>NC_041383.1:458409967-458470277 GCF_002162155.2 Triticum dicoccoides
CGGCGGCGGCGGGCGCTGGCTAGGGTTAGGGTTCGGCGCGGGTGTGGGCCGACGGCGGCTGGCGGGCTGGCGGGGCGGGGTGGCTGGGCCTGGGGGGGCGGCGCTATATATAGTGCCCCCCAAGCGGAGTCCCGCTCGGGTACGGCCCGGTAAGGCGGTTCGTTTTTTTAAAATAATTCCTCGCAGAAGAAAAAAAATAAAAAGAAATACTAAACGGACTCCAAAAATCCCGAAATAAATTTTTCCTGGCTTCTAAAATCAAGCCGGACTAGATGAACATTTATTTGGTGCCTAATTGCAAATTTGAAAAACGCGCGTTTTTTCCTAAATTCAAATAAAAGGCGAAAAACTCCAAAATAAAACTTATTTGATTTTATTATTAAATCTTCATTATTTCTTTATTTTGGGAAAGTCATTTTATTCCCTCTCTAAATTTTTGGTAGTAGAAATAATTGAAGATAAAATAAATAAAATCAATGATCCTATTTTCAAAATTTGAGAAAAACTCAAATAAGAAAATAACGAAATCCCCAACTCTCTCCGAGGGTCCTTGAGTTGCATAGAATTTCTAGGATCGAGCCAAAGATGCAGCAAAATATGATATGCAATGATGATCTATGTGTAACATTCCAAATTGAAAATTTGGGATGTTACAGCCTGAGGATCCAGTTGATGGTTGGCAGTCCTGACAGAAGATAATGTACAGATCCAAACTTATATGTCTCAACTGCAGCATCTGGGATCTCCTTGTACATATGTGCCATAGTGTTGTGATCCATCTTCTTCTTGGCATAGACATCCAAGTCATCTTCTTTCTCCTTAGGTGCATTGATCAGATTTGCCCATTCTTCAATAGTTGATTGGTATCTAGTACCTTCAGACATCCATACTATCCTGCCATCTGGATAGAAGTGTGCTGTGGAGTAGAATTGCATTATGAGCTCGTCATTCCACTTTGTGAGCTTCTGCCCAACAAAGTCTGCAACTCGACAAGCACTAAAACTGTCATACACACCAGGATAGTGTTCCTCATTCTCCTTCATGTAGGTCCAGTCTACCCACCTCATGTCACAAACTATAGGTTTCTTGTCCAGCAACACTGTCTCATAGAAATCCTATTGTTCTTTACTGTGGAACATGTAGTCAACAGCAGTCCTTCTCCTGATAGCATAAGGATCAGACAACCTCCACTGTATGAGTCCTGCATCCTTCCTCAGCTTCATGTTCCCAGCCACAGGATGAGCATCATTATGGTCTGGAATCTTTGGCTTCAACTTCCTCAAGATATGCTCTACATCTTCTTCCTCTTCAGCAGCAGTTTCAGGCACTGGGGCCTTGTTCTTTTCAGCAGCAGATATGTTTCTGGTATTCCTCTTAGGTGCAGTCTTGGGCTTGGAGGTAGCTTTGGGTGCTTCTTTGGGCTTTGATGATGCAACCCCTGACGTAATAGCATCACCCATAAGCTTTTGAGCCTTGGGTGCTGGAGCAGCAGCCTCTTCTTCCTCTTCCTCTTCCATCATGGAAGGCTCTCCAACAACTCTGGCCATGGTCTTCTTGACCCTTTACTTCCTCTTCTTCCCTTCTGCAGTAGCCTCTTTGGGATCAGATTTCTCAGGTACTTGAGTTGATGCTCTGACTTTCAGCATAGGTGTCCTCTTGGCAGGGACTTTCCTGTTCAGACCTGACTTGGTGGCTGCAGTTGTGCCATATTCCTTCTTGAGCACTTTCTTCTTGGAAGTGCCCTCATCCTCAACTGCCACATAGTCTTCATCCTCAGATTCTAAGGTTTTCTTCTTTCTGGCCCTGGTGGCAGCTTTGGGCAAGTTGCTCGGGGTGCTCCTGCTGCAATCATCTGAGATGCTAGAGGGACTAGTGCCCTCACTCATGTGAATCTGCTCCTCTGACTGGTTCTGGCTCTCACTTTGATCAGACATATCGCAAACACTGACTGCAGACCGTATTATCACCATAGATGTCCTTACTTTGATGGTACGAACCACTTGACTTGTTAATGCATGTTACAAAAATTATATAACCAATTGTTCGAATGAAGAGGAGGTGGAGGGGTATATATATCCTCCACACAAAATCTAACCGTTACACACAATTTACCAATCTCGGTGGGACCGAATCAACAAACTTGGTCAGACCGATTTAGTAAACCTAGTGACCGTTAGGATTTCCGGTGGGACCGACATGCAACTCGGTAGGACCGATATGGTTAGGGTTGTGGTATAACGTAATCTCGGTGAGACCGATTACACAAACTCGGTGAGACCAATTTTGTTAATAAGCTAACCAGAGAGTTGGTCAGGTAAACTCGGTGGGACCGGTTCGCTCATTTTGGTGGGACCGAAATGTTACTAAAAGGAAACAGAGAGTTTACATTGCAATCTCGGTGGGACCGATCGCTCATCTCGGTGGACTGAAACATTACGAAGGGAAACAGAGAGATTACAATCCCATCTCGGTGAGACCGAGATCCCTATCGGTGAGACCGATTTGCCTAGGGTTTGTGGTAGTGGCTATGACATCTGAACTCGGTGGCGCCGGATAGAAAGAATCGGTGGGGCCGAGTTTGACTTCTGGTTTGGGTCATATGTGGATATGAGAAAGTAGTTGAGGGTTTTTGGAGCATATCACTAAGCACTGTGGAGCAAGAAACTCATTAAACAACACCTCATCCCTCCTTGATAGTATTGGCTTTTCCTATAGACTCAATGTGATCTTGGATCACTAAAATATAAAATGTAGAGTCTTGAGCTTTTGAGCTTGAGCCAATTCTTTTATCCTTAGTATTTTGAGGGATCCACTTTCCTCATCCATGCCATGCCATTCATTTAGCTTTTCCTGAAATGTTCATCTTGGAATGATGTTAGCTCAATGAGCTATGTGTTGTTAGGAATTACCAAAACCACCTAGGGATAGTTGCACTTTCAATCTCCCCCTTTTTGGTAATTGATGACAACATATAGATCAAAGCTTCGACAAATAATAATAAGAGTGAAAAACATTGTCGCTTTGAGAAGTATGTGATAAGCAAGAGCTCCCCCTAAATTTGTGCATAGTTTAAGATTTGCTTTGGACTGCAAATGCACAAAGAGTTAGTCTCATGGGTTACTCTTCCATGTCACATACATCTTGGTGGAGCACTCAAAATAATAAAGATTGAATACATGCACTCATCACCAAGCAAAGTGAATGATCATATAGAGATAGATGGGATAATGTCATCCAACAAGCATAAATGTAGCATATGATCAAACACATGATCATCCAGGTATCACACAGACGAAAAGTATCTCAAACAAGCAAATAAAGTTCAACCACCAAAGCAAGAGAGAACAAAAAGCAACACTCTCTCTCGAAGCCTATGATCTATACATTTTTCTCCCCCTTTGGCAACAAGTTACCAAAAAGTTCATAGAAAATGCATAGTACTAAATCGACTCTTAGGCTTGATCTTCAGGTGGTGGTGCAGATAGGACTCCAAGGACGAAAGCATCAGTTGAAGAAGTTGGAGCTTGTGGAGTAGATGCTGGAGCTGGTGGCACTGAAGCTGTAGGAGCTGTAGCTGGTGCAGATGTAGTGGCTCTGGTGTCTGTCACTGGCACTACAACTGATCTCTGAGCTCTAGGCACTCTGGCAAATGCATCAGTGGTTGTCTTGCCCTTCCTCTCCTGCATATCATCCTGAAGCTGCTCAACGACAGACTGGATCTCAGTTACCTTCACATCCAAGTCATAGAACTGCTGCTCCATGATCCTCTCCAGGCTCTCCTGGTTTTGAGTCAAGGTGGCCAGCCCCTTCTCAATCCTCAGAGTGGATGCAATCAAGTAGCCTAGTTGATCTTGTTTGCTCTTCAAAAAGTACTGAGATGCCTCTTCCATTGTTGGCATCTTGGTAGCCTTCTCTGTCCTTGCCTTCTCCTTCTTTGCTTGAGCATGCACAGAAGATGGTTCATCTTCATCCATAACCACTTGGTTGTCCTCAAAATCTTTATAGATAGCAATGTGATCCTTGTCCAACAAGTATGTGCCTGTGCCCATCTTGGAGTTAATCAGCTCCTGGATCTGTGGGGCATACCCACAGCTTCTCTTCTGGTCAGCTATTGTCCTCTTGATAGTCTCGACTATGAGGCTTATGACCTTGAACTTCTGTGGCACATAAATTAGTGTAGCAAGTTTATTGCATGGCCTCTGATCATGTTGTGGTCACCTGACTTGGGCAAGAGAGTATGCCTGAGGATCCAGTTGATGGTTGGCAATCCTGATAGAAGATAATGTACAGATCCGAACTTATGTGTCTCAACTGCAGCATCTGGGATCTCCTTGTACATATGTGCCATAGTGTTGTGATCCATCTTCTTCTTGGCATAGACATCCAAGTCATCTTCTTTCTCCTTAGGTGCATTGATCAGATTTGCCCATTCTTCAATAGTTGATTGGTATCTAGTCCCTTCAGACATCCATACTATCCTGCCATCTGGATAGAAGTGTGCTGTGGAGTAGAATTGCATTATGAGCTCATCATTCCACTTTGTGAGCTTCTGCCCAACAAAGTCTGCAACTCCACAAGCACTAAAACTGTCACACACACCAGGATAGTGTTCCTCATTCTCCTTCATGTAGGTCCAGTCTACCCACCTCATGTCACAAACTATAGGTTTCTTGTCCAGCAACACTGTCTCATAGAAATCCTGTTGTTCTTTAGTGTGGAACCTATAGTCAACAACAGTCCTTCTCCTGATAGCATAAGGATCAGACAACCTCCACTATCTATGTCCTGCATCCTTCCTCGGCTTCATGTTCTAAGCCATAGGATGAGCATCATTGTGGTCTGGAATCTTTGGCTTCAACTTCCTCAAGATATGCTCTACATCTTCTTCTTCTTCAACAGCAGTTTCAGGCACTGGGGCCTTGTTCTTTTCAGCAGCAGATATTTTTTTGGTATTCCTCTTAGGTGCAGTCTTGGGCTTGGAGGCAACTTTGGGTGCTTCTTTGGGCTTTGATGATGCAGCCCCTGACCTAATAGCATCACCCATAAGCTTTTGAGCCTTGGGTGCTGGAGCAGCAGCCTCTTCTTCCTCTTCCTCTTCCATCATGGAAGGTTGTCCAACAACTCTGGCCATGGTCTTCTTGACCCTTTACTCCCTCTTCTTCCCTTCTGCAGCAGCCTCTTTGGGATCAGATTTCTCAGGTACTTGAGTTGATGCTCTGACTTTCAGCATATGTGTCCTCTTGGGAGGGACTTTCCTGTTCAGACCTGGCTTGGTGGCTGCAGCTGTGCCATATTCCTTCTTGAGCACTTTCTTCTTGGAAGTGCCCTCATCCTCAACTGCCACATAGTCTTCATCCTCAGATTCTAAGGTTTTCTTCTTTCTGGCCCTGGTGGCAGCTTTGGGCAAGTTGCTCGGGGTGCTCCTGCTGCAATCATCTGAGATGCTAGAGGGACTAGTGCCCTCACTCATGTGAATCTGCTCCTCTGACTGGTTCTGGCTGTCACTTTGATCAGACATATCGCAAACACTGACTGCAGACCCTGTTATCACCGTAGAGGTCCTTACTTTGATGGTACGAACCACTTGACTTGTTAATGCATGTTACAAAAATTATATAACCAATTGTTCGAATGAATAGGAGGTGGAGGGGTATATATAGCCTCGACACAAAATCTAACTGTTACACACAATTTACCAATCTTAGTGGGACCGAATCAACAAACTCGGTCAGACCGATTTAGTAAACCTAGTGACTGTTAGGATTTTCGGTGGGACCAACATGCAACTCGGTAGGACCGATATGGTTAGGGTTAGGGCATAACATAATCTCGGTGAGACCGATTACACAAACTCGGTGAGATCGATTTTGGTAATAAGCTAACCAGAGAGTTGGTCAGGTAAACTCGGTGGGACCGGTTCGCTCATTTCGGTGGGACCGAAATGTTATGAAAAGGAAATAGAGAGTTTACATTGCAATCTCGGTGGGACCGATCGCTCATCTCGGTGGTACCGAAACGTTACGAAGGGAAACAGAGAGATTACAATCCCATCTTGGTGAGACCGATATCCCTATCGGTGAGACCGATTTGCCTAGGGTTTGTGGCAGTGGCTATGACATCTGAACTCGGTGGCGCCGAATAGAAAGAATTGGTGGGGCTGAGTTTGACTTTTGGTTCGGGTCATATGTGGATATGAGAAAGTAGTTGAGGGTTTTTGGAGCATATCACTAAGCACTGTGGAGCAAGAAACTCATTAAACAACACCTCATCCCTCCTTGATAGTATTGGCTTTTCCTATAGACTCAATGTGATCTTGGATCACTAAAATATAAAATGTAGAGTCTTGAGCTTTTGAGCTTGTTCCAATTCTTTTATCCTTAGTATTTTGAGGGATCCACTTTCCTCATCCTTGCCATGCCATTCATTGAGCTTTTCCTGAAATGTTCATCTTGGAATGATGTTAGCTCAATGAGCTATGTGTTGTTAGGAATTACCAAAACCACCTAGGGATAGTTGCACTTTCAATCTCCCCCTTTTTGGTAATTGATGACAACATATAGATCAAAGCTTCGACAAATAATAATAAGAGTGAAAAACATTGTCGCTTTGAGAAGTATGTGATAAGCAAGAGCTCCCCCTAAATTTGTGCATAGTTTAAGATTTGCTTTGGACTACAAATGCACAAAGAGTTAGGCTCATGGGTTACTATTCCATGTCACATACATCTTGGTGGAGCGCTCAAAATAATAAAGATTGAATACATGCACTCATCACCAAGCAAAGTGAATGATCATATAGAGATAGATGGGATAATGTCATCCAACAAGCATAAATGTAGCATGTAGAGGTCCTTACTTTGATGGTACGAACCATTTGACTTGTTAATGCATGGTCCACCCAAGCCATGTGTGTTGTGGGAAAACGTTTGCTGGTATATAACCTTAAATTTAACCAACAAAATGTTAATGCATGTTACAAAAATTATATAACTGGAAACTATGTTCAAATGTGAATCCAACGATATAATCTTTGGCGACTTGCATTCGTATTTTATTAGTTAAATCCTACTTATAAACCAGGAACAGGGGTATAGTAGGTAATTAAATCGCAAACATTTTTTTATTAACCGTATGTGTACGTGCCCTTTCGTCCTCCTCTCACACGTCTTGTCATCCTGCTGCCGCAGACGGCTTCGAGCACAAGCTTGAGCAACGCGCGGGGGCGTTCTTTTGGCCAAACGGTGGTGAGACCATTCCCGCGTAACTGCGCAGGTTCCCGTGCAAGCTTCCCACCTGACTTGTGAAATCCCCCAAAATCCCAATGCTTACCAACCTACTATATAAACCCTCACGGTCGGCGAGTCCCGCGTTGCATTTTCCCCTCCCTCCCTATAGCTTATATCGTCTGCTTCTCCCATAATCGCCAATGGCACCGGTCCGTCATCGTCACTCGGCAACTCCGCCGTCATCAGAGGATAGCTCCAGCTGGGAAGCTACACCACGGCGACGGCACAGTCCCTGACGTAGTGTAGTGCGCGTGGTGTCCTTGTTGGGTGTGCGCGGAACACCCACCACACGCTTCGCTGCTGCTGCCTGTCGGCAGCTATTGCCGGCCACCATTGCTGCCACACCACTGTTGAAAGCGAGGGCCATCGCCCGCTCCGCCGGCGCGGCCCGAAGGAGGGAGGTGGCCGTCGTGGCCGCCACCCCACTGCCGGCCACCGTGACCATTACCCGCTCCGCCACCACGGCACGAAGGAGGGAGGTGGTGGTCGTGGCCGCCACCCCATCATCAGTCACTGGGGTCATCACCCGCTCCGCCCACCACCGCCTGAAGGAGGGGGGCGGAGGTGGAGGCCCCCGCATGCGTCAGCGACCTTGCACGCTATATCGAGTTCCTACGAGAGGAGGAGGAGCGCCTCGTCGAGCATACAAAGAGCTTTACTGCAGCCGCGGCCGCAGCACACGCCGACGCAGAGGTGAGGAATCAGGAGATCTACAAGTAGTTTGGCCGCTTCGAGAGGGGTCGTCTGGAGCGGTGGAGGGCGTTCGAGGTGAGCGTCGCTGAAGGTGCAGCAGCGGCAGGCACCGTATTGCAGTTGTCCAGCTCATCGGTAGGCTCCTCCTCCTCTTACCGAGCGCACTCGGCAGAGGAAAGGCTATTGAAAGTAGTACAAAGCCCCTATGTAGTAGTAGTATTTAGGGACTATTTTGTTCAGCTCATCTGACTATAAATGTGATGGAACTGTACAATGTACTTAAAATTAGCTAGTATATATAGTTGAACTAGCTATTTCAGTATGTGGTTGGCAACAATTGGGGAAAAGTTTGGTCGGTTCAGCTGTCGAGTTGAACTGTTTGCATAAATTAAGAATGACTGCTCAATCTATGATCTATGCTTAATTACTGAATTTTAGTTGCAAAAATTAGATAGTGCTAGTGATTTTTAGCTGCATATTTTGACAAATCATAGTGTAACAAGGATTGACAAATGGCAATGTTACTAGATCATCAAATATCAATCTTTCCAGTTTGACAAATGGCAATATACCCAATATGACAGATGCAAATCTTACCAAATTGTCTGTACGTGGTTGCACATGGGTCATCCGAAAAGACCATTTGCGTTGAAGGGAGGTACAAATCCTGCTTGCCAAATTTTCTCTTGGGTTAGCACCGAAGTCTTGCTTTGCGTACCTTATTCAATCTGAACCATTTGCGTCGAAAAGATGCACAAATCCTGCGCTGTGAATTTTCCCTTGGCTTACTACGAAAGACCATAGCTCTCACTTTGCATATAGGTGTTCTATCTAAAACGTTTTCGATGAAGAGCTGCACAAATCCTGCTCGGCACATTTTCCCTTGGCTTACTGGGGAAGTTGTCGGTTTAGATATGGGTGTTCTATCTAAAACATTTGCGATGTTACAGTGGCAGCTATTTGTTTCAAAATGCCTTTTTTGGCTGTTATTTGAGTGTGCCTTCTCTCAAAGTGGACAAGAAAAATTCCACAACATGTCGGTTGCCATTCCATGATAGCATGCCAAGTTTCATGAATTTTAGACGAGTTTTGGATTTACTAGAATTTAAAAACAAAGTATCTCAACATTTTGCCGGCAATCAACAGTGCCCTGGTGTTTGAAATTCATTCCCATTTCTTGCATGGGACCTAAGCATGCACCCAGGGACACATATTTGATTTTTCAACCAATTTATATGCACTAGAGCATGTGCATGTAGTTCAAATTTGAATTATGCACATAAAATGCCTAGAAAACCCAGTTAATGTATAAAAATGTCCAAACGAACCCCGAAACATTACAAAATTTAACAGAACACTCATGTTGTTCTATGTTGAGAGTAGAGAGAAAATTGAAATCAAAAATAGGCAACAGATATCGTTTCGTCTAGAAAGGTGAAACATTCCCTACCATAACCATGAGGCTTGTTGTGATAAGTTCTGGTTTGTGAGAAGCTTATACCCCAACCTACCCCAAATGGGACAATATTTTTACCACTTCATGTTGATGCCGTTCCATGATAGCATGTCAAGTTTCATGAATTTCAGACAAGTTTGCGATTTACTAGAATTTTAAAACCATGTATCTCAACGTTAGCGGGCGAGCGACGGTGGCAAAGGTGTTTGACATTCAGTCCAATTCTTGCATGGGACCTAAGATTGCAACCAAGGACACACATTTGATTTTTCAACCCGTTTATATGCACTGGAGCATGTGCATGTAGTTCAAATTTGAATTATGCACATGAATGCATAGAAAACTAAGTTAATGTATAAAAATGTCCAAGCAAACCCCGAAAAATCCCAAAAATTGACACAACACTCTTGTTGTTCTATGTTGACATGAGAAAAAATTTGAAAGTAAGAAGAGGCAACAGATATGGTTTCGTCCCACAAGGTGGCACGTTCCCTACCAAAACCATCAGGCTTGTTGTGAGAGAAGCTCTGGTTTGCGAGAAGCTTATACCCAAATCTGCCACAAATGGGAAAATATTTTTGTCACAGCATGTCGATGCTGTTCCATGATATCATGTCAAGTTTCATGAATTTTAGACGAGTTTTTGATTTACTAGAATTTTAAAACCATGTACCTCGATGTTAGCGACCGAGCGACAATGTCAAGGTGTTTGACATTCATTCTCATTTCTTGCATGTGACCTAAGCTTGCAACCAAGGACAAACATACTATTTTGCAACCCGTTTTTATGGACTGGAGCATGTGCATGTTGTTCAATTTTGAATTATGCACATAAATGCCTAGAAAACTCAGTTAACGTATAAAAATGTCCAAACAATCCCAGCAAAAATCCAAAATTTAACACGACACTCCTGTTGTTCTATGTTGACACTAGGAAAAAATTTAAAGGAAGAAGAGGCGACAAATATCGTTTTGTGCACAAAGGTGAAACGTTTCCCTAACGAAACCATGAGGCATCTTGTGAGAAGCTCTGGTTTGTGAGAAGCTTATACCATAACCTGCCCGAATGGGACAATAGTTTTTACCCCAGCATGTTGATGTCATTCCATGATAGCATGCCTTCCCCCTCATGCTAGCCAAATTCCTAGTTTTGGTTATCGTTGCAATTAATAGGAAGTAATAAAGAAACAGAGGTTTTCACATATAAATATACTATCTTGGACATCTTTTATGACTGTGAGCACTCATTAAAGTATGACATGCTAAAGAGTTGATGTTGGACAAGGAAGACAACATAATGGATTATGTTTTCTCACATCTTAGTTAAAGTATATTGTCATGGATCGTGCAACATGTTGAGCTTGCCTTTCCCCCTCATGCTAGCCAAATTCCTTGCACCAAGTAGAGATACTACTTGTGCTTCCAAATATCCTTAAACCCAGTTTTTGCCATGAGAGTCCACCATACCTACCTATGGATTGAGTAAGATCCTTCAAGTAAGTTGTCATGTTGCAAGCAATAAAAATTGCTCTCTAAATATGTATGACTTATTATTGCGGAGAAAATAAGCTTTATACGATCGTGTGATATGGAAGTAATAAAAGCGACGGACTGCATAATAAAGGTTCATATCACAAGTGGCAATATAAAGTGATGTTCTTTTGCATTAAGATTTTTTGCATCCAACCCAAAAAGCACATGACAACCTCTACTTCCCTTTGCGAAGGGCCTATCTTTTACTTAATGTTCTTACTTTATGCAAGAGTCAAGGTGATCCTCACCTTTCCCTTTTTCATTTTATCCTTTGGCAAGCACCTCGTGTTGGAAAGATCCTGATATATATATCCAACTGGATGTAAGTTAGCATGAACTATTATTGTTGACATCACCCAAACGTGAATACGTTGGGAGGCGAAATTATAAGCCCCTATGTTTCTCAGTGTCTGATTAAAACTCCATAACCATAAGTATTGCATGAGTGTTAGCAATTATAGAAGACTATATGATAGTTGAGTATGTGGACTTGCTGAAAAGCTCTATTCTTGACTCTTTCCAATGTTATGATAAATTGCAATTGCTTCAATGACTAAGATTTTAGTTGTTAGTTCTCAATGAAGTTTTTGAACCATACTTGACATTGTGAATAGATTGTTACTTGAGCATAAGAAATCATATGACAAAATCTATATATGTTGCTGTTATAAGAATGATCATGATGCCCTCATGTCCGTATTTTATTTTTATCGACACCTCTATCTCTAAACATGTTGACATATTTTTTGATATCGGCTTTCGCTTGAGGACAAGCAAGGTCTAAGCTTAGGGGAGTTGATACGTCCATTTTGCATCATACTTTTATATCGATATTTATTGCATTATGGGATGTTACTATAAACGTTATGTCACAATACTTATGGCTATTCTCTCTTATTTTACAAGGTTTATCATGAAGAGGGAGAATGCCGGCAGCTGGGATTCTGGCTGGAAAAGGAGCAAATATTGGAAACCTATTCTGCACAGCTCCAAAAGTCATGAAACTCCACGAAAGTCATTTTTGGAATTAATAAGAATTATTGAGCGAAGAAAGTACCAGAGGGGACCCACACCCTGGCCACGAGGGTGGGGGCGCGCCCACCCCTACTGGGCGTGCCCCCCTGCCTCGTGGGCTCCCTGGTGGCCCTCCGGTGTCCATCTCCTACTATATGAAGTCTTTTACCCTGAAAAAAAATCATAAGCAAGCTTACGGGACGAAACTCCGCCACCACGAGGCGGAACCTTGGTGGAACCAATCTAAGGCTCCGGCGGAGATGTTCTGCCGAGAAACTTGCCTCCGGGAGGGGGAAATCATCACCATCGTCATCACCAATGATCCTCTCATCAGGAGGGGGAAATCTCCATCAACATCTTCATCAGCACCATCTCCTCTCAAACCCTAGTTCATCTCTTGTATCCAATCTTGTATCAAAACCACAAATTGGTACCTGTGTGTTGCTAGTAGTGTTGATTACTCCTTGTAGTTGATGCTAATTGGTTTAACTGGTGGAATATCATATGTTCATATCCTTAATGCATATTAATACTCCTCTGATCATGAACATGAATATGCTTTGTCAGTAGTTACATTTGTTCCTGAGGACATGGGTGAAGTCTTGCTATTGATAGTCATGTGAATTTGGTATTTGTTTGATATTGTGATGAGATGTATGTTGTCTCTCCTCTAGTGGTGTTATGTGAACATTGACTACATGACACTTCATTATTATTTGGGCCTAGAGGAAGGCATTGGGATGTAATAAGTAGATGATGAGTTGTTAGAGTGACAGAAGCTTAAACCCTAGTTTATGAGTTGCTTCACAAGGGGCTAATTTGGATCCACTAGTTTCATGCTATGGTTAGGTTTACCTTAATACTTCTTTTGTAGTTGCGGATGCTTGCAATAGGGGTTAATCATAAGTGGGATGCTTTTCCAAGAAAGGGCAGCACCCAAGCACCGGTCCACCCACATATCAAATTATCAAAGTACCGAACGCGAATCATATGAGCGTGATGAAAACTAGCTTGACGATAATTCCCATGTGTCCTCGGGAGCGCTTTTATCATTATAAGAAATTGTTCAGGCTTGTCCTTTGCTACAAAAAGGATTGGGCCACCTTGCTGCACCTTATTTACTTTCATTGCTTGTTACCCGTTACTAATTATCTCATCACAAAATTATCTGTTACCTACAATTTCAGTGCTTGCAGAGAATACCTTACTAAAAACCGCTTGTCATTTCCTTCTGCTCCTCGTTGGGTTAGACACTCTTACTTATCGCAAGGACTACGATAGATCCCCTATACTTGTGGGTCATCATTTTGTATTTACTAGAATTACAAAATCAAGCACCTCAACATTTGCCGGAGAGCCACGGTGTCGTGGTGTTTGAAATTCATCCCCATTTCTTGAATTGGACATAAGCATCAACCCATGGACATATATATCATTTTACAACCCATTTTGGTGCACCGGAGCATGTGCCTGTAGTTTAATTTTGAATTGTGCACCTGAAATGCCTAGAAAACAAAGTTAATGTATAAAAATGTCCAAACGAACCCTGAATTATTTCAGTTTTTTTGACTGACACACCTATGGTTGCATGTTCATTGCAGATAAAAGTTCTAGCAGTTCAAACACCATCCTTTGTAGTTATGACTCCATTATGTAATTCAAATCAAGACAAAAAAATTAAGTACATCGCACACAATTTATTATCACCAACTGTGTGAGAGGCAGCACAAAATATCTTGGAGCACCATCGGAGTGTAGTACTCATACGACTTACGCGAGAAGGTGCGTCGGCTACAGTCCACAGCCGGCATGTCAAGCACACTAGCTCGCTCCCCAAATATCATTTCACTATTCAATCATCATCGGTGAAAGATGGGGACGTGGACCTGCTTCGTGAGGGAAACTTTGGCGGCCCACTCTGGAGAGAGCGCGGCCGCAGCCGCCAGGTGCGTGCTAACAAGCTTCGTGAGCGCGGCCACAATTTGCGTCCGGGCGGCCAAGGCAGCCCAAACGGTCGCTGTTGCTTCTCAGGTGGCGGCAGCAACATCTGCCTCGGGGATAGCAACTGGTGAGAGCGCCACATCAGCTGTTTGTTCTGCAGTAGTGGCCTTAGCCCTGTTGGAGGTCACCCACGACCAAGTCGAGGCCACCCACGCCCAGGTCATGGCCGTCACCACACAAATCAAACGAAGCTTCTCCGACAATGGTCGGCAACCCACGGTCAAAGACTTGGCAATCGCCGAGAGCATTCGAGCAGCAGTCCATTCCAGCGCGGCATACCTTGCCACAACGGAGCCCGCCCAAGCCAAGACCGCGGCCGCCCACTTCAAGCTCATGGCGTCCTATACCAAATATATGGCAGATTTGGATGGCGATATGCTTGCCGAGTATGGTGCGATGGATGCCATGGAGCCCCTTCCCTAGGAGAACGTCGGGCGCGAGTTGGACGTGGAGGAGGCGGCGGAGATCGACTTGCACCAGCCGTAGTAGTACTCTTTGTTTTGTTTAATTAAGAGCGCCAGTCTTCAATGTGTTAGAGTAATGTTTAGGTCAGCTAGCTCTGTTTAATTGCTACAATTGCTCGATTAAGAAGTGTGGGTGTGCTGTAGTCTCCTTTGTGTACGCAAATTATGCAATGACGTGGATGACCACTATAACCAGGGAAATTCGAACCAAAATTTTTCACGTTCAAACTCATCACACACGGGTTAAGCTATATGAATTGTTGTGATGTTCACATATCGTACACTCTACTGAATAAGGGACCGTGTCTGATGACACTTTGTGCGCTAGTTTTTTTGCTGAATCGATTCAAAATTTTCGGCTTCTGCGGAAATATCTACCTCCCGCCCCCTCCCCCTTACCAAAAAGCTACATTTCCCCGGTTTCCACCTTCCTTTCCAAGTTGAAACCATAACTCCTTGCTTGCAGCGCCGCCTCCTTGCCGGTGACCCTCCTTCATGCTGCTCGACATCGTCTATCCAGGCAAGTAATCCACACCCGACCCCCATCCTCCTCCTCCTCCTTCCACATCCCACATTCCCCGACCGCTGTCGTGATACCTTCCACCCAAATCACCGACCTCTCCACCAAATAAGCGCCGCCCTAAGCCATGGTGCACGCATTATATCCAGGAGCTCAAGGAGCATTTGGCAGCAAAGAAGCAAATCACGGCCGCACGGACGGATGAGGTCGCGATGCTGCCATTCATGTCGACCCCCAGATCTTGGAGGAGCACCTCGCCGTCGAGGCCACCATCGACGCCTCGCGCACCGATGTCGTGACGCGGTTGGCTTCTTTAAATGATAGTTCATGGTGTTTTCTTGAGGCCACCCTCGGTGCCTTCAACAAAGACTACGAGGTCTTTTCTCAGTGTGCACGTGGTTACCTCAACTCGAGAGCCAGCAGGTTGGTGCCCGGAGCGGCTCAGGCAACTCACCACTACGATGAGGGCACCCATGATGCGGAGTCCTCGCCCTCTTCTATGTCCAAGGAGCCAATCATCATCGATATCTCCAATAATGAGGAGTAGCTTGTCTTATTAGCTCACTATAAGGACCCATGTTCAGTTTGCTAGCTACTAGCTTTCCTTAACAAATTCTAGTGAATTGTGTATCTACTTTTACCATGCAATCTGTTGCTCTAGTGTATATGTTCTATATGTCATGCAATGTGGTGCTCACTTATTAATTGTTTGGTTAATTAGTTGTCGTGTTTAGTTAACTGTTTGGTTCAATTCTGCAAATGTGATGTTCAATTCTTCAGGGTGCAATTTTGTATTGTCTTCCATGTGAGAAATAAATCAAATTTTTCTTTACAAAATACATGAGAAACAAATACAATTGCTATATTTCCAAGTTGTCAAGCATGCTTGGTTTGGTTAACTGTCTGATCTTCTAGTATGTTATACATTGTGCAATGTGATGCTCAGTTAACGTTTGGTTCATTTGTTGTGGTGTTTAGTTAACTGTTTGGTTCAATTCTGCAATGCAACGTTCAATTTTGTGGGTGCATTGTGTTATTGTATACCATGTGAGAAATAAGTCGAATTTGGCTGTACTAAATACATGAGAAACAAATAAAATTGCTATATTTCCAAGTTGTTAAGCATGCTTGCTTTGGTTAACTGTCTGATCTTCTATTAGGAGTATGTCATATTGTGCAATGTGGTGCTCAATTAATGTTTGGTTCATTTATTGTGGTGTTTAGTTAACTGCTTGGTTCAATTCTACAATGCGATGTCCAATTGTCGTGGGTAGAATTTTGTATTGTTGTGCATGTGAGGAATAAATCGAATTTTGTCTGCACTTAATACATGAGAAATATATACAATTGCTATATTTCCTAGTTCTCAATCATGCTTGGTTTGGATAAATGGGTTTTCCTTGTGGCTTGAATTAATCTGATGAATCTGCAATGTGCTTATTTTTCATCAACATATTTTACTAATAGCATGCGAACCCTCACTTAACCTGATCACTAACTACCTTATATGTGTTGCAGGGAAACAATGGGAAGCACTAAGGTTTACAATCGAGGTTTGCACATGCATGGTCCTTTGTCTAATAGAACATTATTGTGCAATTGCAGGAACCATTCTAATATTTAGGTTTTTAACAATTTGGTCTTGCACATGTAGGTCCTGCTATCAGAGGTTTTGACCCACTGTTCGACCCTTTTTGCATATGGGGAAATGAGTTGTCCATGAATATCAGTCAAGTCAAGAAACTCAGAAAGATTGTTAGGATAAAGATATTAGTGACAAAAAACAAAAAGATCTTTGTCTGCACAATGAAGAAGACATCAGTTCACTACAGGATGGTACTAACTATTATACCTTGCCTTTTTTATTCCTTTGCCCCATTACTAATATAGAGAAGATATTTATGCACATCCTTGTTTTCAGGACTTTCCAAAGCAGTTCACTAATGATTACCCTCAAACTACCTATATGGTCAGGAGGCGAGGAAGGTATTCATACAACACCCACGGTTCAATATTTAGGTGTTCCTCAAGAGGACGAAGGATGGACAATCAATCATCCACATGCACTGGTCTAAAGTTGCAAAGCTTACGGGATGAAACTCCGCCGCCACGAGGTGGAACCTTGGCGGAACCAACCTAAGGCTCCTGCGGAGCTGTTCTGCCGGTGAAACTTCCATCCGGGAGGGGGAAATCATCACCATCATCATCACCAATGATACTCTCATCAGAAGGGGGTCAATCTCCATCAACATCTTCATCAGCACCATCTCCTCTCAAACCCTAGTTCATCTCTTGTATCCAATCTTGTATCAAAACCACAAATTGGTACCTGTGGGTTGCTAGTAGTGTTGATTACTCCTTGTAGTTGATGCTAATTGGTTTATCTGGTGGAAGATCATATGTTCAGATCCTTAATGCATATTAATACTCCTCTGATCATGAACATGAATATGCTTTGTCAGTAGTTACGTTTGTTCCTGAGGACATGGGTGAAGTCTTGCTATTAGTAGTCATTCGGTATTCGTTCGATATTTTGATGAGATGTATGTTGTCTCTCCTCTAGTGGTGTTATGTGAATGTTGACTACATGACACTTCACCATTATTTGGGCCTAGAGGAAGGAATTGGGAAGTAATAAGTAGATGATGGGTTGCTAGAGTGACAGAAGCTTAAACCCTAGTTTATGCGTTGCTTCGTAAGGGGCTGATTTGGATCCACTAGTTTCATGCTATGGTTAGGTTTACCTTAATACTTCTTTTGTACTTGCCGATGCTTGCAATAGGGGTTAATCATAAGTGGGATGCTTGTCCAAGAAAGGGCAGCACCCAAGCATCGGTCCACCCACATATCTAATTATCAAAGTACCGAACGCGAATCATATGAGCGTGATGAAAACTAGCTTGACGATAATTCCCATGTGTCCTCGGGAGCGCTTTTCTCATTATAAGAAATTGTCCAGGATTGTCCTTTGCTACAAAAAGGATTGGGCCACCTTGCTGCACCTTATTTACTTTCATTGCTTGTTACCCGTTACAAATTATCTCATCACAAAACTATCTGTTACCTATAATTTCAGTGCTTGCAGAGAATACCTTACTGAAAACCGCTTGTCATTTCCTTCTGCTCCTCGTTGGGTTCGACACTCTTACTTACTGAAAGGACTACGATAGATGCCCTATACTTGTGGGTCATCAAGACTCTTTTCTGGCTCCATTGCCGGGGATTGAAGCGCCTTTGGTGAGTGGAACTTGGTAAGGAAACATTTATATAGTGTGCTAAAATTTTCTGTCACTTGTTACTATGGAAACTAATCCTTTGAGGGGCTTGTTCGGGGCATCTTCGCCCCGACCAGTAGAGCAAAGAGTTGCTCCTCAACCTACTGAACCTACTGAAACTGTTTACTTTGAGATTCCTTCGGGTATGATAGAGAAACTCCTAGCTAATCCCTTTGCAGGAGATGGAACATTGCATCCCGATTTACACCTTATCTATGTGGATGAAGTTTGTGGATATTTAAGCTTGCAAGTATACCCGATGATGTTGTTAAGAGGAAGGTCTTCCCTTTATCTTTGAAGGGAGATGCATTGACATGGTATAGGCTATGTGATGATACGGGATCTTGGAACTATGAACGATTGAAATTGGTATTTCACCCGAAGTTCTATCCTATGCATCTTGTTCATCGTGATCGTAATTACATATATAATTTTTGGCCTCGCGAAGGAGAAAGTATCGCTCAAGCTTGAGTGAGGCTTAAGTCAGTGTTATATTCATGCCCCAATCATGAGCTCTCAAGAGAAATGATTATTCAAAAAAATTAGGCTCGGCTTTCTCTCAATGATCGCACCATGCTTGATACTTCCTGTGCTGGTTCTTATATGTTGAAGACTATTGAATTCAAGTGGGACTTGTTGGAAAGAATTAAACGCAACTCTGAAGATTGGGGTTCCGACGATGGTAAGGAGTCAGGTATGACACCTAACTTTGATTGTGTTAAATCTTTTATGGATACCGATGCTTTTCGTGGATTTAGCGCTAAATATGGACTTGACTCTAAGATAGTAGCTTCTTTCCGTGAATCTTTTGCTACTCACGTTGATCTCCCTAAGGATAAGTGGTTTAAATATAATCCTCCCATTGAAGTAAAAGTAGTTGCGCCTGTTACAGTTGAAGAAAAGACTATAACTTATAATGATCCTATTGTTCCTACTACTTATGTTGAGAAACCACCTTTCCCTGTTAGAATAAAGGATCATGCTAAAGCTTCAACTGTGGTTCGTCAGAGTAATACTAGAACATGTACACCTCTTGAGCAAATTAAATTTGAACCTAGTATTTCTATGGTTAAAGATCTCTTGGCTGATAATATAGATGGGCATGTTATTTACTTCTATGAGGAAGCTGTTAATATTGCTAAACCGATGCTAAGATACATAGACATGTTGTAGGCATGCATGTTATTTCTGTTAAAATAGGAGATCATTGTTATCATGGCTTATGTGATATGGGTGCTAGTGCCAGTGCAATACCTATTTCCTTATATAATGAAATTATACATGATATTGCACCTGCTGAGTTAGAAGATATTGATGTTACAATTAAGCTTGCCAATAGAGATACTATTTCACCATTTGGGATTGTTAGAGATGTTGAAGTCTTGTGTGGGAAAGTTAAATATCCTGCTGATTTTCTTGTTCTCGGTTCCCCACAAGATAGCTTTTGTCCCATTATATTTGGTAGACCCTTCTTGAATACTGTTAATGCTAAGATTGATTGTGAAAAGGATGTTGTTACAATTGGCTTGGGGGATATGAAACATGAGTTTAATTTTGCTAAGTTCCGTAGACAACCCCATGATAAAGAATTGCCTAGTAAGAATGAAATTATTGGTCTTTCTTCTATTGACATGCCTCCTACTGATCCGTTAGAACAATATTTGCTAGACCATGAAAATGATATGTTTATGAATGAAAGAAGGGAAATAGATGAAGTATTCCTTAAATAGGGTCCTATTCTGAAACACAACTTGCCTGTTGAAATCCTAGGGGATCCTCCTCCACCCAAGGGTGATCCCATGTTTGAGCTTAAACCATTACCTAATAATCTTAAATATGCTTATCTTGATGAAAAGAAGATATATCCTGTTATTATTAGTGCTAACCTTTTAGAGCAGGAAGAGGAAAGATTATTGAAAACACTGAAGAAGCACCGTGCTGCTATTTGATATACTCTTGATGATCTTAAGGGCATTAGTCCCACTCTATGCCAACACAAAATTAAATTGGACGAAGGTTCCAAACCAGTTAGAGATCATCAACGACGGTTAAATCCTAAGATGAAAGAAGTGGTAAGAAAGGAGATACTAAAGCTCCTTGAGGCAGGTATAATTTATCCTGTTGCTGATAGTGATTGGGTAAGTCATGTCCATTGTGTCCCTAAGAAGGGAGGTATCATTGTTGTTCCTAACGATAAAGATGAATTGATACCGCAAAGAATTATTACAGGCTATAGGATGGTAATTGATTTCCGTAAATTAAACAAAGCTACTAAGAAAGATCATTACCCTCATTACCCTTTACCTTTTATTGATCAAATGCTAGAAAGACTATCCAAACATACACATTTCTGCTTTCTAGATGGTTATTCTGGTTTCTCTAAAATACCTGTGTCAGCGGACGATTAATCAAAAACTACCTTTACTTGCCCTTTTGGTACTTTTGCTTATAGACGTATGCCTTTTGGTTTATGTAATGCACCTGCTACCTTTCAAAGATGTATGATGGCTATATTCTCTGACTTTTGTGAAAAGATTTGTGAGGTATTCATGTATGACTTCTCTGTTTATGGATCCTCTTTTGATGATTGCTTGAGCAACCTTGATCGAGTTTTGCAGAGATGTGAAGACACTAGTCTCGTATTGAATTGGGAAAAGTGTCACTTTATGGTTAATGAAGGCATTGTCGTGGGGCATAAAATTTCTAAAAGAGGTATTGAAGTTGATAAAGCTAAAGTTGATGCTATTGAAAAGATGTCGTGTCCCAATAACATTAAAGGTATAAGAAGTTTCCTTGGTCATGCCGGTTTTTATAGGAGGTTCATTAAGGACTTTTCTAAAACCTCTAGGCCTCTGACCAATTTATTGCAAAAAGATATTCCTTTTGTTTTTGATGATGATTGTGTAGAAGCATTCGAAATACTTAAGAAAGCTTTGATCACTGCACCTATTGTTCAGCCACCTGATTGGAATTTACCCTTTGAAATTATGTGTGACGCCAGTGATTATGCTGTAGGTGTTGTTCTAGGGCAAAGAGTTGATAAGAAATTAAATGTTATCCAGTATGCTAGTAAAACTCTTGACACTGCCCAGAGAAATTATGCTACTACTGAAAAAGAATTCTTAGCAGTTGTATTTGCTTGTGATAAGTTCAGACCTTATATTGTTGATTCTAAGGTAACTATTCACACTGATCATGCTGCTATTAAATATCTTATGGAAAATAAAGATGCTAAACCTAGACTTATTAGATGGATCCTCTTGCTCCAAGAATTTGATTTGCATATTATTGATAGAAAGGGAGCTGAGAACCCCGTTGCAGACAACTTGTCTAGGTTAGAGAATGTTCTTGATGACCCACTACCTATAGATGATAGCTTCCCCGATGAACAATTAGCGGTCATTAATGCTTCTCGGACTGCTCCTTGGTATGCTGATTATGCTAATTACATTGTTGCTAAATTTATACCACCTAGTTTCACATACCAGCAAAAGAAAAAGTTCTTTTATGATTTAAGACATTACTTCTGGGATGACCCACACCTTTATAAAGAAGGAGTAGATGGTATTATTAGACGTTGTGTACCTGAGCATGAACGGGAACAGATCCTACGCAAGTGTCACTCCGAACCATATGGAGGACACCACGCTGGAGATAGAACTGCACATAAGGTATTGCAATCCGTTTTTATTGGCCTGCTCTCTTCAAAGATGCCTGTAAGTTTGTCTTGTCTTGTGATGAATGTCAAAGAATTGGTAATATTAGTAGACGTCAAGAAATGCCTATGAATTACTCTCTTGTTATTGAACTGTTTGATGTTCGGGGCTTTGATTATATGGGACCTTTTCCTGCCTGTAATGGATATACACATATTTTAGTTGTTGTTGATTACGTTACTAAGTGCGTAGAAGCTATTCCAACTAGTAGCGCTGATCATAACACCTCTATTAAGATGCTTAAAGAAGTTATTTTTCCGAGGTTTGGAGTCCCTAGATATTAATTGACTGATGGTGGTTCACATTTTATCCGTGCCTTCCGTAAAATGCTTGCTAAGTATGCTGTTAATCATAGAATTGCATCTCCCTATCACCCACAGTCTAGTGGTCAAGTAGAATTGAGCAATAGAGAGCTCAAGTTAATTTTGTGAAAGACTGTTAATAGATCTAGAAAGAATTGGTCCAAGAAACTTGATGATGCATTATGGGCCTATAGAACTGCATATAAAAATCCTATGGCTATGTCTTTGTATAAGATGGTATATGGAAAAGCATGTCACTTACCTCTCGAACTTGAACATAAGGCATATTGGGCTATTAAAGAGCTCAACTATGATTTCAAACTTGCCGGTGAGAAGAGGTTATTTGATATTAGCTCACCTGATGAATGGAGAACCCAAGCATATGAGAATGCCAAGTTGTTAAAAGAAAAAGTTAAAAGATGGCATGACAAAAGGATACAAAAGCGTGAATTTAACGTAGGTGATTATGTGTTGCTATTCAACTCCCGTTTAAGATTTTTTGCTGGAAAACTTCTCTCTAATGGGAAGGTCCTTACGTTATCGAGGAGGTCTATCGTTCCGGTGCCATAAAAATCAACAACTTCGAAGGCACAAATCCGAAGGTGGTGAACGGTCAGAGAATCAAACATTATATCTCAGGTAATCCTATAAATGTTTAAACTAATATTATTGAGACCGTAACCCCGGAGGAATACATAAGGGACACTTTCCAGAACGTTTCAAACTCTGTAAAAGAATAGGTGTGTGGTACGGTAAGTAAACCGACTCCAAAACAGTTCTAATGGCAATTTTTCTCCATTTTGGAATATTTAAGAATTTAGGAAAATAAGAAGTAGTCCGGGAAGGACACGAGGCCTCCACGAGGGTGGAGGGCGTGCCCACCCTTACTAGGCGCGCCCCCTGCCTCGTGGGCACCTCGTGTGCTCTCCGGAGTCTGTTTTCTTGCACGATACTTCTTTTGGTAGGTAAAAATTCATTATATAATCTCCCGAAGGTTTTCACCACTGTATCACGCAAAAATCTTCTGTTTTCGTTTCGAGCTGTTTTTCTGATAGATCTAGATCACCATGACGTCTCCAAGCGCTTCCAAGGACAAGTTTTTCGGGAGGGTCATCAACCCCTATCTCGTGGAGGTGCTGCAACACCCTCAAACCATTGAGATGCGTGAGGGGGTGCTGCACATCCGCGATGTGGAGGAACCAAGGCGTACCAGAAGCGTGGAGACAAAGCTCGAAGCTATGGAACAACAAGTTTTCGAGTGCCAAGGGATGGTGGAGCATGGACTTAACGCCAACAAGATGATGATCGTGGAGTTCACCAACAACCACAAGTTGGACGCCAAGAGCATTGGGGAGACCATCTTCAAGCCTCATGAGAAAATCGAGCACCTTCAAGCCCAGATCTATGACCTGCAAAACCAAAAATGTGAGTATGAATATAGATTCAAGAGGATGAGTTTGGCTGCAGATTTAAGGATCCCGGAGACTCGATCATCCTTCTATGATGGTGAGACTATGCCTTGGAAGACGGACGACAAGCCTACATCATCAACAACTCCTTCTTCACCACCTCCGAGGACATAATCACAGGGTATGGGCACTCCCCTTGGCAACTGCCAAGCTTGGGGGAGGTGCCCCGGTATCGTATCACCATCACACTCCTATCTTTACCGTTTTTCTTAGTTCGATCCTTTTAGTAATATCTTGATCTAGTAGAATAAAGTTTTGGTATGAATTAGTTTTGAGCTTTGCTTTGTGACCCCTCTATGTAATCGAGTCCGTGAGCTATATATAATAAAGATTAGTGTTGAGTCAAGGGCTTTGCTATCTTGCTATGGTCTTGAGAAAATAGAAAGAACAAAAAGAAATAAAAGAGTTCATATTGATCTTATGGATAGTAATGACTTCGCACATAAAGAGTATGATACATAAAAGTTGTCGAGAGTTGGTAAACATAGTTTTGGTCATCGTTGCAATTAATAGGAAGTAATAAAGAAAGAGAGGTTTTCACATATAATTATACTATCTTGGACATCTTTTGTGATTGTGAGCACTCATTAAAGTATGACATGCTAAAGAGTTGATGTTGGACAAAAAAGACAACGTAATGGGTTATGTTTTCTCACATCTTAGTTAAAGTATATTGTCATGGATCGTCCAACATGTTGAGCTTGCCTTTCCTCCTCATGCTAGCCAAATTCCTTGCACCAAGTAGAGATACTACTTGTGCTTCCAAATATCCTTAAACCCAGTTTTTGCCATGAGAGTCCACCATACCTACATATGGATTGAGTAAGATCCTTCAAGTAAGTTGTCATGTTGCAGCAATAAAAATTGCTCTCTAAATATGTATGACTTATTAGTGCGGAGAAAATAAACTTTATACGATCATGTGATATGGAAGTAATAAAAGCGACAGACTGCATAATAAAGGTTCATATCACAAGTGGCAATATAAAGTGACGTTCTTTTGGATAAAGATTTTGTGCATCCAACCCTAAAAGCACATGACAACCTCTGCTTCCCTCTGCGAAGGGCCTATCTTTTACTTTATGTTCTTACTTTATGCAAGAGTCAAGGTGATCCTCACCTTTCCCTTTTTCATTTTATCCTTTGGCAAGCACCTTGTGTTGGAAAGATCCTGATATATATATCCAACTGGATGATAGTTAGCATGAACTATTATTGTTGACATCACCCAAAGGTGAATACATTAGGAGACGAAATTATAAGCCCCTATTTTTCTCAGTGTCCGATTAAAACTCCATAACCATAAGTATTGCGTGAGTGTTAGCAATTGTAGAAGACTATATGATAGTTGAGTAGTCTATCCCATTTTTTCTGTTACTTGGTTTTGAGATGACTATTTTGGGACGAAGGGAGTATTATTGTGTCGATTCCCTATGTGATATAGAATCTATGGTATTTTGTTTTGAGTCTGTTGTAATTGATAATGATTTGTGTAAAATTAGTGTAGAACATATGTCCTGTTCATTTGTGCATGCTCAATCAACCATCTGAGATTGAATCATTTTTGCGTTCAACATCTAGAACCATTCTGTCCGTGTTGGTATTCTCTTGTGTAGCATGGTCCTTGTGGTTGTTACTGTTACATGTACATATGCTTCATGATTCAGTTCCTAGCTGCTTTGTATGTTTGTTTTTATTCTGTTTCTAACTCCTTTTGTTTATTGTTAGATGCCTTTGTTTAGCCTCTACAAACAAGAGCTCCAACCTGAACGTGAAGAAAGCAGAAGTATACTTATAGAGCTAGTTATATGTTGTGATAGTATCTGGGTCAAATGTACTATGTAAAGATTGTGCTAGCCAAAATTGGCATGTGTATTGATAATTTCCATCTATTAATTGTTCTTAATGAAATATTGCTTCAAATTATGAAAATTGAAACCTAGGGTGTACTTGACAAGTGGGACCTAATAGTATTTGGCATCTCAAAATGATGTGGCCCAAATAATATTCACAGGAAAAAGGCTGAAAATTAAGGAAATAGAATGTAAAAGGCCTAGGCCCAAAAGAAAAATACAAGTGACCCAAATAAGAAATGGTCCACAAAAGCCCTAGAAAATAAAAACGCCGAAATGAAAACGTCCAGAAAATAAAAAGCTATAATGTTGGGCCTGGCCCATGTAGCTGATCAAAATTAATAGGGAAAAATATATAAAAGGCTGAATTGTTGGGCTCGGCCCATGTAAAACACCGAATCGGACCGGGCTGAATCTTGTCAACGACCTTTTCAATTGGTCATAATTTTTCCACGCAGCTTGCCACGTCGGATCCGACGTGCCTGGGCAGACAACTAGTGACCAAAACAAAATAGTAGGCATATTTTGGTCGTAAACGTCTACAACCTTCTCACAGAAAAGGTCATTAATTTCAGTTTACGACCGCCAGCTTTTGACCTTCTGTTTTTGGTCACAAAAAGGTCGCAAATGAAAAACAATGACCTTTCGCTGACCAATAGTCAAAGTCACAAGTTGACATATTTCTTGTAGTGTATCCGTAGACATCGACCAGGGACCAGGCCCACCTGTCTCCCAGGTGGTCACAACCTGCCCTGTCGCTCTGCCTCAAAGTAACACTCGGGGGGCGTTGGGAAGCCAGGTCCACCACTACTTGGATTGAACCACCTGTCCTTTCAGCCCTCATATCCGAATCACTTGCGGGTACTCTATGAGCCGACCCGACTTTATTCACAACATGTATCACGTGTAATATACATAGTATATACCCGTGATCACCTCCCAAGTGATCATAGCCCGATAGTATAGCATGGAAGACGGACAAGAATGTAGGGCCACTGATGGGATACTAGCATCCTATACTAAGCATTTAAGATAGCATGTAAACGTATCAACAATTATAGCAACAATGATAGGCTATGCAATAGAATAGGATTTATCGAATCAATAACTATAGCAAACCTAATGCAAGAATAAGAGAGAAGAGAGTGGGCGATATCTGGTTGATCAAGGGGGGTTTGCTTGCCTGGAAGCTCGGCGGAGAAGGACGAGTCGTCAACACCGTAGTCGATCAGGGCAGCAGCAGTGGTGTCAGTCTCGTAGTCTACCAGGGAGAAGAGGGGGAAGAAACAATGAATACAATGCAAACAGATGCATGATGATGCGTGAAAAAGCAAATAGCGGTGCTAGGAGTTCCCTAACACGGTAGTAGGCGATACTGGTGAAGGGGCAAAACATGCAGGAAAGTATTCCCGTTGTTTCGTGTTTTCAGACAAACGGTCCGGAGGGGAACGGTTGCAGGTTTTCTATGCTTGGGACATGTGGTGGATGAACGGACTATGTATTCGGATTTGTCTCGTCGTTCTGAGCAACTTTCATGTACAAAGTATTTTCATCCGAGTTACGGTTTATTTCATATTAATTTAAAAGAATTTAATATTTTTTTTGGGATTATTATTATTTAATTAATTCGAAAAGAATTACTGCATCATCATGACATCAGCATGACATTAACGGTCAAGGTTGACCATAGGCGAGTCAACTGACGGGTGGGTCCCGCTTGTTATAGGTTGTACAATGATGAGAGTCGATGACTCAAGTGTAGTAGCATGTGCTTGTAGTTCAAATTTGAATTATGCACATTAAAAGACCAGAAACTCAATTAATGTATAGAAAAGGCCAAACGAACCCAGAATAATTCCAAAATTCAACAGGGCACTCATGTAGTTCTATGTTTCCTTTGTAAAGAAACTCAAGGGGGCAGTGTATATCATTTCACACTCAAAGGTGGCATGTTCCCTCTCAGAACCACGAGCCTTCTTGAGAGAAGCTTCGGTTTGCAAGAAGCTTATAGCAAAATTTGTTCATATTCGGCCAATTTTTTTTACCACAACATGGTAGTGCCATGACATGACACCATGCCAAGTTTCATGATTTTCAGACGTGTTTTGGATTTACAAGAATTTTAAAACCAAGTTTCTCAATGTTCTCGGCCAAGCCACAATGCCCAGATGTTTGAATTTTATTCCCATTTCTTGCATGGGACCTAGAAATTCACCCGAGGACACATATGTGATATTTCAACCAACTTTGGTACACGGGAGCATGTGCTTGTAGTTCAAATTTGAATTGTGCACATTAAATGACCAGAAACTCAATTAATGTATAAAAAAGGACAAACGAACCCGGAATAATTCCAAAATTTAACAGGGAAATCATGTAGTTCTATGTTGCCTTTGTAAAGAAACTCGAGGGGGGGCAGCGTATATCGTTTCGCACTCAAAGGTGGCACGTTCCCTCTCAGAACCACGAGCCTTCTTGACAAAAGCTTATGGGGTTATTTGGATGGCAGCCCCAAGCTGCCCTTCCAAAATTTTGGTCGTTGACCACAGGTTGGGCCAGTGTTTGGATCGTAGCCAAGTTTTTGGCTCACAACCAACTTTTTGGCTAGCTGTTGTGATTCCGCACTATCGTGTGGGTGAGTTCCCGACGGTTATTTCCTTAGCCAAAATTTTGGCATGTCGTCGTTTTGGTCGGGCTAGTGTGGCCATAATCCAAACTGCCCCTATACCAAAACTTGTTCCAAATTGGCCCAATTTTTTACCACAACATGTTAGTGCCATGACATGACACCATGCCAAGTTTCATGATTTCCACGCGAGTTTTGGATTTACATGAATTTAAAATCCAAGTTTCTTGATGTTCTCAGCCGAGTCACAACGCCCAAATGTTTGAATTTCATTCTCATTTCTTCCATGGGACCTAGAAATTCAACCAAGGACACATGTGATTTTTCAACCAACTTTGGTGCACCGGAGCATGTGCTTGCAGTTCAAATTGGGATTATGCACATTAAAAGTGTAGAAACTAATTAATGTATAAAAAGGCCAAACGAACCTGGAATAATTCCAAAATTTAACAGGGCACTCATATAGTTCTATGTTGCCTCTGTAAAGAAAATCAGGGGGAGGCAACGTATATTGTTTCGCACACAAAGGTGACATGTTCCCTCTCGGAACCACGAGGCTTGTTGAGAGAATCTCCGGTTTTGCAAGAAGCTTATACCAAAACTTGTCCCAATTCAGCCAAAAGTTATACATATGAAAACAGGGTTTAGATTATCCCCAACATCTCGCTACCTAGACCAATATACTATGATTTGAATTCAACATAAAATGGATACAAATATTTAAATTGGAGATCATATGGTACATGTAGTTCATAGTGAAATATGATTACTGCTATATGCATGTTTTTTGTTATCGAGATAATATTTAAATGATTGTATAACTTGACAACAATTGTATTCAAATAAGGAAAATTGATTCAAATTTAGTCCATATGGTAGACGACAATATATATGTTCACAGGGTGGAGTAAAATGTTCATATATGATGGAAGATCAAAATGTACAACTACATCAATTATAAACCGCAAGGTCACCTAACGATATATTCGAATTCAACATAACGTGGATTCAAAAATTGAAATTCAAGATCTTGGCATTTGTAATCATATAAAAAGGGACATTACTCTTTCTTTTGGTGGGAATTGATTTGTTTCTTCTTGTTGTTGAGGGAAGTGCGAATCGATTTGGTACTGTATAGGGTAATCTTGTTCTCCCAATTTTTTCATTTTTCTTGTAGTTTTTCAATGGCATCTATAGCAATATAGTAAAAGGGGACACGACTCTCTTGTGTCTTGTATGAATTATTTTTTTGTACACATTAAGTTTGTTTTGCCGAACAAGGAATCCGCACCTTGTTATCCCGAAATTTTCAAGCTCGAGTATCTTTTGTCTCACCTGCCTTGAAACTCCCGCCTCTTCAACCCGCGTCGCGCCTTGTTATCCCGAAATTTTGGCGTGCGCAAAAACTCCCTCCTCATTCGAAATCGGTCCCGCAGCCCAGACACGCGAAATCCCCCTTCTACCCCTCAGCCGGAAATGAAGCTCGACGTCGCGGTGTCAAAACCGGTGGGAGTACGCTGGTAACTTACCCTACATTTCGGACAAGCGCGTCCCTAAGCCATGGCTCCCCCTCCCTTCCCCTTTATTCCCCCCATTCGTACACCAAGACCGCCAAAACCCGCGAAACCCCATGCTCCTCCGTCGGACTCCTGACCGCCGCCCAGCCGGAGACTCTTCCCCGACTATGTTGTCCACCGCAACAGCTCGCCGTCCCTCATCCACCACACCGGATGAGGATCTGTCATCGATCTCATTGTCCCGCCAGATCAGTCGCCCCATCCTCCACCTCCAAGGAGCTGCCTCGATGTTCGCCTCGTCTATCACGCCACCTCCATCCCCACATCACCGTCTTGACCTGCCCCACCAGAACCGCAGCACCCTCACCAATTCCTCCGATGAAGCCGAGGCCAACTCGACACCACCAAGGAGGTTCCGCATGCACCGCTGCATTTTTATCTTTTATTCGATCTCACGGGGCTACCAGTGCTTGATACCGAGTAGCCATGGTGGGTCTCCATCGACGATGCCGTCACCGGCCACTTCATCCACGGCGTCTCTCCCCCATAACGTTGCTTCCTCAGCGGCGACTTCCACACCAGCACTAGCTACAGCTGCTCCGGCTCTCGCTCACACTACTGCTGCTGCTGCTCCAGCTCTCGCTCACGCAGCGGCTCTGTTCTTGCTGCAGGTCACGCTGCTGCACTGCTCTTACTTTCGTTCATGCTGCTGCTCTGCTCTGCTATTGCTGTCGGTCACGCTGCTGCTCCGCTCTTTCTCTAGTTCATGTTGCTGCTCTGCTCTTGCTCTCGCTCGCGCTGCTGCTGCTGCTGCTGCTGCACGACCTCCGGCAACTACAGGAGTTGCTGCTTTAGCACTCACTTGTAGTGCTACTGCATGACTTGCTCTCTGATAGTGTGTTCCCTGCTCGAGCGTCTGCTGATTTAGATCACTGCTTCTCTGCTACTAGTGCTCGAACACCCTAAACATCTATTGCAATGCTCTGCTACTAGTTCAATCAGTTTCGATAGTAAAATTTAGTTTCGACTGTAAAGTTCAGTTTCGACTGTAAAGTTCAGTTTCTTCAGTTAAGTTCAGAGTGAACAGTACTTACAGCATCTGTCGGAGTGGTTGTGGCGCGGCTGATGTGTTTTACATCTAGCACTTTTTGGTGATGTATTTTACATCATCTATTGCAGATGATATTAGAGTCCCACTTCAGATTAACATTGTCTGTCTTGTCCTGCTTCAGCCTCGCCGTCGTACACCTCACCAGAGCTACTCCAACAATGAAACCGTCCATCACAGCAGAGCAGTACCCTCGGCGCCGTTTCCAGAGGCCTCAGATCTTCTTCCCCGCCTCCGACAGTCACACCAGCATCACCATCCTCCATGTCCAACCCAATGATGTTGAGGTCCACAAGGCTATGCCAAAGAGGTTGTACACTTGTCGCATCACTTTGTTACTCTGCATTCATGTCGATCCCTCAGGGATCCTTTGCTATGGTACTACTATTCATTCATTTGGTTAGAAGGAGTGGAGCAAAGCAAAACTGGAGGATTTTTTTACCTTTGGTGTCTCTTTCAAAGAAAAAACTTAGTAACTTTAATATTCAGTTGGACGTCCTTTTCAAATTAATATGCATGAAGAACATAACTAATTGCATTACTGGCATAATAAGATTCTTATTTTTTCATTTTCACGTGGTTTGACTTTAATTTGACCACGTTTCTCCATTCCTATGTTCTTCGAATTCATGTGAACCAAACACCCAAGTTGACTAAAATCCCATGTTTCCAAATGCTCTGTTTTGCACGTGCATTCCTATCCTATTCCTGTGTTTTCCCTGTCCCTGCATTTATAGAATCCTCCAATTCTAAGGAGCCCTTACAGATTTACTTCATTTTCAGATAGGCTTCAAAGAAAACTCTGTGTGTTATGTCCTGCTCCTACCATGCCGTCATCCACCCCACCTGAGGTGCACCAACAACAGAAGCATTCACTGCAGCAGAGATCCCCCCTGCAGACTTTCTTTCGCCGCCTCAGATCATCTTCCTCGTTGTCGGCAGCCACGCCAACTTTAGCATCATCGACTGAGCAGATGAACCTGAGGACTACACAGTTCCTGAAGAGAGATCGCAGTCTTTCGTGTTTGCTTACGTTATACATCAGTTATTATTACTTGCTACTTTATCATTCAAACTTGAGTTTTAAAATGCTCGTGGATCTCATATCGAGGCAGCAACGAATAGTATATGTCTACTATCTGGTTCATCTGGGGTCTTCTATGTGGTTCACGTTGGGTGGGCAACAAACAGTAGATGATCCATTGTCTATCTTTTTAAACTGAAGCCATAATCTACCTGCTATCATTAGTTTTGGATCCATCCACTCATTTGCTACCATCAGCCTTGATTTTTGAATGCACCCCTTAGGCCTTACAAAATCTAACTATTTTTTAATTATGCATGTCAGATATTGTACACAATCGTACTGAACATGTAGAGAAAAAGATAAGACCGTTGCGTGGGAATATAATGCCATGCAGACGCCGCTCCATGGTGGGCGAAGTGCCCCCCTCCCGCCATTCTAGATTGTATTCCAGAGGAAGATAACTATTCAGATGGGGATTCAGAGGGAGCCGACCACTCCTGTTTACCACCTGAGGTGTTTTCTCTAACCTGGCATGCTGATGTTGGTCATATAATGCATATGGCGCCTTGCATTGCTTACATTATACATCTTATATGTCATCAGCTTAGTTTAGATTTGCTTTTTGTGAATGCCACCTGTTTGGTTTCTATATCATACTCCCACCGTTCCTAAATATTTGTCATTTTAGAGATTCAAGAAGTGACTACATACGGAGCAAAATGAGTGAATCTACACTCTAAAATATGTCTATATACATCTGTATGTGGTGGTCCATTTGAAATCTCTAAAAAGACAAATATTTAGGAACGGAGGGAGTATATGAGAATTATGCAATGCCATCTTGTTTAGCCAGACATCATATACGTGAATCATGCAATGCCATCCTGTTTAGCCAGTCATCGTATATGTGAATTGTATCGTGCCATATTTTTTTATAATGTATTCCATTTGTCAACAATGTTTATACATTCATCTACTCTTCTTGTGCATCAGCCATTTGAGTCGGTCATGGGAAAATCCGGAGTGAAAATAAGGTCTTCTGAGCATTCAGTGCTACTTGACGATGCAGATTTCTTGCCAGTTACATATAGCTCCTTAGAGGAGGATTCAGAGACAGATGACCAGTCGTATCCCCCCCCGAGGTGCATGCTCTAACTTGGCAGGGTTATATTGCTCATATCATGCATATGGTGTCTTGCATTTTCATGCCATCTGCTTAGATTAGACATGCTTTGTGTGAATGCCTCATGTTTGCTTTCTATATCAGATATGTGAATTATGCAATGCCATGTTTTTCAGCCAGTTATCATATATGTGAATTATGCACCGTCATGTGCCAGGCATCATATATGTGAATTATGCACCATCATGTAGCCAGGCATCATATATGTGAATTATCTCATAACATAGTTTTTTTCATTACGTATTCCATTTGTGGACAATCTGTGTATATTGAACTACTCTTCATGTGTATCAGCCATTTGAGCGGGTTATGGAAAAATCTAGAGTGAAAACAAGGTCTTCAGAGCCGGCAATGATACCTGTTGAAGCATATATCTCGATTATTATAGGGAGCTCCTCAGAGGAGGATTCAAAGACAGATGACCAGTCCTATATCCCACCTGAGGTGTATGCTCTAAGTTGCAATGTTTATATTTCTCATATCATGCATATGGTGTATTGCATTGCTTAGTTTAGACATCATATGCACAATATTGAATTCCATCTGCTTAGTTTAGAGATCATACATGCGAGTGCCAGCTGCTTAGTATATGAATCAATTATGTCAATTATATCATACCATCATGTATACTTAGACAACATGTATGTGAATTATTTCATCCCAACCTATTTTAGAAAGACATCATATAGTTTTGTCATGTCATCATGTTTAGATACTCATCATATGTTGAATTATGCCATTATATCCTGTTAAGTTATCCATCATATATCTGAAACTGTGTCATGCTATCTTGTTTAGTTAGGCATCATATATGTGAAATTGCGTCATGCTGTCCTATTTGGTTAGACAACATATATGTGAATTACCACATCTGTCTATCATACAATGTCTGTATGTTCAACTTCTTTTCTTGTTTATCAGCCATTTGAATTGGAGGGCGTGATGGCAGTATCTAAGGGAGCAAAAACCAGTTCTTCACAAAACACAATACTACCCGTCGATGCAGATAGAACCATGGTTGTACTGGCCCACAAACTAGCCCCACCACACATAATCGAGACTCTTCCAGATTGCACACTTACACTGTTGGGCAGAGAACCAGCTACAACCCATCTAACCGCAACGCCAGCAGATAGTAACCCACTTCTAGTTGACAAAGCACCATGTCCACTATAGAGTACCCCCACACGAGCAGTTTGTAAAGCAACTGCAGTGCCCAAATCACGAAGACCACCAGAACTAACCCAAACTCCACGTTTAAAGTAGAAGAGCAACTGTTCTCAGGTCTGATTCCGTAGCTATGGTCCATACTCCTTTGCCGTTGCATCACTGTATTTACTCATACCAACTACTTTCGAATTTGAAGGATCCAATTGAAACTCCAATGGCGCGACAGGTATGTTTTAAACCTATTTCTTTAACTAGATTGTTGTTCTAACTTCTTGCTCTATGTTGATTTCAGTTTTAGTTGTATAAACAGTTATGTTCTCATGTGATGCACATTACAAGTGTTGCCAATGTTGTGTAGTTTCTCGCACTTATATTCTGTCTATGTTGTTGTGTCTTAAAAAATATATGAGTTGGACTGTGTCTCTATCTTGATTAGGCAACATAAACTAGAATGATATGGACAATACAGTGACCATAGTACATAGATATATGTTTGTTTCATGATGTTATCCTGTCCACCTTACTACTGAATCGGTTTACCAAAATGAGTTTCGTATACTACATACTAAACTTGTGATGTGTCTGCTTGTTTCTCTTGCAGTGTGTAAACAAAATATTGGAGAAGAGCACCCCACTATGCAATGGTAGAGAAAGTAATGCAGATAAGGTTCAAGATAGTGAGACAACCCTGTTGGTCTCCAAGAAAGGTGATAAAAGCGATCTTGTAGACAGTGAGAAAACCCCACAATCCTGTGTTGATGTAGTGTTCGTGTTACTGGCCAGTACCGCTGGCACAAGCTCTTCGAACTCGCTGCCTGAATCACTTCGGCTTCTTCAGTCTCATCTACAAGCTGAAAGGCATCAGTCAGCTGTGCTGCAGCAAGAAACCAAAGGACTGACGAAGTCCCTGCAGAATTCAGATGCATACTTTCTTATGCAACAGCAAGCGCTGGAGGATTTAAGCGCCAAACAAGAGAAAGTTAATAAGCTTGCTAAGCATCTTGCCAGCATTATGGGTACCCAAGATATTGTTTCTTGAGCTCTTCTGAAGTGGTTTCAGTTCTGGACTTGTTTTGCTGTGGCGTTTATATGCTGCTTTGTTCCCTATATTTGCACTGGTGGCGAACTTTGATGCCCAGTGGATGTAATATGTGTAATAGCCGTGATAGCGTAGCGTAAGTTGCTTGCTTATTTATTTCCTTCTTGTCTTGTTTATTTGTTTGCTTGTAGTCAGTGCAGTTCTTTTTCCGCGGTTTCCTAGTGGCCGCAATAAGCTATTTTTTAAAACTAGGCCACAGTAACCATGGGTTACATATTTACTGTAGTGACACTGGGCCTCCTACAGGCCATAGAAACAATCGGCCTTCTACGGGCCGTATAAATAATGGGCCTTCTATGGGCCATATACACATTGGGCCTTCTACAGGCCGTATCATCAATGGGCCTTATATGGGCCGTATGATCGATTGGCCAAACATGGGCCAATAACATACCGCATTATGGTCGTAAACGGGCTAGAGTTGGAATCGTCCGTTCATGGGCCAACCATAACGGGCCGTCGTTAATAGGTCATATTTGATTATGCTATGAAAACGTCCCAACGTATTAACGGGCCACAAACGGGCCAACTATAATAACGGGCTGAATTTGGCCCACAAGCAGAAAATGACAGTAATGGGCCGTAAGTAACCGAATGTTGGAAATGAGCCCAAGAATAAATGGGCCCTGAGAAGGCCGAAAGATAACATGGGCTGGAAACAGCCCAATGGAATAATGGGCTGTTAATGGATATAAAGTGAGACACTATTCATTACGGGCCAGTTTCACCACGGGCCATTAATGGGCCAAGAGTTACAAAGGGCCTCATATGGCCCGAAAGACGTCATGGGCCATACATGGGCCGGAAGTTAAAATGGGCTGGAATCATATTGGACAGCCCAGATGACGCTACTAGGCCTAATTCGGATAGGCCGTAACGGGCCCTGGGTTAGCGGATTGTAAATTGGCCATATGCAAACAAGCCGTTAACAGGCTTTCCGTGGGCCGGCCCGCCACCTTTTGACCAAGTCAAACGGGCCAGCCTTTTCACAGGAATGGGCCTCTGGGCCGTGCCACGTGTCGACGTATCATAGGCGCCTTGAGTCCAATGAGTGGATGACATTTGTCCCAACGGTGAGCCGACACGTGTTTCCTCCAGCCAATGATGATTTTACACGTGGAAAATCCAAATTAGTCGGGGCTGTTAACGGGTTATCGGATCCAAAACCGGACCCGATAGCTTAACGGCGTTCCGTTACGGTGGATGCCATGTGTCGGCCACCCTTGATGAAAGCACTTCTGTGACACACGATTTATCATCATGGAAGTGGACACTTCCGTGATGATAATTTTGGTAATGTCATGGAACACTTCTATGACAGCACAGGTATGACTATCTTGATTTTTTCATAAAATCGTCATGGATGTACATGCATGACAGAAAACGTGACCTACTGTGACAAACATGTATCATCACGGAAGTGTATTTTTTTGTAGTGTATCTTTGAGGATCGCCATGCCTTTCTCTAGCTCTACGCTATGCTGGAAGACTCCAGTCACGCTGCGCCTGACGAGCTCTCTGCTTACTATTATGTAGGCTCCTGCTCAACGCTGAACTTGTCAGGCTGAGATCTCATCAGCCGGCAGCTCTCTGTTCACCAGAAAGTAGAGGATGGGCTACACCCATGATGGAGTTGCGACTTCTTCTACTGTCAGCACGACCACTTGAACTAGGGCGGTTGGGCTAGGAGGTGGCGGGCTGGAGTCGGCCACCACCGGCTGTGTCATTGAAGTCCCCGGGCCAACTGTTGCAGTCCTTGGGCCGGGCTTTGAAGTCCTCGGGCTGGGTGCGGCTACTGCAGTCCCTGAGCCGCTTGCCAAAGTCCCCGAGCCGGATCCGACTGCTTCGGGGTCGGCCGACACGAAGATGGAATCTGATTTCGGCGAAGGCTTGATAGACGGCTTGAGGAGGCGCTGAAGGGAGATGTCGGCTGGAATGGCTTGCCGGGTGGAGCCGATTCGTGCCAGGGCATCAGCTTACTCGTTGTCGGCCCGTGGCACGTGAAGGAACTCGCACTCTTCGAAATATCCGCTGAGTTGCTGGATGAGGAAGCGGTAGCTTGCCATGTTTGCATCTTTGGCGTCCCAGTCGCCGGGCGACTGTTGGACCACCAAATCCGAGTCGCCGTAACACAGGGTCCGGCGGATGTCAAGTTCTTTCGCCAGCCAGAGCCCATGTACGAGCGCCTCGTATTCGGCCACATTGTTGGAGGCGCCGAAGTGGATTTGCAATGTGTATCTGAGCTTGTCACCTTTGAGAGAGGTGAGGACAATGCCGACTCCCAAACCGGTGCGCATCTTGGAGCCATCAAAGTGCATCCGCCAATGGGTGGAGTCCGGTGCTGGTAGCAGGTACTAGGTCTCGGCCCAGTCGATGAGGAAGTCGGCCAGTACTTGGGACTTGATGGCGGTGCGAGGCTGGTAGAAGATGGTATATGGAGCCAGCTCGATGGCCCACTTGGCCACCCGGCTTGAAGCATCTCGGATGCCCATGGTCTTGGCAAGTGGGGCAATGCAAACAACCATGATGGGGTGCTCTTGGAAGTATGGCTTGAGCTTCTTGGCGGCAAAGTACACACCGTAGCACATCTTCTGGTAGTGGGGGTAGTTATGCTTTGAGGCTGACAACACCTCGCTCAGATAGTACATGGGCCTCTGGACTGGCTGTGCCTTGCCGTCTTCTGGGCACTGTACCATGATGACTGTGCTGATCACCCGGATGGTTGCGGCAATGTAGAGAAGCATGTGCTCTTTGTTAGTCGAAGCCGCCAGGACAGGCGGCGTGGTCAACATCTTCTTTAGCTAGTGAAAGGCTTCGTCTGCCTGGTCGTTCCACTTGAAGTGAGTGGTTTTCTTCATGAGTTGGTATAGGGGAAGAGCCTTCTCTCCCAGCCGATTAATGAAGCGGCTGAGGGATGCCAAGCACCTGGTGAACTTCTGGACATCTTGCAGTCGGGTGGGTATCTCCATCCTCTTGATCGCTTTGATCTTCACAGGGTTGCACTCAATGCTGCATTCAAAGACCAGGAAGCCGAGGAGCTATCCGGCTGGTACTCCGAAGACGCATTTCTCGGGGTTGAGCTTGATCTGAAAATGGCGCAGGTTGTCAAATGTTTCCTTGAGGTCTTCCAGCAGGGTGTCGCGCTTCTCTGTCTTCACCACAATATCGTCTACATAGACATGGGCATTTCTGCCAAGCTATTTGAGGAGGCACTTCTGCATGCAATGCTGAAAAGTGGCACTGGCATTTCTCAAGCCAAATGTAATGGTCAGGTAGCAGAAGGCTCTGAATCGCGTGATGAAGGCGGTCTTCAGGCGGTCAGTCGGGTTCAACTTAATCTGGTGGTACCCGGAGTAGGCATCCAAGAAACTCATCAGCTCGCATCCGGCTATGGAGTCTATCACTTGATCAATCCGAGGCAAAGCAAACGGATCCTTGGGGCAGGCTTTGTAGAAGCTGGTATAATCAATGCACATGCACCACTTGTTGTTGTTCTTCAGTACAAGGACTAGATTGGCAAGCCATTCTGGAAAGAATACTTCCATAATGAAGCCGACTACTAGAAGGCGGGCTATCTCTTCACCAACAATTCTTCTCTTCTCTTCCGACAGTCGGTAGAGGGGCTGCTTGGCTGGCTTTGTATCTGCTCTGACATGTATCTTATGCTCGGCGAAATCCGTCAGAACACCCGGCATGTCCTTGGGGGACCATGCAAAGATATCCTGATTCTCACGGAGGAAATTGACGATATCGCTTTCCTATTTGTTGTCAAGGTTGGTTCCTACAAGAGCGAACCTCTCCGGGTGGTACAGGTCCAAAGATATCTTCTTGGTTTCCTTGGCCGGCTGGAAGGAGCCCTGGGTCTCTGACTCCTTGGGTTCCGGCGACAGGTCCGGCTACTTGCCAGCCATGGCCACAACCCGGTCAAGGAGCTTCTTCTCAGCAGCAATCACAAGGGACTCGGCCAGCCGGCTGCTTGCTGCAGCACAGGCGGATGATTTCTTGTAGTCTCCGACTATGGTGATGATGCCCTTGGTTCCCGGCATCTTCATCTTGAGGTAGGCGTAATGTGGCACGACCATGAACTTGGCCAAAGCATGTCGGCCAAGTAATGCATGATAAGGGCTTTCCAGGTCCACTACTTCAAACCAAAATGCTTCGTGGCGGAAGTGATCTTTGTCTCTGAAGAGGACATCTATCTTGATCTTGCCGATTGGTGAGCAGGAAAGGCCGGGCACAATGCCATGGAAGACAGTCCGGCTGGGCAGGAGCTGCTTCATCTTGATGTTCAACTTCTCCATGGTGTCGCGGTAAAGGATGTTGATGCTGCTGCCGCTATCTATCAGAACTCAGGAGAAACGAGTAGCTCGCCTCTCTGTTGCGAAGGTGGCATCCAACACCAGGGCATAGGAACCCGGAGAAGGCATTACTTCCGGGTGGTCAGCTCGGCTCCAGCTGATGGGCTTCTCAGACCAGTGCATGAACTCTGGGACCTTGGAGGCGACAGCATTGCCCTCTTAGTGCTGCTGGTGCTGGTTGCGCCTGTCATCAGCCTAGCTAGTGAAGACAACATAGGCTCCATGCTCTTCAGGGAATTCGCCTTGGATGGCTCCGACTGCTGGACGAGCCGCCGGCTGCTGAGGAGCCGGAGGCGGCTGGCCAGCAGGCGGAGGAGGCAGCAGCCCCTCGCCTTTGGAGATTCGGGTGAGCCAGTGACACTTCCGGGTGGTGTGATTGGATGGTTTCGTGCTGGTGTGGAACTTGCAGGGTGCATCAAGGGTTTGCTCATAGGAGAAGGCGGGCTGCCAAGCCGGCTTGCCGCCTTTCCGACTCTTGGGCATGGGCTGCCCCTCTGGCTGCTGATCTTTGACTGTTGCCACCTGTCGGCTGGTAGAAGCTGTCATCCGGGCCTTGCGCTTGTTGTTGTTCTGCTACGGGCGCCGACTGGTTTCACCAGCCAGTGTTTTGGGAGCCGGAGAGAGCACCTTCCCAGAGGCGTCCACCCGAAGCTCCGACTTCATCGAGGAGTCGGCAGTGGCGTACTTGTCTGCTATGATCAATAGATCGTCCAGTGTAGTCGGCTCGTCACAGAGGAGTCGGTGCTTGAGGAGGGTGCCTTCTCTGCACCAGGCAGTGAAGTCGCTTGCACCTCGTGCACCCCTTCGTAGGAGTTGCGGAGTTCGGCCCACCACATCAAGTAGTTGCGGGTGGACTCGGCTGGGCCTTGGACGTTGAGAGAGAGCTGACGCGGCTTGGGTGGCCGGTTGTAGGTGCTGGTGAAGTTGCGGATGAAAACTTCGGTGAAGTCTACCCAGCTGTTGATGCTGCAGGGCTTGAGGTTATTCAGCCAAGTGTGTGCCGCGCCCTGAAACATGAGGGGGCGTACTTCACGGCAACACGCTTGTTGCCGTTTGCTATGCTGACCGCGGTGGAGTAGTCGACCAACCAGTCTTCCGGCTTCACCGAGCAGTTGTATTTGGGCGTGTCTCTTAGGAGAGAGAACCCTTTGGGGAAGGGCTCGTCGCGAATGTGGGAGCCAAAACAAGGCAGACCGATCGCATCTTCTTCTTCTAGCGTCAGGGATCGCGCCAGGCGGTCGATCTGATGACGGGCATCGTTTTCCCCGATTCCTTCGTGGCGGCCCAGCCGGCCGCTGAGCGTCGGGTGCTCAATAGGCGACGGGGAGGCATACCTCTCCCTGCGTGGTGGAGGGGGAGGTGGACAATCATCTCGCCACTCCACAGCTCGTGGGCGGCCATCTTGGTCGCGCTCGATGGTGAGGCGCGTCCGACTGTGGCTACCAGCCGGCTCTCTGTCTCTTTGGTCGCGGGCGCCACCTACAGTCGGCATCCGAGAGGTCATGCCTTGCTCTCGGTGGGGGGGGAGGATTCTCGGCACCTGCGCCGGCTTCTTGCTGCACGGCCGCCGCATCAATGAGCTGCTGAATGCGCTCCATCATGTAACATCGCTCGTCGCCATCCAGGTTTTCTAGCTCGTCAGCTGCCGCCTGGGTAGCACGCAGGTTCTCGATGGGCGTGGCGTAGACCGGGCGGTCGGCCCCCAGCATGCTGGCGATGGTCGCGTCGTGCTGTTTGACAATGCCCAGGCGGCTAGGCTCACCAGCAGCCGGCGTGCCACAGACGGCACGATTGACCTCATGCTGATAGGCCTCAGTGAGGCGTCTCATAGTGGCTAGCCTCTTGCCGCTCTCGATGAGTGTGAAGCGATGGGCTTCCAGCATCTCGGCGTCGGCGTCACCTGCGATGGGTGCCGACAGGTCCCGCATCATGGCCTGCGGTGGGTCGTGGGTGTTAGCGCTGGATGCTCCGCCGTGGCTGATGACGAGCACCTCGGTGACGGTGCTGCCGCTACTGTCGGCATGAGGGAGTGGGTCATCGATCACCACCACATTGGTGGGGAAGGCGTCGAGGGATGTCGTGTCAGAGTCGACAAGCATCGGGTCGGTGGAGCCGATCGACTCCAAGTCGGAGGTGGGATCGTTGGCGATGTCAAGCTTGCCAAGGAGGTTGATGAGGCAGCTCTCAGAGCTAGCCGCGCCCGCACCTGGCGCGGGCTCATCGAAGAGGCGGATCTCACCAATGAGATCAGCGAGGCAGCTCGCTGCGCAGGCGGCTTCGACGCCATGCAGCGCATCGGCTCAAGCGCCATCGGGTGTGTCGGGCTGGATGCACTCGCCAGGGAGGAACAGGGTTCCTGTCTAGAGCAGGTCTCCGGACGATGGTGCACCTAGCCCCATGGTGGGCGCCAAATGTTGGGTGGTAGGTGCGACATATGCCAAAGGATGGCTAATCATTTTGGAAGCTAGTAAGACGTCGTCGGTGCCTGGAAACGGGATAAGGCGTAAACATGCACGCCGATGCATCTTACCCAAGTTCGGGGCTCTCCTAGGAGATAACACCCCTAGTCCTGCTCTGCGGGGTCTCCGCATGATTACTAGATCGACAAGTAGCTACAAGTTTGCTCCTTGAGCTGCTCGGCTAGAGGAGGAAGAAGGGCAAGGCTAGCTCTACTCCTCTCTCTATGTGTGTGTGTAAACTCTAAGAGCTAAACCCTTTGCATGGGTGCCCTGGGGGGTTTATATAGGCCTACCCCTAGGGGTACAACGTTAATCCGGCTGGGTGTAGGCCCAGGCCGTCAGTGTCTATGGTTGCCGGCTTCTCCACCAACCGCTGGGGCCCGCCGCCTGGTGGGTCCCGCCGGCTGCTGGGCTCTCGACCGATAGGCTGGGCCCACCGCCTCTCGGCCCTATCGGCTACTCATCACTGTAGCCTCGCCCGTGATGACGATGGCTTGGTCGGGGAGAGCGTGGTTACAGTACCTCCGCCTGGTGGATGCTCACTGTAGCCACACCCCGTCTTATCTGGTTAATGGCGCACAAACTTCTAGGGAAGGGGTGGGCCGGCTGTTGGGAGCCGGCCTCCCCCTATGCTGACTAGTCTGGGCATGCCGCCTTCTTGTATCTCACAAATAGACAGGGCCCGCCACCTACGGATCGTATCGACATCTCGTCGTGGGAGCGTGGCTGCTCTGCCATGGATGATGTCATAGTCAGTGTGGCAAGCACCGGGCTAGGGATGGCCGCCCGGTATGTTGCACTGTGGCCATGCCCGTTCCGCGATTCGGGGGTGGCAGGCCGCACTGTAGCCACTCCCCGTCTCGTCGCCATTATGTGGGTGCAAACTTTGAGGGCACAAAGGTGGGCCGCCTGCTAGGAGTCGACCGCTTTGGTGGCCGCCTGCTAGGAGTCGGCCCATTCTGGGGCCGCTCTTTGGGCCTTGCCGCCTTCCTGCAGCCGGCCACTTGGACCAGCCGGCCACAAGAAGGCGGACCTTTGTCCGTGATGCTTGAGGGGCGCAGCCGGCCCCGATGTCTTGAAACGCCATGGGGAGCAGATAGGGCTACCCATGGTCATTTACTCCAACACCAAGTGGATATTAAAATTCCTATATTTTTCTTTTAAAGAGACACCAAAGGAAAAAAATCCTCCAGTTTTGCTTTGCTCCATTCTTTCTAACCAAATGCATGAATAGTAGTACCATAGTAAAGTTTCCAATTCCTATGTTTTTGTTCACTTTTTCTTTGAACCAGTGGCGATTCTAGTAGGCAGTCTTCAACAGGCTGAAGCCTACCATCGAAATATTTTGTGAGCTTACATTTGGTCCACATTAGTATCATATAATGGCTATCTTTCCAAACCGATTAAAATTGTGGTTCAAAAGAGCATTTAGTTTTATTAACTTTGTGATCACGATTCATTTATTTCTAGATTTCCAACTGCTTTGAACCAAAGGATCCCTGAGGGATCAACATGAATGTAGAGTAACAAACTGATGCGACGAGTGTACAACCTCTTTGACATAGCCTTGTCGACCTCAGCATCATTGGGTTGGACGTGGAGGATGGTGATGCTGGTGTGACTGTCGGAGGCGGGGAAGAAGATCTGAGGCCTCTGGATACGGTGCCGAGGGTATTGCTCTGCTGTGATGGATGGTTCCGTCGTTGGAGCAGCTCTGGTGAGGTGCGACGGCAAGGCTGAAGTAGGACAAGACAGATAATGTTAATCTGAAGTGGGATTCTAATATGATCTGCAATAGATGATGTAAAATACATCACCAAAAAGTGCTAGATGTAAAATGCATCAGCCGAGCCACGGCCGCTCCGACAGATGCTGTAAACACTGTTCACTCTCAACTTAACTGAAGAAACTGAACTTTACAGTCGAAACTAAATTTTACTGTCGAAACTGATTGAACTAGTAGCAGAGCGTTGCAATATAAGTTTAGGGCGTTCGAGCACTAGTAGTAGAGAAGTAGTGATCTAAATTAGCAGTCGCTCGAGCAGGGAACACACTAGCAGAGAGCAATTCGTGTAGCGGCACCGTGAGCGAGTGCTAAAGCAGCAACTCTTGTAGCTGTGGGAGGTCGTGCAGCACCAGCATTAGCGTGAGCGGCAGTAAGAGCAGAGTAGCAGCATGAATGGGAGCAAGAGCGGAGCAGCAGCGCGACCGACAGCAATAGCAGAGCAGAGCAGTGGCACGAACGAAAGCAAGAGCAGCGTAGCAGCACGACCGACAATAAGAACAGAGCCGCAACGTGAGCGAGAGCTGGAGCAGCAGCAACTAGTGCCGGTGTGGAAGTCACCACCGAGGAAGCGACAACATGGGGGAGAGACGTCGTGGATGAAGTGCCCTGCGATGGCGGCATCGATGGAGACCCGCCATGGCTGCTCGGTATCGAGCACCGGCAGCCCCGTGAGATTGAATAAAATATAAAATGCAGCAGTGAGTGCAGAACCTCCTTGGTGGCACCGAGTAGGCCTCGGCTTCATCGAAGGAATTGGTGAGGGTGTTGCGGTTCTGATGGGGCAGGTCAAGACAGCGCTATGGGGATGGAGGTGGCACAATAGACGAGGCGAACGTCGGTGCAGCTCCTTGGAGGTGGAGGACGGGGCGGCTGATCCGGCTGGACGACGAGATCGCCGACGGATCCTCATCCGGTGCGGTGGATGACAGACGGTGGGCTGTTGCGGTGGATGACATCGTTCGGGAAGAGTCTCCGGCTGGGTGGCAGTCGGGAGGCCGATGGAGGAGTGTGGGGTTTCGCGGGTATTGGCGGCCTCGATACGAATGGGGGGGGGACGAAATGGGAAGGTAGGGGGAGCCATGGCTTAGGGACGCGCTTGTCGGAAATGTAGGGTCAGTTACAAATGTACCCCCACCGGTTTTGACCATGCAACGTCGAGGCGGCATTTCGGGCTGAGGGGAAGAACGGGGATTTCGCATGTCTGGGCTGCGGGACCGATTTCGGATAAGGAGGGAGTTTTGCGCGCATCAAAATTTCAGGATAACAAGGCGTGTCACGGGTTGACGAGGCGGGAGTTTCACAGCAGAAGAGACAAAAGATACTTGAGCTTGAAAAATTCAGGATAACAAGGCGCAGATTCCATGTTCGGTAGAACAAACTTAATGTGTACAAAAAACAATTCATACAAGACACAAGAGAGTCATGTCCCTTTTACTATATTGCTAAAAATTGCCATTGAAAAAACTACAAGAAAAATGTAAAATAATCGGGAGAATAAGATTACCCTGTACAGTACCAAATCAATTCGCACTTCCCTCAATAACAACAAAGAATAAATCAATTCCCACCACAAGAAAGAGTCATGTCCCTTTTTATATGATTACAAATGCTCCGGTGCACCAAAGTTTACATTTTGTTAAATTTTGGAATTATTCCGGGTTCGTTTGGCCTTTTTTATACACTAATTGAGTTTCTGGACATTTAATGTGCATAATTCAAATTTGAACTGCAAGCAAATGCTCCAGTGCACCAAAGTTGGTTGAAAAATCACACGTGTGTCCTTGGGTGAATTTCTAGGTCCCATGCAAGAAATGGTAATGAAATTCAAACATCTCGGTGTCATGACTCGGCCGAGAACAATGAGTAACTTGGTTTTAAATTCTTGTAAATCCAAAACTTGTCTGGAAATCATGAAACTTAGCATGGTGTCATGTCATGGCACTAACATGTTGTGGTAAAAAACTTGGCCAAATTGGAACAAGTTTTGGTATAAGCTTCTTGCAAACCGGAGCTTCTCTCAAGAAGATTCGTGGTTCCGAGAGGGAATGTATCACCTTTGTGTGTGAAATGATATACACTGCCCCCCTATCGGTGCAACATACCCTGGGCCTGTCACCCTGACTGTGCACAGGCACAAGATCAAGATTGAAGCCTCAGACCAAGATGAGCAAGAGACCAAGAGATTCGAAGCATCAACATGCAGATCAGAAAGGACCAAGACCAAGTCAAAATAAGCTAGATATCGTCAAGGAAGAAGCCTCCCTTACCGGGCAGGCGGGCCCGGCAAGGGGCGAGGCCACCCCCAGAAGAAGATGACCAAGGCGTCCCAGCAGGGCCTGCCGGGACTCACGGAGGCCAGATCACCTCACCCACTATTTCACCACGACCCACGTCGTCGATCAGTGCGGTGTCAAGCCGCGGACTGGTTAAGTGGCAACCATTTGCCACATGGCGGCCACTTCCTACCAAGAAAACCCATAGATGACACCCGTCCTATGACGTGTTAGATGAGCAGGCATGGAGCTGGCAAGATGGCCCGGCAAGCCTTGCCGGGCAACCAACGACATGACGCTAAGTGGCATATTAAATGCACGCTGTCAGCCCACAAAGTTAGGTATGATAGCACTATTTGCTATCATATCAGTGTCTAATGACTAATTTTCCACTGTGGTGACCCCTTAACCTATAAAAGGAGGCCCATGGCAACATGGGGGGTTGGAAAGTTACAGCACTCGCACCCTCGTACGTGCATAGTCGTTGCTTCCCTAAGGCAACCCTTGTCGGGCAAGTGTACTACGCACCACCACCACTTTTCCACCGGCAATCCACCAAAGCAGGAGTAGGGTTGTATGCCTCATGGCGGCCTGAACCTGGGTAAAACTGCCCGTGTGATTTCTGTCGCGCTGCCCTACGTTGGTTTGCTTTTTGTGCAACACGACTCCCCCCTGCCGAACTAGTAAGGGGCCACCCTGGCCCCGTAGGTGGCCGTGGTTTCCCATGACATATTTGGCGCGCCAGGTAGGGGGGTCGCTTGTGCGAACCTGAAGACGTAAGCAGCGCGTCATCTTCATCGCCATCTGCATCTTCGACGGCACCATCGACCATGGCGCCCAAGAAGAAACCTCCTTCTTCGGCTCTTCCATCCGCCTCAAAGGCCCCACCGCCCGCAGCCTCCAACGCTGTGGGGGGCACGGAGACGCACGAGGACGCGAACGCTGCTGGGGATATGGTCGGAGCAGGCGGCACCGCCACCCCTTCCTCCGTGGCTGACGCATGAGTAGGAGACACCGGAGGAGAGAAACATCAGCAACACCTCGATGGCCACACTCCGCTTGCCGACGGGCACATGCACAGCGATGGCGCTCAGTCTGGGGCGAACCACCGACCTCCGACCACCCCTGCCGTAGGCGTGACCGCTACGCGTGCAATTTCCCTCGGGTGGGTCGACCGAACTGATGTGCCCAACGGAGCTGATGGCCCTCGAGCGCCTCCGCCTCACCATCCCGCCACCCAGGTGGTTGCACCGCAATAGCGGGGCGTAGTGCTGCCGCCGCTGGCTCCATCAGGAGCCGAGCAACGGTGCTATCGACTTCGTCATCGTCTATGCCAAGCACAGCCTCGGACACCATGGCGTGGGCTCAGCTGCTGCTGAGGTTTCCACCCGCGTCCGAGCAGATGGACGAATGGTGTGCCACCATCCAAAGTTTGCTCGATTTCACCGAAGCCGAGGGCTCGCGACAAGCTGCCCTGCCGCGACCTCCCCAAGCAATGACAACAGCCCATGCTGCTGCTCGTACGGAGGGATCCGTCCTCATGATGCAGTCCCCGCCATGGAAGCCAGCACGGGCCCGACCAAATCAAGACCCCGATGATGTATTGATGGCCTCCTCTGATCCTCGAGCACGTCCAGGCCAACGGTGAAACCCGGAAGATAGGCAGAGAGGAGACGTGTGAGTCGTCGAGCAGCGCCACGGCGACCTCCTCCGAGCCGACGGGCGCGACGGCCCCGACGCCAACGAGCCCACACTCAGTGTTGGCGGGCCCCTGCCCTTCAAAGTTCGCTGCCCTGCCTTCACCCGTGAGCTGTGGCAAGTCTGTTGGCCATCCATTTCGCATGTTCAAGCTAGAGATACCTGAGAAGTACGACGGGAGGCTGAACCCGGCAGAGTTCCTGAGCATATGCACCATCATTGTTCAGGCTACCGGGGGAAGAGATGAGAAGGTGTTCGCCAACTACCCATTGGCCCTCAAGTCCAATGTGAGGTCTTGGCTGATGCACCTGCCGGAGAACTGTATTTTGTCATGGGCAGACTTGTGCCACGAGTTCAACGGCGTTTTCACCAGTGGCCACCAGGAGCCAAGCCGTCCCAGCGATCTGCAACTTCTCCAATAGAAGGAAGGATAAACCCTCCATAAGTATTTATAGAGATTCAACAAAGTTCATAGAAATTTTCCAAATATCCATCCGGTAGCTGTGATAGTTGCCTTGCAGTCCAATGTGCGCAACCACTGGATTCATTCTGAGATGAATGTGCGGTTGCCCAAGACTGTGAAGGGGTTGTACACTCTAGTGGATAAGTGTGCTCGGATGGAGGAAGGAAGGAAGTTGCCCGGAGAGGAAGATTTCATCAATATTGATTCAGAGGATGATGATGAGTCCACCAGTCAGAAGAAGGTCAAGAAGCGCAGTAAGAAACGAAGAGATTGCCGAGAAGCTGCGGCTGCCGAGAAGGCCGGGAAGGGCGATGGGCCGTATTGCAAGATCCACCGAATCAAAGGCCACGACCTTCAGGAGTGCTATCAGGTTGAGCAGTTGGTTAAGGGACAGAGAGCATAATATGAGAAGGGTGATAAGGAAAAGGGTCAGAATGTCGTTGGCGGTAAGGGCCAAGGTGATGGAGCAAACCGCCCCGGCAAACCCTGTCGGAATAAAGGAAAACCCGCCAGAGCCCAGGAGAAGGAAGCCTGTGATGATGAGAGTGATAAAGGGATAACCAGTGAGCAAGAGTTTCAGAAGGCCACGGACGCCCTGTGCGTTGACAGGGGTGCATCTTTGCACACCTCCCATCGCCAACTCAAGCGGTGGGCACGAGAAGTCAATGTCGTTGAACCAGCGGCAGAGGCCCGGAAGCCGCTCAAATGGTCCCGTACACCTATCATCTTTGACGAAGAGGATCATCGTAGCCGTACCACTGCGGTGGGATGCCTGCCTTTGTTGGTTTCTACAACAATTTGCAACCTCAAGGTCACGAAGATGCTGGTGGACGGTGGGGCCGGACTGAATCTGATTTCCCCAGCAGTTATCAGCAGACTTCAGATAGCGGAGGAAGAGCTAGAGCTTACCGGCACGTTTCAAGGAGTCAATCCTGGCAGGAGTCATTCTATGGGAAAGATCACATTGCCGGGAACATTTGAGGGAGAATTGAACTACCGGACTGAGAAGATTGTGTTTGACGTAGTTGATCTCCCCCTGTCGTACAATGGGATCCTTGGACGCTCGGCCTTGCCTAAATTCATGGCGGCATCCCACTATGCCTACAACACCCTGAAGATGCCTGGGCCACTAGGAGTCCTCACCATCCCGTTAGATGAGAAAGATGTCATCATTTGTGTGGACAAGATGTACCTGGACGCGGTCGCGGTAGAGGCAACGACGACAGCAGTTCCCGCCAAGGAAAGCAAAGGAAAGAGAATGGATCATAGGGCCTCTAGCAAAGAGTCCGGGAAGCGTTCCCCCATTGAGGGAGTCCTGGATAAGGGGGTATCCAGACAGCCGGACTATATACTTTGGCCGAACTGTTGAACTATGAAGATACAAGATTCAAGACTTCATCCCGTGTCCGGATGGGACTCTCCTTTGCGTGGAAGGCAAGCTTGGCGATTCATATGTTAGATCTCCTTCTCTGTAACCGACTCTGTGTAACCCTAGCCTCCTCCGGTGTCTATATAAGCCGGAGGGTTTAGTCCGTAGGGCAAGGACAATCATAATCATAGGCTAGCTCCTAGGGTTTAGCCTCTACGATCTCGTGGTAGATCAACTCTTGTAATACTCATATCATCAAGATCAATCAAGCAGGAAGTAGGGTATTTCCTCCATCGAGAGGGCCCGAACCTGGGTAAAACATCGTGTCCCCTGCCTCCTGTTACCATTAGCCTTAGACGCACAGTTCGGGACCCCTTACCCGAGATCCGCTGGTTTTGACACCGACATTGGTGCTTTCATTGAGAGTTCCTCTGTGTCGTCGCAACAAGGCTCGATGGCTCCTTCAATCAACAACAACGCGGTCCAGGGAGAGATTTTTCTCCCCGGACAGATCTTCGTGTTCGGCGGCTTCACACTACGGGCCAATTTGCTTGGCCATCTGGAGTAGATCGACAGCTACACCCCTGGCCATCAGGTCAGGTTCGGAAACTTGAACTACACGGCCGATATCCGCGGAGACTTGATCTTCGATGGATTCAAGCCTATGCTAGGAGGGCCGAACAGTCACGGCAAGCACGGCTTAGATCTGTTGTCAGACAATATTCAGGATGTCGCACCTGTAGTAGCTCCGGACCTAAATTCGGGCAGACCGCGTCGTCCGAGGACGGGTGGATGGACCCCGCCCCAGAGACCGCATACTTATCGGCGGTAGAGCTGAACATAGACTCCACCTCTAAGGAAGTCTGTGTCACCGGACCCCTGGACTTGTGTCCGGCTGTAGGTTCCAGACCGTACGCACCCGGGCCCATGGAATCCGATTGGGCTCCGGTAATGGAGTTCACCGCTGCGGATATCTTTCAGCACTCGCCCTTCGGTGACATGTTGAATTCATTAAGGTCCCTCCGAGTGGGAAGCAGGCGACGAAGAAATTCGTTACCCACCAACCACCCACTTCATTGCCACTGTCGATGATGCAGGAGAAGAACAGGAACCACCGCCCATAGGGCGCTGGACAGCCACCTCCTCGTATGATATATATATGGTGGATACTCCCAAAGAAACAAATGGCGATGAGGCAACAGAGGATAACCCCTTACGGAAGAAATCAAAGCATGGGCGTCATCGGCGCCGCTCTGAGCCCCGCCACAATAATACCGGCACAGGAGACGAAAATAGTCCGGATGGTGCCAAAGATGAATACAATCCTGATCAGCCTGCCTTCGAGCAGGCCGAACAGGAAGACGGGCAGGTTAGCCCAGATGAACAGGCGACAGACGGATAGTTGGAGGAGGACAACTACATGCCTCCCTCCGAAGACGAGGTGAGCCCTAGAGACGATGAATTCGGCATACCTGAGGATCCCGTAGAGCAGGAGCGCTTCAAGCGCCAGCTCATAGCCACCGCAAGAAGCCTGAAAAAGAAGCAGCAACAGCTCCAAGCTAATCAAGATCTGCTCATAGACAGATGGACTAAAGTCCTGGCAGCCGAGGAGTACGGACTCGAGCGCCCCACCAAAGGGTACCCAAAGCACAAGTTGCTACCTCAACTCGAGGAGGAGGTCCTAAAGCCCACACCCCGACGCCAATACATCACGGTCCGGGCAATACACAGGAAATGCGAGACAGCATCCATAAACCTCAATGCAACAAACATAAGCGTCACAAAAATAATGATGACGCCCAAGACACGTCAATCGATGCCGGATTCCGCGGCCCCTAGTCCGGTCAGCGGAAAGAGAGCAATTCAGGCCCATCCGGCCCGGGCAGCATACTCGACTACCCATGTCAAATTCATGGTACCCCTAGAACGACAGCCAATCATACCAATAGAGAATGTCGGATCTTCAAAACAAACCGGCCGGTCGTGCGCCGGAAACAATAAGAAGGGGTCTCAAAGCTATGAAGACAATGAGGAGCCCAGACCATCAAACATTATGAGGCAAAAGAAAAATCTCCACAAACCAACAAGGCTAACGTGATAAACACCACCCACATCCCCAAATGGGAATGAATGTGTACTCCTCGGGACGCCGACTCAACAATACAAGTCACCCCATGGTACAAAAATACGGCTGATCATCTCCGATCACACAGACCGTCCAGCCAATTTCAACCATGGCAATTCAGTTGCACTTATCCTCGACCCAATAGTTGGTGGGTTCCACCTCACACGAGCCCCTATTGGCATAAACAGCAGCCCAAACTTGCTGCGCCAGGACACAGTGCACCAGATAGGTATTGATCGCTCGAGGATCAAACCCACTAAAAACATCTTCTCAAGATGTCGTACCAGGTGTAAAGGTCAGTTTTACAGGCCCACCGCCCTGGAGGTTGTCTTTGGATCACCAAACAATCACCATGCCAAAGAGTAAGTCTTCGACATTGTCCCGTTATACAGTAACCATTACGTGCTGCCGGGACGAACCACGTTGGCTCGATTCAACGCGGTACCACACCATGCCTATGGCAAACTTAAAATACCAAGCCCACGTGACATAGTCACAATTACGGGCAAGGCCGAACTCCACCCCGACACTGGAAAGTATACCCCACCGCTGACGTAGCGAGTTGTGCCTTTCTATCGAACCTCGATTCAACAGCCAACCCCCCGGACACCAACAAAGGAGTCTGAGCTACTTTACGACATGATAGCCCAGCTCAACCAGGCTCAAATCAAGCACTCCGGCATAAGCTGGGGAGGGCCCCATGGTTCAACCACCCTATGACACACAAATGTCTCTAAGCATTTTCTTTACAGGCTCACTTTTGCGCAGAACAGGACTGGCGACATGGAATCATCTTGGATGCACAAAGAGGGAATACACAAATATTCCCTAAGAAGACAATCCGGATACACTTCGGATCCGTGCACAGCTTCCTCCCGCCCGGTCGCAAACAGGTTCCACCATCATACCTCCTTTTATAGCATAAACCGTACTCATACGCATAGACGTATCACTCCACTACAACATGTAGAGTTATATGACACTTACCGGCTGTCATTCCTCATTGACACCTTTTTCGTCATAACGGCATCCGCACATTGTGTCATGCCCTAATATGCCAGGGGCTTCATTGTACCCATAATATGGCAACAAAGTCCAGCCACCTTCTCGGTCGCCCGGCACCCCGAACTTATAGCATTATATGCATCAGCTCCGAATCATGTCTTGGGTCATTAGTTGGGTTTGCCCGGCTCCCATGTTTTGGTACCTTACATTCCGCTCTATCGGCTAAGGTAGCGCTGGGAGAACTACTGCGATTGTGTCCCGGTTTTTCCGGACGAGCACCTCAGTAGAGAAAGCCGAAAACTGACTGTCATGATATAGCGAGAGCTGGTCAGCTGTTCGAGAGGTTATAAAATCTTTAAGGATTTATTCCGCATAATGCCATAACAAATGCAGAGTGCGACGGATCGGTCTTCCGATCAGGTGTTGTTAGAGCCCCTCGTACGGTCTTCTGAATACCAGGGGCTGCGCCTACCATACTCGAATTCCTATGCTAAGTGAGAGTGATAAATCCCTATAGTCTGATTGCCTGGTTCGTTGTCCTAAACACCTCCTTCAAGGACCCAAAAATGGGATAAAGAGTGTTCAAGTTTGTCCCGAACACCCCCGTACTTTCTACGTGGGGGAAGAAGCCGACGACTGGCCAACTCTCAGAATTCATATATATCAAACGGCCGCACAGGAGGGAAAACTTTTATATAACAGGCAATACATAATAAAAGTGCCAATGTTCCGCGTTACAAAGGACAGCATGACTGTCTTCAGGGAAATATAATGTCTTTGGTACATTGCTCCGCCACAAGGCGAGCTCCTTTCAGGACACCATCATAATATAATTCGGGCTTGCGGTGCTCCTTACCCTCCGGTGGATAAGGGAGTATCCGGACAGCCGGACTATATACTTTGGCCAAACTGTTGAACTATGAAGATACAAGATTCAAGACTTCATCCTGTGTCCGGATGGGACTCTCCTTTGCGTGGAAGGCAAGCTTGGCGATTCGGATGTTAGATCTCCTTCTCTGTAACCGACTCTGTGTAACCCTAGCCTCCTCCGGTGTCTATATAAACCAGAGGGTTTAGTCCGTAGGGCAAGGACAATCATAATCATAGGCTAGCTCCTAGGGTTTAGCCTCTACGATCTCGTGGTAGATCAACTCTTGTAATATTCATATCATCAAGATCAATCAAGCAGGAAGTAGGGTATTACCTCCATCGAGAGGGCCCGAACCTGGGTAAAACATCGTGTCCCCTGCCTCCTGTTACCATTAGCCTTAGACGCATAGTTCGGGACACCCTACCCGAGATCCACCGGTTTTGACATCGACACCCACCGAGTGCACGACGCCCGTTGATGATGTGTCGGAGTGTTCCAATAGTAAGAGATCCAAGGTTGCTGCTCCACAAGTGAAAAGGGTCCCCGTAGGGCTGGCTGGCGTTGATGGTACTTTCACTATCAGCGCCACCCTTGATGACAAATAGGAAAGCGTGCTCGTTGCCTTCCTGCGGGAGAATATCGATGTGTTTGCATGGCAACCATCTGATATCCCCGGTGTTCCCAGGAAGGTAATCGAGCACCACCTTGTTGTCTGCCCACACGCCAGACCTGTTAAGCAGAAGGTCCGGAAGCAGGCCTTGGAGAGGCAACAGTTTATTGCAGAAGAGATCAAGAAGCTTGAGGCAGCTGGTTTGGTTAGAGGAGTGCTACATCCCACTTGGCTAGCGAACTTAGTGGTGGTCCGGAAGGCAAACGGGAAGTGGAGGTTGTGCATTGATTTCACAGATCTCAACAAGGCTTGCCCGAAGGACCCGTTTCCCTTGCCGCGTATTGATAAGATTGTGGATTCCACTTGAGGTTGTGATTTGCTCTCATTTCTGGATGCCTATTCTGGATACCACCAGATCTTCATGTCCAAAGAAGATGAGGAGAAGACACTGTTTATCACTCCATGTGGCACGTACTGCTTTGTTTGTATGCCATTCAGATTAAAGAGTGTTGGGTCTACCTTTGCAAGTGCAGTCCAGATTGGTTTTGAACCTCAGCTGGATAGAAACATTGAGGCTTATATGGATGACATCGTGGTCAAAACCAAGGACAGAGCAACTCTCATCCAGGATTTAGAGGAGACGTTTGCAAATCTGCGCAAGATCAACTTGAAGATAAACCCAGAGAAGTGTGTGTTTGGCGTCCACTCTGGCAAGCTGCTTGGATATTTTGTGTCCCATAGGGGAATTGAAGCTAATCCCGACAAGATCAAGGCCATTGAGCAGATCCAAGCGCCAAGGACAGTTAAGGATGTGAGGCACCTGACGGGATGTGTTACCGCACTAAGTAGATTCATCACCAAGTCTGCCGAGCATGCCCTGCCATTCTTCAAGATTTTGAAGAAGGCAGGTCCTGTGAAGTGGACCCCTGAAGCAGACACAACTTTACAAGAGTTGAAGGCTTACCTGTCCTCTGTGCCTACGCTTGTTGCACCCAAAACCCAGGAGCCGTTGTTGCTATACTTAGCGGCAACCAACCAAGTGTTCAGTGCAGCCTTGGTAGCAAAGCGAGAAGTGAATGGGGAAGGGAGTGAGGAGATGCCGACAGAGCCAGATAAGGAGCAATACAGCAGTAAGAACGACAACGATGATAACCCCAAGGACATGGCAAGGAAGAAAGTGGTGCGGCGCCCAGTGTACTTTGCCAGCTCCTTGTTACAGGGGGCTGGATTGAGGTACTCTGGCGTGCAAAAGTTGATTTTGAACTTATCATGGCCTCAAGGAAACTGTGCCACTACTTCCAAGCCCATGAGATCACGGTTGTTACTCGTTTCCCGTTGCAACGGATACTCCGAAACCCAGAGGCTACCGGCAGTATAGTCGAGTGGGCTTTGGAGCTATCTAGCTTTGTTTGAAGTTTGAAAGCACATCAATTGTCCAGAGCAGGGCATCGGCAGAGTTTATTGCGGAATGGACGCCAACCCCTGATGAGGAAGTGACATAGATAGTTGTCCCCGGCAAGAAATCACCCCAAGAATGGATTATGTATTTCGATGGTGCTTTTTCCCTGCAAGGTGCAGGGGCTGGCGTGCTTCTTGTCGCCCCCTCCAGGGAGCACTTGAAGTACGTCATCTAGATGCATTTTGCCCGGGAAGAGGCAACCAAAAATATAGCAGAGTATGAAGGGCTCCTTGTCGGGCTCAGGATTGCAGCCGAATTGTGAATTAAAAAACTGATCATTTGAGGAGATTCACAGCTGGTGGCGAGACAAGTTAAGAAGGGTTATCAAAGTCCATTGATGGAGGCATACGTCGAGGAAGTGAGAAGATTGGAGGAGCACTTTGACGGATTGCAAATGGAGCACGTACCCGTGCGGAAAATAGCATAGTTGATCATCTGCCAAAGTGTGATGCGCAGAAGCTTCCTATGGAACCAGGAATTTTCGTTCTCCACCTTACTCAGCCCTCCGTATCCTCAGCAACAATGCCCGAAAGAGGAGAAAGTTGGACACCGGAAAGCCTCTCCCGGTAGAGTCGCCCGCTCCCGGCAGAGACCCTACGGAAACAACTCCTCACAGCCTGCCGGACCACCCCCTCCAGCCGGGCCCATGGACCCCACATACGAGGCTGGTGGTCCCACATCAGAGGAGGTGCCGCTAGTCCTTGTTGCCGAGCCACAGGCTCCAACTTGGGCAAGGCACATTGTCCGCTTCCTTCAAACCGGAAAGCTTCTCGGCGACCAAGACGAAGCTGAAAAAGTAGCCCAGAGGGCCAGTATGTATCAGTTTGTCGATGGCACTCTGTACAGAAGGAGGCCCAACGGTGTGAAATTTAAGTGTGTCTGCCGGGAAGAAGAAAAGGAACTGCTGGCTGAGATACACAAAGGAATGTGCGACTCCCACATTGGATCAAGGGCATTAGTTGGGAAAGCATTCCGGCAAGGATTCTATTGGCCCACGACCCTCCAAGATGCGGTCGAGCTAGTCACTAAGTGTGAAGCCTGCCAGTTCCATTCCAAGAAAACCCACCTGCCTGCCCAAGCGCTTCAGACAATCCCTCTATCATGGCCATTTTTGGTCTGGGGGCTCGATATCCACAGCCCCTTCCCCCGAGCAATCGAGGGCTTTGAACTATTGTTCGTTGCCATCGACAAGTTTACAAAGTGACCGGAAGTGACTGTCGTGAGAAAGGTGACTACTCAGTCAGCTATCAAGTTCTTGAAAGATCTGGTGTGTCGTTTTGGAGTTCTAGCAAGGATCATCACCGAGAACGACCCCCAGTTCACGAGCCGCACCTTCATGCAATATGTTCATACCCTCGGATGTAAGATCTCATTCGCCTCTATGGCACACCCCTGGAGCAATGGACAAGCTGAGAGGGCGAACGCTGAAGTGCTACACGGACTCAAGATAAGAACCTTTGATACGCTGCAGAAGCATGGCAGGGGCTGGATTGAGGAGCTGCCGGTAGTTCTCTGGTCCCTCAGAACGACACCAAACCGAGCTACCGGGCAGACTCCCTTCTCCCTGGTCTACGGGCAGAAGCAGTTATCCCATGGAACTCATTTAAGGGTCGCCTCGAGTACTTGCTTACGATGAAATCATGCAAGATCAGCATCGGCGTGACGACGCTGTGCTACTTGAGGAGAACCGTCTCCGGGCTGCTATGTGTGCTGCATGCTACCAGCAAGCTGTGTGTCTCTATCATAGTCGCAGGGTTCATGCTCGGTGTTTTGAGGAAGGTGACCTTGTCCTTAGGCACGTTCAGTCCACCAAGTGTACACACAAGTTGTCACCGAAGTGGGAAGGCCCTTACCGGGTAGTACGAGTCACCAGACCTGGCACAGTCCGTCTGGAGACCGGAGATGGCACTCAGTTGCAAAACTCATGGAATATTGAGCATCTCTGCAAGTTCTACCCGTAAGGCGCGAGGTTGTCGGGCCATGCCCGGTAGCCACCAATTTGTACAGGCCTTGCCTCAGCTGCATGTAACCCCTTGTACAAAGCCAGGGCGATGACCCCGTGCAATAGAAAATAAAGAAGCGTTGTAGGGGGGCCCCAACCTAGATTGCATGCATGCATGAGCATTCCAGATCATTGCATAAGCATTTTCATGAGCATCTGCATATGCATATAGATAGGATCGCATCCTGCATTCATTCTCATCTATATGAAGCTACAGGTTCTTACCGTGGACTTGGCTTCGACAAGGAGTTGAGAAGGTTGCCCAGCACTGTGATCCCCGGCAAGCCAAACAGATAAGTTCTACCTCTTGTCCATTTGTGTTCTGTAAGCTATAACTAATGCATTAGAAAACATCGCCGCTCTTTTTAGACTCAGGTGCTCCCATTCCTGACTTGAATGTTGCTTCGGTCAGAATGGTCACAGTGGCCTTTGGTAAAAAGAAGTTGGCGGGGGGCTGGCCCCTTTGTCTGTAACCCGGCAGATATGGCTCTCCGGCAGACAAAAAAGGGTGCCAGCAAGATAGCCTGCCGGGACAAACTCATTTATTTACACTAAAGAGGCATCTCACCTCTGCATGGACATATACATGCACGGGTTCCCGGCAAGGTTCATCTTGTTCAGATTGATGAATGACATCTTGTTTGATCTATAGATGTGTATTTCTCTCTGTTTGCTTGTTTACTCTTGGCCAGTTTAGATTGTAATCATTAACAAGGGAAGTGTGCATTAGTTGGGTTCAATCTTGCCCGTAAAAGCCCTATATAGAATTGTTTCCACTAAGGGTTAAGCTTTATTAGATGATTCATTGAAATCCCATAAACAATAGTATATCACCTTGCTCAAATCAATTACTTATGTTCACACTTAAAGTCCAGATGGTGAAAGTGGATCTTGATCTATGGACGGGTTATTTAGGTGTAAGATGTAGAGGGTATCTAGATCTAATTGTATTATGGATGTATCATGTATGTAGAATCAAAAAAAATTATATGTTTGACATGTGCATGAATTTCATTATGTACCTTTTCACATGATTGTGTTACTCATCGCACTTTTATATGTTAGAGAGATGCACTTGGTGAACTTATGAACCTCGGTCTAGTTTTTAGCATAAGAATCACCTTCCAACAACTTTTACACTCACTTCTATTTTTAGTTTTGTTTTATTCCGAAATTACAAAAATATTATCTACTAACTTAACTTTTAATTGCCTTGTGCAACTAGCAATACTAGTAAGGTTGACACCCTTGTTTGAATTGTTGGGTACACATTGAAGTTTTATTTGTGTTGCAGAATATTAAACTATTTGGGGATACCGATACCTCCATGGCTTGATAGCTTGGTTTCTCACAGAGGAAAAACTTGTTGCATACTCCAAACTCCTATAGTAGGGAGCCCAACAAAGGCAATTTCCTGTTAGCAGTCATGCCCATTAGGCCGAGGCATGATCCTCGCCTCCAGTAGTCGGTGCTCCGTTTCAAGGACCGCCACCTTGCGCTTCAAAGCCATCGAGCATCGCCTTCAACGCCTTGATGGACATGTCCACTTGCGCCATCCATAGCCCCATAGCCCTGGTCGTATTTTTCATGGACTTGATGAGGCCGCAACCAACACAGCTTGCGTCTTCATCTTGATGATGTCGAGTTGAGGTTTCTCAATCGTTCCCCTTCACTGGCACAAGGATAGGAACAATCATTCGACGCGGCCCGATATGTACCCAAACGAGGTCTCGTCGCCAAATCGCCACCTGGGAAGAACAAAATGTGTGGAGAAAAAAAATTGAGACAGAAAGAGGAGGATCGATAGGCCTTAGATACCAAATGTACAACTCATGGTAGTAGGAAACACTAATTCGCTCTCGGAGGTGGATGAATTCCTCGGTGTCATGCCAAGATACAAGATCTGAGTTCCAGTCTTGTGGAGGAAGAAGAGAGTAGGTGAGGAAGAGGTTAACGATTGTTGATTACATCACATGCCAACACTACAAGCAAAGAACTATTTAACAGAGATCTTAAATTACATGCTTTATTCGCAATGAGGCTCTTCATAGGTTGTGGATCCAGTCTGGAGGCCTGAAGATCCTGGTTCTTCCTCTTGTCAACTCGCTTGGCCCATTTAGTCTTCTTCTGTTTGATCCTAAGTGTCTCTTGTCTTCAAGAAAGCTATAACAACTTGTTTCGATCATGATTGTTGATTTGCATTGAAATCTGTGAACTGCCTATCAAAGCTAAGAGCATCTCTAGCAGACCCCGTATATAGCTGCAGCCCGCAAAATAACCATCAAAATGTGGGTCGGCATGGAAAATCTTCCCGACCAGATACCGCAAACGCGCCCGGCCTGTAAAAAAATTTGCGAGGCGCGGCAAAAGATCTTCCTCAACCTTTAGATTCACGGGGTGGGAGGCCGACCCGAGCTCGGCCCCTATCCGCAGCGAGATTTGGCGCGAGGAAAATTTCCACGCGGTCGTTCCCGCTCCCCCACCCCTCCGACGCCATTGCCCCCGCCACCGCCTGCTCCGG
>NC_041383.1:458470496-458481077 GCF_002162155.2 Triticum dicoccoides
CACGCGCAATCCCCTCCGGCCATGTTGCCCCCACCGTCGCTCAAGGCACCATCGCGCCTGCCCGCAAGCGGCAAGGCAACGTGGTCGTGCAGGGCGGGAATCCGGCTGGCCCCGCCGAGAAGGCCCGCGCTCCGGGCGCCAACGCTGCTGCGTGATCCCGGCCGGCAGCGGAGAAGGTCGGCAAGGTCTCGGGCGTGAAGCAAAAAAAGATTCCTACAAAGAGGTTGGCTCCTTCATCCACTCCCACCACCCCGGCAAGAGGTTCCCTGGCGATGCAGTTCAACGCCGATTCTTCCACCACTAGCGAGGTGTTTGATGAAATGGCCGGAAGGTATGCCTCTTCTGTCCCTTCAATTTTCTTTGCTTTTGGCCATTGCGGTAGCTCGTGACTTGTTGTCGCTCACTATAGCGGTGGTTCGAACAATGCCATTGCCGAGTTTGTGAAGTTGTTGGACACCAATGTCGTTGACATCGATCAAGCCCCGTTCACTGAGTTCGATTACAATGAAACGGAGGATGGCGTGGATGATCACGATGGTGAACAAGAACTGGAGGAGATAGATGAGGGGGCGTGTGAGCAAGCGCAAGCAAAAAAAAAGCATGAGATCGAAGAACTACACGATCTTGGAAGATCAAATCTTGATCAAGGCTTGGAGTGCGGTGTCTCTTGGTGCTTGCACGGGTACGTCTCAAACCGCCAAGAGGAATTGGCAAAGGATCGAAGATCAATACTTCCGCATGATGGCAAAGTATCTCAATAGGACTACACGCACCTTTTGGTCACTCCAAGGTCGTTGGGACGTGATCAAGCCGATTTGTAGCCGTTGGGTTGCTTTCTTGGAACAAGTTCGCAATGCCCCTCCAAGTGGAACCGTGGAATCCGACTATGTGAGGTCGTTTTCACGTCCCAAGTTATGCAAATCATTTGTAGCATTTAAAGTGATTGCATAATTTGACATTGTTTTAATTGTGGAGGACAAAATTGCCCAACAAAGATACAAAGACATGGAAGCTTCGGAAGGCAAATTCTTCAAACTAGAGCATTGTTGGGACTTGCTCAAAGAGTGCGACAAGTGGAAGTTGATTGAAAAAGAATCCCCACCGAAGAGAGGTTCACTACGAACATGGATGAAGATGAAGATGATGATGGCCCAAGAAACTTGAACAAGCCCGATGGTGACAAGAAGACTAAGGAGAAGATGAAGAGAGGGCACGAAGCATCGAGCTTGCAGGACAAGATTGATGCCATGATGCAATCAAATGAGTTGGTGTTAACGAAGACGTTGGAGACAAAGAAAGAGTTGGCCGAGAAGAAGGCACGAGAGAAGCAAGAAAAATGGCAATTGCTCAAGGACAAGGGGTTGCGCAAGGCGGCCATTGAGGAGAGAAGAACACGTGCCGCTGAAAAGAAAGCCATGTCCAAGCTGCTTGCCGAAGAGAATAAGATCATGACATTGAACCGCAATGACATGGACGACCTCACCAAACAATGGCATGATATGTCAAGAAGAGATATCTTGAAGAGGAGAATGCTTGCGTCGGCTAGTGCTTGTTACAGTGCCGGAGATGTTTTCTCATCGGGGTTTGGAACCAATGTCGCTGATGCATTTAGTGCGTCAGCCGATGATTTCGCTGCCGGAGTTGGAACAAGTGCCGGAGGTGGATTCGGTGGCGGCGATGACCTCGATGGAGGTGGTGCGGAGTGAAGATTGGCCAAGATGATGCCAGACGTGGTCGTCACTTTTGCATGAACTACTTTTGCGTTTGTCCTACAAAACTAAGCTTTTATTTTGCGTGCGAACTGTGTTTTATTGTTCGAATTTGAACTCGTTTGTCGAAATCGCTATCAAATTCGCTTATTGGGCATCCTTAGTTTGCGGGTCGACGCAGCAGCGCCCGAGCAGACCCCGCGTAACCGACCCTTAAAACAGCATCTTTTGCGAATATCTTTTTTTACGGGTCGGTTTTGCGGGGTCTGAGTCTGACCACGTTCGCGCCGGCCCCCATAGCCCCTTTTCCACGAACTGTAAACGCCTTATGCGGGTCGGCGTTTTACGGGGTCTGCTAAAGATGCTCTAACCTCTTTGAAAACTTGTTGAATTGTTTGACGCTGAAACATGATAATATTATGCTTGATGCAAAATTGAAGTCGGAAGAGAGTTTATATGCGGACATACATAAGAGAAATAAGGCTGAAAATTATAGGCCGAAGTTTGGCGAGTCTGAGTTTAGCATTGCCTCCACAGCCTCCAAAACTTGGCGTGCTCCAAACCGATTTTGAAGGGCTGGTTTTGAAACATCTTCTAGAGTTGCTCTTACCGACATCTCACCCACCGACCATGATATGCATGTTGTAGTCACAACAAAGGGTTGCAAATAAAGTCATCACCCCGAATTGTGGTAGTGAGGCGATGCGAAATGGATTGGACGGCGGCGCAAGGAGGAGACAGTAACCAGATATGGAGATGCACACGAGGAAGCTCAAGTGCAACAAACACCATTGAAGCCATGGTGGGATGGGTAACCGTCACACCGTGGCACAATTTACCTTCCCAGGAGGCGCTTCGTTTGAAGGCATGCGTTCACCTCTCGCTCGAATGGGGTAACAAGTTGGTAAGCAAATAAGTGCTTACCAAATAAAGTTACGGAAATGTTAACGCCCACGCGTGTGGGCGTTGATCATCTCGACCACACGCATCCATCACTGTCCAGTACTATATGCACGAATCTTGACACAATCTGGCTGATTTTCTGTGCCACGTAGGACAAGGCGTGTGTGTGGTGTGTGACATAGTTCGCCCACACATCCGTTTTACCACACGAAGGGGCCGGTGTGTGGCGTTTAGCAGTTCACCCACACATCAGTTTTCAGTCACGCACAAAGGCTGGTGTGTGGGCATTTGCCATCTCGCCCACACGCCCGTCTCCTCTCCCACACATAAGCTGCTAGTTGCCATGTGTTTTTGCAGCGCACATGGCAACCGCCTCTAGTGTGCTTTATAAGCAGGTGGCAACTCTCTTTTTTTACCCGAATTGTCATGTGTTGTTGCAGGGTACACGGCAACTGCCTAGTGTGCACGTAAGCAGATGGCAACTGTCTTTTACCGAGTTGCCATGTGTTTTTGCATGGTACATGGCAACTGCCCCAACGTGCACGTACATGGCAACTGCCCTAACGTGCACGTAAGCAGATGGCAACTCTTCCTTTTTACATGGCAACTGCCCTAGCATGCTTGTGAGCACATGGCAACTCTCTCAACTGCCTAGTGTTAGTATGTGGCAACTTCTAAAGTTATGAAATCATGGCAACTACATTAGATCAGACCATACATGGCAACTGCAGTTGAGCAACCATGGCAACTGCAGTTGTCCGACATGGCAATCGTAGTTCAGCGACATGGCAACTGCAGATAAATGAACATGGACGAGGGTCTGGACCATGGCAACTGCGGGCGCGCGGTGGGCGTCACGTGTCGCGTGCGGGACCAGAAGGGTACGAGGCCTGACATACGGGCGTGTGGGCGTTATCAACTTCGCCCACACGCACGCATGTGAGAAGGTTCAGGAGGGAAAAAAAAGATGTGTGTGGGCATTAGTTGTTTTGCCCACACGTAGGTGTGTGGGCTGGTTGCTGTCCATGCCACACGAGGCGTGTGGCACAACTACCCGATACACCACACGTGTGGCAGTTATCGGGACCCTAAAGTTACTCCCTCCAATCCAGATTAATTGACGCAGCTACTATAGAACCTCTATACAGTGATGTATAGAGGTTGCTCAATTAATTCCAGTTCGAGGGAGTACTAAAATATAGGCAGGTAAATCACGGGATGACCTACTAGAATATTTATATGTTCATGTTGAAGCGCACGGGCAATTATTAGTTATATGTACAAAAACAACCGGGAATGTGCAAGATAGGAGGAGGGTTAAGTGCAGCACGACAAACACCCAGGCCCGTCCATTTTCTTTCGAGCGCTCACCAACAAGCTACCTTATCCATCTGATCCTCCTGGCATCAGGGGAAGAGGCACGATCCCCTCCCGGTCATGGCGCTTAGAGCAGCCTCGCGCCGTTGCCCGTCGCTTCGCTCACAATCCACGAGCTCTCTCGAGTTCTCTCTTTGCCTTGTAACAAGCCGCTGCTGGTTCTTACTCTGTAAGGGCATACACGACCGCAGTTCTGCTAGGAGTGTACACCGAGAAAGAGCGTGGCCTATTGTCATGCGGATGTTCCTGCAAGGGCATCAGCAAATGGGAGGTTGATTCAGATCTGTAAGCAGTTGAGTCTAGACGAGTCAAGTGACGCTTGAGCCCAGACTTACGGTTGTGAAGTAGTCGACATCATGATCAAGCCTGCTGAATCCACCAAAGAGTGCATCGTCGGAGTCTAAGGCCACCTGATAAGAAATAGCACAAACTGTCACAAACCAACTAAACCCAGTTGACTGTCCAAATGGGGCTGCTCTAAAACTGCTAGGATGATTCCGAAAATAGTTCCAGTATTAGAGCGAGTCCAAGTGAGTAAAAAGATTGAAACAAACCCTTAAGTAGATAATATGAATGAATCTTTACAAATTATCCTATTCTTTATATTAAAAGCTGCACGACCAACAAACTCTACATGTGGAATTAAAAGTTGTAGAAGCCCCCACTAACCCTACTGGTGAAGGGTGGGCAATGAAAAGGCAAGCATACCTTGTACTTCCCAGGCTTGGAACACCCAACACGGTAGTCAAAAAAGCTATTGCTCCAGTGGAAGTTGAAAACAAATACCAAATCTCCTCTTTCGAAGATGATCACCTTATCTTCCTCATGTTTCCGTGAAACATACTGGTGCTCAGATGTCATAAACTGCAGTTACATTGTCAGTGTTGGTATAGGTATCAATACACAATTGCTTAAGAAAATAGTTTTAATTGGTGAAAAGCAATTCCAGCTCCCGCCTTTGCGCAGTTTTCATCTATTACAGGAATTAATTCTACACTTTTTGACCATTTGAAGAGACTGGCGTTAAACTGTGACTTGCTATGCAACAAAGACAAACCAGTGACATACTGACATACCCCATATTTTTCCTCAAGATGCTGCATTGCCTGGTCGAACTCTTGCATACCACGATATCTAAGAAAATCTGCATCTCCCTACAAAAAAAAAATCATGATATTCTTAATGATCAACAACTCTTAACACATATTTATGTTAACGTCTACAAAACTACAAAAGCAATGTTGATCAACAAACATTATGATTTCATCAAGAAATAAATGGCCAATAAAGATCTAGTGAGGGAACGTAAGAGCACAGCTAAAACTTACAAGATCAAATCTACGGCGGCATTTATCATAACTATTGTTATTTCCAGGGAGAACTTTGCCGGTTGGAAGAGTTTGCGGACCTCTTGGAAAATCTATCCATTCTGCCAAGTAAATAGAAGTTAACTTCCTCCTTGGAAGCAACAGATTACATAATACATACAATGTGAAAACAAAGCATGGTTCAAATTACAGTAAATCACAACCATGCAGAATGCAATAATGTTGTAAAGACTGACCAGGATGCCCAAACTCATTTCCCATGAAGTTAAGATAGCCTTCGCCACCTAAACCCATGGTGACAAGCCTGATCATTTTATGTAATGCTATGCCACGATCAATGCGAGGAGTTGAAGGTCTATCCAGAGCCATGAAATCATACATATCCTGCATAAAGAGAGCTCGAAATGTTCATGCTGTTCTGTGTCGGATCAATGCTTACAGCACAGTACCAAGTATCAACTGTCCTGAAATAAAAACTACAGTGATATAAAAACATCTGTAGTTAATTAGCAAAATATGAGACACTTATGTTCACTTTGGAGTCTCAAAAACTCATAAAATTGGAACGGAATTTTGCTCTTAGTACAGTGGTCCTGACTAGAATGATGCAACAGTTTCCTTTCGAATGTTTCCTCACGGGTGCCACTAGTTACAAAGATGACACCATAATGAAACCCAGGGAGCATGTAGATGCAGACTCATGACCAAACACCCAGTTTTGTTATTAAGCATATCTCCAAAATGTATGTTGTAACCAGGGCTCAGCCAGAAATCTACCCAATAAAATTCACTCCTTTGGGCGTCGTCCAAGAAACGCCAAAACTATTTCAGCCTTCAGGCACTATGGTAATCATTTAAGAAAGCACCAGGTGATTATACGTCTGTATATTTATAAATTCAAGCAAATAATCCGTTCAACTTTAGCCTCTTAATAAAATTTGCTCAAGATTCAGATGACAGATCACACGGCTACACGTGACTTCGGCTGGTCTCGGAAAGGAATGAGAAAATGAACGATAACATTTTTTGAGGAATAAATGAACGATAACATAAGCAATCAAATAAATAAGAACAGAAATTTGCAACATTAACTGTCAAAGTTCACAAGCCACCACAGTGACACATGGCACGTTTTGCTCAAGTGACAGTTGGGAAATAGCTGGTGATGGGTGAGGGGGCCAAATCTTTATCACAAGAAAACATGAGCAATCTGATGAGACAAATCTTATGTGATTCTTTTGATCCAAAAGTAACAGCTAGTACCTTATCCATCAACCAGAATGCAATAGTCTTGTCACCAACTAGTGCTTGATCATGACTTTCTGCATAAGTGACGCACTTCTCAAGCCACCTTCTATTTGTTAGGGTGTGCACAATATCGCCCATTTTCCAAGATTCGTCACTTTGCCTGTGTTAAAGAAATGCTAAATTAGACTGCAGCATATTTGGACACTACCAAGAACGTACTAAGTACCAACAGCTCACAGTTTCAAAGGACATGCTTAAATTACTCACACACAAAAATAATGATGCGAAAAACAGAAAAACAGCTTTTGTAATGGCAGAGAACAGCAGCAGGAGCACAATGTTACTAAAGGAGGGAAGAAATCTCTGATATCCATCAAATTGGTTGAATAGTTAGTTTATTATTGCCATTGTATCGAGTAAGCATTTAAAATTTAAATAGCACAAAGCAAAACACAGATCATGGCAGATTGGCAGCTGTGTAGTAGTAATTTCATATATGCGCAGATATAAGTATACAGCAAGCAACAGCAACCACTATAAATGTTTGAGCTTTACTCGCGTTCTTGCATACCCGGATCATCATAAAGTTTTTTTTACTGAACCTCGTGTCGGCCTTTACAATAATTACAACTAGATATGCTACATGACCCTCTACATTCCTTTTGTAAATCTATTAACGATTTATTTTATCTGGCTAAATTTATTACCTACTGCCCGTGCTTATACAGGACAAAAAGTGAACACGATTAATGACCACCATCTATACCCCCACTTTCCCCATATACAGATATAAATGATTATTTTGTTTCTGAAAATATCGCTAGCTTTATTGACTGACCTGCTACAGCGCCATGTACAATGTCCAGCATAAAGATACTAGCCATTACATTTCCGAAATTTGCTATTTAAATCATGTATTTGATGAATCTTCTTGTGTTGAAGCTGATACCAGGGAAATGTCTAGCTATTCACATACATATTTTTCTTTTTACCATTTAGAAATTGTGATCTACTCCCTCCTTCCCATAATATAGGACGTTTTTTGACACTACACTAGTGTCAAAAAACATCTTACATTATGGGACAGAGGGAGTAGATCATTGTGCGCATGTAATCACCAATATTCCTGCACTTACTTGAGGAGTTCAATCCATTTATCTGCTACAGCCATATGCAGGCGATAGTCAAAACCAACACCACCATCTGGAACAGGGATGCAAAATGTAGGCATTCCACTGACCTGAACAATTTCAGAGTTACACAAATTAGAACTCTGAACAGTTAATGCTGGCAGAAGTGGAGCCTCCTATTTTCTCGTGAGTTGAAAGCTCAGGATTACTTGTTTGTGGATGTGTACACTAACAACATACAGTGAGATTCCATAGCAATGCAGGAATTTAAGTTAAACCATGTTGCTCTTGCTCTTACAAATACATGTGCATAACACACTGAAGTATAATTTCGTGTCCTTGGGAATAGCCTCTCGTTTCCACAGCATTTATGGAATCTAAGTTAGTCTTCTGAAGCAATTGACAAGGTTGCCCATTTCTTCCGCAAGTAAATAAATAATATAACATTAGTCACACACTCACACTTACTGAAAAATCCAAACAAGCATACTATCAAATAAATTACAGCCATCAACAAATATGCTTGTCAGCTTGAATGCCCTTGCACTTCTCAAATTACCTATATGATGCATTACCATACAAGGTATAAATTAGCATTCTTATGAGAAGACAGATTTTACCCCTAACAAAAAGAGTAGTAACAGCTTGATCCCCAAAATAAAACTACTATTAAATTAACTGGTTAAAAAACATAAATACTGTAAGCACTTACATCTTCACCAATGGATACAGCATCAGGATAAAGTCCATGAATTAGATCGTTGACCAGCATTAAGTATACCACCGCATCAACATCAGTGGCAAATCCAAAATACTCGCCATAGTTCCCAGTAAATGTCATCTAGAACAAGAAGCAAACTTAGAAGAAAAAATAATAACAATCACTTCCAATCTTCCATGATCTCGTCAGGTAAAATTGTACAAGCATACTAGGGAACTATCTGAGACTCCGTAGCATAAGTACTGATCATGATACATGTTATGATGCATAGCAATTGTTTCAGTGCCCTGAAGAAGTTACTGAAACCACTTGATGACTTACTTGTAATCCATGGTGAGTATACATCATGGAGGTCACCCCATCAAATCGAAATCCATCAAACTTATATTCATCAAGCCACCATCTCGCGTTTGACAGTAAGAATCTTAATACCTGTATAAGAATAGAATATTGACACGTGTAAGAACAGATTGACAGGAACAGTTAGCCAAATATGGTGACAGAAGTCGCAGCTACATACTTCCCAACTCCCATAGTTGAACAGACGAGAATCCCACATCCAATGATGGCCACGTGGACCACCGTGGAAGTAATGTGTATCAGTGCCATCGAAACCATTCAAACCGTCAAGGGTATTATTTGACGAATGACTGCAGGGTACACAAAATCATTGATGAAGCAATGCAACTGAAATAGAATCAACCAACCAAGTAGAAGGAAAAGTAGATTAGTTACAAACACATAAATATGAAAGCAAGTGCCTAAAGCAAACAGATGGTCTGATGCATATTTGGTGACAAGGTCTGATTTTTTGTTAAAATGTCGACATCTATCAATATCATTTGATGATGCCGAAGTCAAGCTCCTCACTCCCTCCTTTGGGAAAATATAATCAAGCAGTATGGACTATTCCCTCTGATCCAAATTGCTTGAAGTTCTGATTTGTCCTAAGTCAAACTTCTCTATATTTGACCAAGTCTATTGAAAAATGTGCTGATATCTACAGCATAAAAAACGTGCTAATATAATAAAATAAAAATTATCTAATGAAACTAATTTGGTGTTGTAGATGTTGATATATTTTTCAATAGACTTGGCCAAAGTCAAAGAAGTTTGACTTAGGACAATTGAAGAACTTTAAGTGATACGTTCAAAGGAGTTCAACAGGGAAGTAACATCTAATATGAAGCTGGCAAGTGGGGCCTGGACACTTATCAGTGAGGTATTGCTGTCAGTTTCCCACTTGCAAACTCTATGTAGTTCCACGAGTACATGGCCAGTTACTGATAGCATCTGAACTTCTCAGTCCACATCTATGCCATCAAATTGTGTTGCCATTACAACACAATTCTATGAAACTGTCAGTTTACTAGATGTACCAAATACATTTAATATCCAACTGGTTTAATACATCTGAGAAAAAATAAGTGATGTAGCACAATTATATAGATTGGAAAAATATTCGACGATAGGGCCCTGCCATTTACAATACCAGATAAACAGTAAAGCAACTAAAATTAAATTGGACTGATTACCTATGAACAATATCCATAAGAACAAGCAAACCAAGCTCATGTGCTCTATCGATCAAGGATTTTAAGTCCTCTGGAGTTCCAAAACGGCTACTTGGTGCAAAAAAATTAGTAACATGGTACCTGTAACAAGCCAACAACAATAAAATGATCATACAAGTCAGAAATACTAAGTGGTGTTGTACTATATGTTTAATAAAGAATTATATCCAAATATTTTATGTGCACGAAGCATTAGGATGTAATAGCTCGAAATGGGTGAAGAGGCACATACAGAAAAAAATAAAAAAGATGGATTGTATGAATACCCAAAGCTTGCATAGTATGAATGCTCCTGGATTGCCATTATCTGCACTGCATTGTATCCAAGCCTTTTAATTCTTGGCAGCACCTCATCCCTAAAATTAGCATATGAATTTATCTTCGGTTCCTGTGCAAGATCACACTAAAATATTCAGATGCATCCTCTAAGTATTGTGATGATAGTATATAGTAGCGATGCCTCAAGTCTCAAGTTTCTAAGTAGGTTACAAAAAGTTAATTATGTCCTCTTCATAATGGGAGATCCCTACAGTACGTACACCTCAGAACAGTGGAAGTTTTGAATCGCTCGCAGAATACAGAACCCCGCTC
>NC_041383.1:458481412-458487586 GCF_002162155.2 Triticum dicoccoides
GGAAATGGCTTGCTGGAGATGCTCCAATGCGATATTTCTTAAGCTAGTAACATGGCTACATTATACCAAGCTATTGCAACAACAATGGCATTCAATATAACTGTGCTCTGACAAAAAATATTCAGATTCACATGCCTGCTACCTCGAAATGCAATGGAAATCTTAGAGACAAAAAAACGAGACAGAGAGGAAGCAAAGTTATGCACTTGCCAATATGAAGAAATTAGAAAATAAAATCGAGGTTGTCACGTGAATGCACCGTGTGGTATGTTAACAGTACATAACAGAACTAGAAAATCCATAGAATAAACCATCAGACCGGAAACAGGTGAAATAACTTATTGACATACCGGGCTGCTCATTCCAATGTGTGATTCATAAATCCTTAGTGACTCTGGTCGTTTAGGTTGAGGATGTTGGAAGACATACTTCTCCTGCATTTGCATGTAAAATATCCTTAGTAAATGGTCACAAAAGGTCAAAATGGAATGTCCTAACCAACAGAGAACATATAAAAGAGCTATAAGATCTTAAGTCACACAAGCATACACACATCACCATGGTTGGTTGCCCCTTAGCCCTTAGAAGGTGAATTAATGCATATGTCACTTCCAAATTCTAAAGTATTGTCTTGACTCACATGTCAGTGAGACATGAAGTGGGTATTAAAAAACTGTAACACTGGAAATTCCATTTAATAATGTAACGTAGATTGATACTTACCTCTTCAGGTGGATCATAATATATGCCATTGAATGGTATTTCACCTGGAGCCTGCACAGAGAACTTGATCCAAGCAGAAATCGAATCCTTCACACCAGATGGAGTATCCATCCGTATCTAGAAAATAGGGAGGAAAAGGGACCCTTAGTAGGCAGAGTTCGAAAATGTTACATCCTCGACTAAATAATTGGCCAGATTACCTTTACACGTGAGCCATGAGGAATAGCTGGGGATCCATCAGCATTGTTAGGGAGGAAGAGCTCCCAAACACCATAATCATCCTGAAAAGATCAAAAGATCATATCAAATATCGGCATCAATAGGAGCAAACCTTCACTGATAGCATGGAAATATGCTCATTGTGGATGGAAAAGCACACATAATGCAAAAGGTTCTACCAAAAAATGGGAGTGTTGCAAGTATTCAATCATCCTTAATATACTCATTTTCAATCTCAAAAAGATGGACTAAATTCAGTAGGATCTTTAGGCTGAAGCTTAAGACACTGACAAATTATACCATTTTGGTATGATATAGTTGAGGCTCAACTTTAAGGAACGTGCAAACAGTTAAATAAATACAAATAGATGTATCAGTAGTTACGAAGCAAAGGTGGAAGATTGCCAAGCTGTAGACATACTCTGGTCATAGTATCTGCATTTGGATTCCAATTGTTGAAGTCACCTACTAATGCTGCAGACTGTAACAGGATCCAAAAGCCAGATCATAAATTTAGAGTAACTGGTCAGTATTCAGTAAGCTATTTTGTAAGTCCAGTAAGCTAGTTGGTGAATAGTGACCATTAACAATAAATTAGAAGGTGTCTGTTAAGACGTACATGCGCTCCAGGAGCCCATTCTCGGTAAGTGATACCTTCAGCACTGGAAAAAAGAGAGGGGGAAACAGGAATTATAAATTTTCTTATAAGATAAGCAATTAGATGATACCTTCAGCACTGGAAAAAAGAGAGGGGAAAACAGGAATTATAAATTTTCTTATAAGATATGCAATTAGACTAGTGGAGGCGTTTCATAGTAAAGCTTTAAATTTACCTGCGGGTAAATCCAAGCTTTTCATAACCACGAGAAAATGCTTCCAATCCACCTTCAAGTTGGTCAATAGCAGCACGAATTCTCTTGTATTCGCTGTATCTGTTGAATCCACCAAGGCATACCCAAAATCATTCAAATTTAGCAGTGTGTTTTCCCCAAAACAAAAAGGCAACAAAGATAAGAAACTAAGTTGCCCAACTGGTAGATGTTTTTCCCCAGGAATTTGGTAGAGGAATTAGCAAAGTAAAATCCATAACCCATCCACCACATTTTCATCAGTTTGCCACTCTGTAATTGTAATGATCGGAGACAGTTATTTGTATTGGAATTATGAGCCAATTGTAGCCAGCAATTATACATATACTTCCCAGCATATTCTCAGACCATGAGGGGAACTGTATGAAATAGTGGTCCCTAGTCTTTGCCTCTTTGATGTTCCCCAAATTTGCATGATGAAAGGACCTTAATTCAAAATGAGCGAAATTAGTGGGTAGGCATTACCGGTAGTCAAGATGGCTCCGAAAATCTTTCAGCGTTGGGTCAATCTCGTATATTTTCTGCCCATCTCCTGGTTTTGGGACAACTCGCGGTTTCTCCCCCGCGACTAGTTCCTTAACTCCTTTGGTTACACCATCAGTGATTGTTTCCACAATGCCCTGAGTCGGTTCTGAAGATTCAAGTTTCTCTGCGGTCCCCCCTGTCATGTTCACTTCAGCCGTTTGCTCCTCGATATCTTCAGGTATCTACAGCACACGAAAAATAGCAATCGTAGAGCAGACAAACGAAACCACAAACAGTGCATTATTTTGTGAAGTTCTTGCTAGAATGCACATCCATCTGAGTTTTCAGTGGCCCAAGAGCCAGCGCGGGGCCACAGCTAACAAACTGCACAAGGCAGTGAAGTAGTGCACAATGCTGATAGAAGAAGCTTGAAACCTGATGCCTCCGCGGCTTGGTTCATCCGATATTTGGTAAGTGAATAACGGGTGCATGAAGATTTTCCGGCACGACGGTGTGTACCTGTAATTCTTCGGGTTGCGCTGGAGTGGCCGCCAAGTCGTCGCTCTCACCGTCAGGCACCAGGACCTTCCCTGGAGAGGCCGCGCGGCTCAGGACGGCGCCTGCAAATGCAAGGATGAGTACAATACTGAGACAATGCTACAACTTATTCGCCAAAAAAATGCTACAACTTGCAGTTACGGCAAGAACAGAAGAAAGAGTGAGAAAATATCAGCATGAAAGGAGGAGATGATCAAAGCCGTGGTAACACCAGGGCCTGAGGCGATCGCCTAATCCAGCTATCTCTCTCGTTCATGGAGATCAACTGGGGAACAGCATCGAACAGGCCATGCGCGCGCAGAGAGGCGAGGGAGAGAGAAGGGGGCCCAAAAACAGACGGGGAGATTGGAGGGAGCGAGGCGTACGAGAGGAGTCCTTCTTCCTGAGGAGCAGCGACGGCAAGTCCACCCCGCCCCTCCGCTCCGAGCCGGATCGCAGCAGTCCGCCGCCGGCGCTGGCGGGCCGCGCCACACCGAGGGTCGCGCCGGACACCGCGAACGTCGCCATCCCCGCGCAGCGAGTGAGTCGGTCAGTGGCCCAGATCTCACTCAACCCGCCGGCCGAAATGCAGCGCGGAACCCGAGTGATGGAGATATTAATTGAGAAGCGATGAGAAGGGGGAGCAACGTGTGCGGCGGGGGTGGAAGCTGGCGGGTACTGTGCAGTGCATGGGGATGGGGGAGAGAGGAGATAGACGCCAAGCCGGAAAGGGGACCCACGGGGAGAGTGTGTGTGCTGCGTCGTCTTCCTCCCTCGTGCGCGCGCACAGAGGTGGCAGCGACGGATGGACGGTGGAGGCGACGTTGCGTAGGGGACGGGAGGGAGGACGGGATCGCAAACCAACGGCTGGGAGCGCGTTTAGCTGGCCATGCCGTTACCGCCTTCTAGTACCCTCGTTTATATTTTTATTTTGTTTACAAAAAATATTTATTGTCTCCCAGACAAAAGCAGTTGGTGACGATGGAGTGTCCGTTGTCCGTCGTCTCCGACCGATCATCCGATCCGCACGCATGCGGGCCAGCTATGGCATTTTCGTAATAAAAAAAAAGACCACACCACTCTGCTCCAAAAAAAAAATGTAGGGTACATTATGTATTGTACATATATGTAAATGAAATCGTAATACGCATACTTTCAGTGTCATCCTCTTCTCGACTCGACAACTGGGATGTTGATTTTCATTTCTTCGTTTCCACCTCGAAGACTCATCGGTGCATGGTTTGAGAATTACTACATGTCATGGTGGTTTGAGAATTAATCTTCCTTGTTTGAAAATGCATGTGTTTGCCAACTCATGCTTCCACTAAAAAAAGTGTGAGCTATGAATTTCCAGAGGTGAAAAGGCGCATGGTTGCTCCCTCCACATGATTAATCAGGCCTGATAGCATTATGGTGTTCATGTGCGTCTCTCTTCCTTGCTCCGACACCCTCGTCCCCGTGTGTCACGCACTCACGTCCGCTATCAGGCTCAAGCCTGTGGTGCTGGGCCCCTGCCTCAGCGTCTGTCCAGTTCGAATGCGCCTGTTTGGGTGGTTGGCTCGTTTGATGCCGTGTGGGCATTCCAGCTTAGGGTCTCGCGCATGTACTTAACTTTGCAGCGAATCAACATGTGGTTGTATGGTCGAAGAGTAGGGTGTGCGCGTGTGCATTCATAGAGGTGAGTGTATGCGTGTATGTATGAGTGCCTGTGTTTGTACTATGTTCAAAAAAAACTTTGCAGTTGGTTCCCAACAGACGTTTTGGACTGGTCGAGCCTTTTGTAAAGCTGGGCCTAAATGGCCTTTTTTTAAAGAAAACTAGACGGTAATCTCTTCACGGCCCCACCGCCAAAAATAACCCAATAAAATCAAAACCAAAATCTCTAAAATGGAGGTGTTTTTGAGGAACCCTACTGGGTCTGCAAAAAAAGAAACTGCCTCCGGGTCGCCTCCCATGTGACTTTGAGGCATCCCCGTCACCAACCTCTCAAGCGCCACCTCGCCAGATCCCCTCGTCGCCGCCGTCGCTCGCCGCCCCAGCCAGTCGACGGCGGTGGCCGGCTGCCCCTCCTCGCGCTCCCAAATCCTCATTCCTCCCCCTCCTTCCATGCGCAGATCAACGTAGCCATGCGGATCTGGCAGGGCGGAGTGATGTTTTTTGCCGCCGCTGCCGTGTGCATCCTATATGGCAGCGCCGAAATGGTTTGGGAGGTGAGATCCCGACATGGCCACCTCCCACAGTCGTTTCCTGGCGCCAATCAGACGACACCAAAGATCTCCCGCGGACTGCTACGACCGGGCACGCGCACGACACCTCACCCAGGAGGCATGCGTGTGTGCTCGGTTCAACAAGCGTTGGATCGACGCTTGTGGTGGGCAAAGCGATGGGCTCATTGCGTGTTCTGCCGTTGCCACGGGAGTGTGACCCGGTGTTCTGCAGCCTCCATTGGCAACGTGAAGATCCATTTCCTATCTCTAGTGGTGAGAACGATCCACTGGGTCCGCTTTGGCACCTTCATTGCCTCGTTAACCAAGCTGCTAATAGGGGGATCAAGACGGTCGTGTTTGAAGAAGACCGGATAGGCTCTGTAGGTTCCATCTCGCATGCTCATATCGAGTCGAGAGCCGGAGAAGATTCCATAGAGCATGCATAGCAGATCGGAAGAAGTATGTGTGTCGAATGATTGGCGTTTTGCAGTAGTATTCTCCGCGAGTGGGGCGGCGACACTAGGAGACCTCGTTCTTGGCGGTGCTCTTTGAGTTCCGCGTCTCAGTTTCCGGGGTGAAAACCTTAGGTCTGGTCTTTAGTGCTTGTACATGGCAATGACGGCTCCCCAGTCGTTTTTCTTGTTGAAGACATTGTCTGGAGATGAGACCTTCTCCAGTGTGAAAATTCAGGATCTGATCATGCTGGTTGGATCGGACGACGACGGTGTTTGTGCACAGTTACCTTTTTGAAGGCGTCGTTTTGGAGAATGGAGAACCTTCTTCGAAGTCTACGTGTCATCACCACTCTTCGTGCTCTTGCTGCTGCGAATCTCTATTTGATTCCGCGGGGTCTTTGTTTTCTTTTTTCTTCTTCTTTTGTTTTCTTTTGGCTGTATGCATGCTTGATAGTTACACTTAATCTAAACATTATGTTGTTGCAGAGGTTGGATGTATTTGGTATCGTCTTGATATTAATATATTCTCTTTATCAAAAAAATGGTCATTATGCTATCACCTGAAGCCGTGCACTGATGTTTTTTTTGGCGGGTACACTGTTGCTAATTTTAAGCCCTCGGTGATCCTAGCAAAAATGCTACACCTACGTATGAATCCTACTTAACCTTACCTACTTTCCTTTCTCCACCAGTAAAAAC
>NC_041383.1:458487845-458594867 GCF_002162155.2 Triticum dicoccoides
CACCCCCCTGATTTCAGGGTGGGCCCGTGCGCCCCTAATAACTAATGATAGTTCTCCAAATCAGCCTGTACGTAACATTACGTAAATAAATTACGTAGATGTAGCATTGCTGGTGATCCTAGTTCCTAGATACCGGAGTACGTGAAGCTTGGTGACCGATGTGAGTGAAAGAGGACGGGGGGAGGGACCGGCCGGCCGAGTTCTCTAGCGCCGTGGTCCCTTCCCGGTGGACATGTCCGTTCGCTTTCGCTTGCTGTTCATCAGGAATAAACAAACTAGAAGTACAAGGGACCTGCCAGGAGGCTCTCTCCCGACCGTTAATTCAACAACTCCCGTGTGACATGATATCCCTCGCACCTTTTTGCACTGCCGAATTCGAAGAAAAAAAATGGCTCTGCAGGTGCCACGGAGCAAACGAGTTTGTACCATGTAGGCATGTACAACCACCGTTCGAGATCTGTCTGTCTATAGAAGGTGCAGGTTGAGTTAACAAGAAAAGCTGCTGTTTAAAAACAGGGCCATTGCCGTTCATGATTCATACCGACAGCCAAGTACCCAAGTACGTAGTATAATGATGCTGTCAACTGGCACACAGGAACTTCCTTGTCCTGGTTGTCACATTGAGATCACACATTATTTATTTATTTAATCGACGTTATACAACTAAACCCCAATTATGTGTTTTTTGAGATATTATACTCCGTTTTGGCAGATATACATACCAGTCGTCCGATTGCTCATGTTACGACAGTAACAAAAAACATTAGCTTGCATTCGTGCCGTCCGATGCTGTCTAGATTAATTCTGGGACGCCGTTCCCTCTGTGCTCCTGATCACTTCCTTCGAAGGGAAAACAACGGCCGCTATAGGTTTATCTGCGTACCCGCCACCTTCGTCGATGATGAACCTGAGACCGTCCACGTGGAGCTTCCCATGATGCCCACTTACAACGATGGTCTGCTTGCCGGCCAGATCCTGGAAAGGGAAATCCATGTATCAGCAAAACTGCTCATAATCCTAATAAATGTACTGATATATGGACACCAACCATGTAGTCATGAATAAGTTAGTGGCAGCCTATGAGCATACACCATGTGCTTGCTGTTTCAGCAAAAATGGGCTAAACAATCCGAAGTTCCAGAGTGACAATCAAATTGGTGTGATTTATGTAACCTAACTTCACCCAATGCACCTTGCTGCTAGTTTAAAGCATATTAGAAGCAGGACAGTTGACAGCTGTAATCAAATTTCCTGCATGCCACACTTTTTCCCCTTTACAGATCACCAACGCTCTGTGCTAAAGAAAACTGGCTCAATAATTTGATAAAAGGAGAAAATGGCACTTGTCAGTACTTGCATCGTAGCAAGCAAAGATTATGTGCTCACACATCTGATGAGAAAACTCTACACTTTCATTCAAACATTGAGTGCAAGAGTCTTCAGATCAGTTAGCAGCATTGTGCAGAACTATGTTGGTCTCTTCTATATAATCTACAAGGACGGTAATCTAATGCACTGAACTTATATCAAGTTTGTATCTACACACTACATGAGTGTACTGAGTTAGCTGCGACACCAAATTCGACACAATAAACCGGAGAGTAAATCGTTCGTCTCTGGCAAGATATAGTGCAATAGGATCACATATTAGCTCACCTGTGGTATGTTCCAAACATCCTGCCTCCCGCTAAGCATTTGAACTTTTGGAACACTTGTGTCTCTAGTTCTCAAAACTCTAAGCTGCTCATTCAAATCCAAGGACTTTTCCAGGCCGGCATGAACCGCGATCAGTTTGCATAGAATCTGGCCTCCATCTGTATCAATACGAACGTCTTCCTGCAATACAACGATAACATGAAACACAAAAGCAGAAATACGTTTTGCATCTCTAGTATACTTTGAACTAGAAAAGAATGCATACCTCTTCATGGACCCAAACCAAGTCATGCAGAAACTTCTTGTGCTCCTCAGGCACAGCTTTCATGAGATCTACAGTATAATTAGAACTGTGGCAAATTAGAAACTGCTTGGTTAAATTATGGTGGGTGCAATACTGTGACAGTATGTCTATGTGGGCATTAGCCCTTATAGGAAATAATTCCAAGAAAATGTTGAAGGCCCACTATGGTTGCATGTATGGGTGGGAAGTTTAGTCTTACATGTAGAGTTTAGGAGAGTAGAGAGCAACATAAAAGGGACACTTCCCTAAAAAACCATAAAAGGGACTCTCTGTCTCATCCCGGCTTAATAGGAATGATAGACTACTCATATCAACAAGGTACATTTTGTTTTCTGGGAGCCCATCTGAAAGAACCTCAAAATTAAGCGTGCTTGGCTTGGAGCAATTTGAGTATGGGTGACTAACTGGAAAGTTGATCCCGGGTGCGCATGAGTGAGGACAAAGTGTGCAGGAAAAACTAGTGTTGCTCTGTGCGGCCAGTGTAGAACCTAAGTGGTAGCCAGGCGCAACGGCCAGGAACCGGTGGGTTTGGCCGGGCGTTACAATTGGTATCAGAGTCGACCCTCGTGATTACATGGGCATATGCGGGTCCTGTGCGCTGAGATGTGGTGCATGACACGTGTTGATAGGAGCTGGGTTCCTACCAGGCCGTGCCCTCAGGTTATAGGGGTGGAAGGGAGGCTGTCGAGGCGAGGGGCGCGAGCGGCCGGCGCTGGGGCACCGTGATCGCGCGAGAGAGAGAGGCGCAGGGGGCGGCTAGGGTTTAGGGTCCCCGGCTCCTGAAGGGAGCCGAGCAATAGAGATGACTTATTGCTTAATTCCAAAACGAGTCCTTACAAGTGTTTATATAATCCTCCTACGCGCTAATAAAAATAACGATAAGGTTCACATCCCGGATTAATAGGAATGATAGACAACTCATATCAACAAGGTGCACCTTCTTTTCCGGAAGCCTATCGAAAAGAACCTCAAAGTTAAGTGTGCTTGGCTTAGAGTAATTTGAGGATCGGGAATGGGTGACCGACTGGGAAGTTGATCCCGGATGCGCACGAGTGAGGACAAAGTGCGCGAGAAATACTAGTGTTGGTTTCTGGGGCCAGTCTAGATCCTAGGTGGTAGCCAGGCGCAACTGGTGGATTTGGCTGGGGCTTACACTCTCACTCCTTGAGCTTGAGAAGAGCACTTATACACACGCGCTCCTCCTCCGTCGCCCGCCACGCAAAGCGCATGCGTGTTAGGTTTCGTGAACAAGCCAGGCTCAGACCCATGCTGTGTGATCTATTTTTGCACGTTGGAATGGATAATTAATTATTATGATTTTTTTGCGACATAATTAATTATTATGAATTACGAGTCCTAGACAAGCGCGTTAATAATAGTCATTCCCAATTTGTTCGGATGACTAGGACATGGGTTGATCCGTACCGACTGACTACATAAAGAGGACTTTCGTGACCCTAGGCATCACCAATCAGATTGAATATGCCCCTCACGCTCGAACCACCCCACCGTTCCTCTTGTTGTGCTATTCTCGTCTTCCTCTCGGTGACTGCGTGCACGGAAGGGCAGGCCTTCGCTGCGCCCTTTGCAAAAAGCTACATCGATTGAAGGCTAATAAGGTTTTAGGGAGCGTCTCGACGCGGCTGCTTACCTTTGTTCAACTACTTCCACAACTTCATCGACCTCACTATGGTTGACACTGGAGACATCGCTGGTGTCGCGAAGAACGTTGCCGCCGGGGTCATTTCGACCTGAGGGTACATTATGTTAATCCTTTCATTGGTTCACGTTCATTTGTTGTGCATGTGAAATTCATAGATATGTTCGTTCTATGTCTCGTAGGCACTCACATGACTAGTTTATAGTATGTGATTAATATTGTTACTCCCTTTGTTCCTAAATATAAGTCTTTTTAGAGATTCCAATATGGACTACATACGGAGCAAAATTAGTGAACCTACACTCTAAAATATGTCTATACATTCGTATGTAGTCCATATTGGGTTCTCTAAAAAGACTTATATTTAGGAACGGAGGGAGTAGCATTATCGTCATGATACTAAGTTGGATTATAACAATTCACAAATTCGCTAATTACTTCAACAATCCAAACACCTTACATGTTCACAATTTTTGATTCAAAGATTTGTTGCTGCTCTAAAAGTGAAGTCGCTTATAGGTGTGCACTTTAAGTGTTGGCAAACAGAAACCATCTTGTGTGGCTCACAGCTATGAACGTGTTCTGGGTGTCGACTAGCAATCCTTAAAGAGCGCTTACTCCTGAACATGAGCGTTATCGGGTACAAATTGGTGAGCATGCATTTGTGTACGCGTACTGGCAAGAAATTGTGGGATGCGCTCGAAGCTAAGTTCGGCGCAACTGATGCAAGCAGTGAATTGTATGCTATGGAGCAGGTCCATGACTATAGGATGGTTGGCAATCGTCCAGTGGTAGGACATGCTCATGGGATACAATGCATTGCTAAGAAACTTAAGCTCCTTAAGTGTGTGTTACCTGACAAGTTTGTCATTGGGTGCATTATTGCTAACCTTACTCCATGGAGAAATTTTGCCACTTCTCTGAAGCACAAGAAACACATAGCATCTATATTGAGAATCTCATTGGATCTTTGGGTGTCAAAGAGAACAAAGGGGGCTGCAGACAGTCTAGAGTCAACGTGGTGCACAAAAATCCCATGAGTTCCAAGGGGAAAAAATGTGGTCTTCAAACTACCAAGTTCGAGAAGAAGCAGAAGCAAGACAAGGATATGTGCTATGTGTGCGGTGAACCTAGCCATTGGGCTATCAAGTACCCATTTCGCAAGGGCGTGAAGAGCCAGCCAAGAATCCGGTCATTGGCAACACTGATGATGCAATACTTGGGTACGGTAATGTACCTATTGTCCTATCTGCTTGCCAGCCTACTGATTGGTGGGTTGATATATGTGTTAGTATTCATGTGTGTGTTGATGTATTCTTGTTTTTTCTTGTTACTAGGTCTCTCGGGATTTCCACCGTCCTAATAAGAAACAGCTCACATGTCGGCTCACATGTCGTTCGTGGTGTTGGCATGGTACATCTAACGTTTACTTCAAGGAAGATAGTGCAACATGTGTCCTCAATAAAATAATAATCTCGTTAGTGGTTGCATTCTTTGCAAAGATGGATTTAAGTACGTTTTTAAGTCCAATAAAGTAGTGTCAAAGTATGGACCTTTTATTGGTAAAGGCTATGAGTGCGGGGGTTCGTTCTGCCTTTCCCCATCAGATTTTTGCAATAAGGTTGTGAACCACATATGCACTAGTGTCAACGAAGCCGATGCTTGGCATTCGCCACTTTGACACAATAATTTTGGTTAAATGACACGGGTTGCCACAATGGTGCCAGTAGGCCAAGTTTCTCTAGTGGAATCATCAATCAAAGTCATGAAATATTTATTTCCACCTTTTGTCAACACACCATCCATCTCACATAGATCAAAAAGTATGAGCTGCGATGGTGCCAGGTTTCTCTTCCGGCAGCTTTGTGAGGCTTGCAAGGTTGCTTAGCTTGCAACAAGCTTAGCACTTGAGCCTTCTGGTAAGGTGAACTTAGGGATTTTGGCAAGGTGCGTCACAGAACCAAAATTAATGTGACAAAGTCATGAATGCCGGTCTCGATAACACTAGTGCATATATGGTTCACAACCTAATTACAAAAATGTGATATGTAAAGGCAAAACAGACCTCCTCACTCAAAGGCTTTACCAATAAAAAGCACATGGTTTCACATTACTAATGTTTCACATTACTAATTTATTGAACTCAAAAACCAATTTAAACTCATCTTTGTGAAGCATAAAACCAATAATGAGATTATTATTTATTGAGTGCACATGTTGCACGATTTTTTCCGAAGTAAACTTCAAATATACTATGTCAACACCATGAATGGAAGCATGTGAACCATTCCCATTAGGTCGGTGGAATCCTGAGCGCGACTTGGTAACAAGAAAACAAGGAGATATCGGCACACACATGAATATTAGCTCTGATATCAATCCATCAATTGGTAGAGTAAGAAACATAAAGTAAGGTATATTACCATACCCTGGTGTTGTATCATCATTGTTGCTAATGGCAGGTTGACAAACTTTGTTCTATACTAGTTGACCCTTCCCGTCCTTGCGAAATGGGCACTTGACATCCCAATGGTCAGGTTCATCACACACATAGCACATATGTGTCCTTGTTCTGACCCGTGTTCTCAGGGGCGGACCTACGTTCACGCAGCCGGTGTCACAGGACACCGTGTAGAAATTGCGCTTACGTGTATACTACTTCGTATTTGAGGCTTGGACACCTGTAAAAAATAAATCTGGACACCCGTTGGCTTAGTTGGAGCGAGCTCAGGCACGGCCCATACGGCTGTCCATCGTCTCGAGGGAGCAAAGAAAACAAGATATCGATCGATTGGATCCTACCGCTCACATACGTGCTTATCCTGCGCCAGTTCGGTTGGCGCTTGCTCGCCTCCTTCTGTCGCGCCGCCGCCCCTCACCCCCTGAGCAATTGCCACTCATCAGCCGCCATCCCCTGCGATCATCCGCTGGCGGCTGCAGATTGCTAAATAATCAAAGGAAATAGTATTGCTCTCGGTAAGGTCGCCAATTTGTCTCAAACATATGTACATATCCCAATTTTCTCTAATTCTTTACCTAGATTGTATGGCCGGTGTTTTCAAATTCAAGGGAATTACAATAGAGATACGGATTCTGTGATTTGATAAATTTTCCTTAGTGATTCACATCCATTTGAAACCTTGGATTATTTGTCGACCGCGTGGCAGCATTAAGACACAATGTCAAGTAAGTTTAACTTCACAACCATACACTTCGATGAGCAAGCTTTATTTGTTGTTTCTGCCTACAAACACAAATAGTGTAACTCCTTGTGCACTTGTGATAACATAATAATCAGCGAATTACGAGGGAATTTATGTTGCCTGATCATATTTGTTCCTATTGTTTGGAGATGTTATGTTTTATTGTTTAATTTTACACAATCAACAAGAATTTCAAGGGAACACTTCATTTTGATAATTATTTTTTATTATTGGACATTTTAAGCTATTTAGTTGGTTACTTTTGTGTATATTATTGCATAGCATCCATCATTTATGGCGTACATGTGGACCCCGGGAAGTTTTTGGTCTAGGTCCGCCCCTGCTTGTTCTGCTCCTTAAACTTGGTAATTTGATCAAACACATTTTTCCTTTCGAACTCATGAGACTTTTCTGCACCACACTGACGCTAGACTGTCTCTAAGCTTCCTTAGGCTGGTCATAGTGGGAAGTAACTTAGACTAGTAACATGCATATGTTACTATTCTATGTTAGGACCTCCATAATGGGTAGTAATATATGTGTGGTACTCCCTCCGTCCGAAAATACTTGTCGCATAAATGGATGAAAATGGATGTATCTAGAATTAAAATACATCTAGATTTCATTGACAAGTATTTCCGGACGGAGGGAGTATCATGCAAGATTTCATTTATTCAGATGAAGACTCATTTTGCCTCGGGGTGCAGTATGTTACTAGCAATAATGCATCAAACCAATCGGTTCGTGGGAACCGAATGCCCGGCCTGATTAGCAATAATGCATCCGGCGATAAACTTGTCTGAGTAGCCCACACCTAAAGAGCTCAAATTCCTTAGCGATCGCTTGTATCTCGTGAGTTTGTTCTAGCACGGGACTGTTGTCAACCATCCTTAAGTCATGGAACTGCTCCGTATCATACAGTTGATTGCCTAGATCAGTTGCGCCGAACTTAGCTTCGAGTGCATTCCACGGTTCCTTGGCATTACGCATATTCAAATACGCGTATACCAACTTGTCTCCGGCCACGCCAATGACGGCACCCACAAAGTGTGGCGGCATCCTTGAACACTTCCTCCCATTCAGAAATAAGCATTCTTTCAGGTGTGCTAGCCAATACCCACTAACATTCATAGTCGTGAACTACAAGATTGTTTTCATTTGCCAACTCTTAAAAGCACACCCGTAAACATGTTCAGTTTCAGAACAGTAGCAGGCCTTAAATCAAAATTTGAGTAAACAAATAAAGCTTGGGGATTGTTGGAAATAATTAGCATTTTCCAAATTAATTTAATGTAGGCTAATATCACGATGATAGTGCTATAAATATTAATCACATATTGTAAACCACTAATTTGATTTAAGTGAACATAACTCAATACCTATACGATATTGATTGTGTACTCTTGTATTGCCAAAAACAGGGTGATTGTTAATCTAAATAAAGTAGGCATTGCAATGTTTCCACGGAAAAAATAATGATCATAGTTCATAAGTATGTAAATAACCGCAATGTCAGGAATGTGCGCTATGCAGACTTTCTAGAGACGAAACAGGTGGTTGTCAGTACTGTGAAGTGTGAAGTGGTCTCTATGCTCCAGCACTGTCCACTGCAATGTTGTAAGAATGAAAACTGGCCCTTCATACTGGAAGGTGTTCTGTGTTACTGCTTCACAGTCGATGAGACACTATTCCGTAATTAAAATATTGAGAAAGTGGGATATGTAAGGGTTTAACAACGGCTCACATCATTTGGGCTCTGTTAATGACTTTGACTTTAATGTCCATATCTCTAGTTTATTATATGATCGTTTCTTCGGCAGTGGCAATTCACATCATAAGCAATTGAAGTATGAATACTAGTATTCTTTGGATCAGCATGGAAGCACATGTAACCACATTGATAGGGGGGAATTCCTAGACTGACCTGGTGATCCATGGGCGACGCCGTAGGACTCGAAGGTGGGCTGAGCATCGTAGATAGAGCCCTTGTACGGGAGGCCCTTCTTGGGGTTCCACCTCTCCTTGATGACGCCGCCCCATCTCCTCCCTTGCACGTGCATGTCCTCGTGGCCCGGCCCGCGGAACCATCCCTCGTGGGCCTCGTTGTCGATGTATTGGGCCCAGGTGGCGGCGAAAGGGGAGCCGTCGGGGGGCGGCGGCAGCGCTCCGACGAAGGCGGCGAAGGCGAGGTCGTGGTTGCCGCAGAGGAAGACGTGGCGCTGAGCCGGGTGGCGGGCCGGGAGCGCGAGGAGGAAGTCGAGGACGCGGCGGGTGTGCGGGCCGCGGTCGTTGTAGTCCCCGAGGAAGATGACGAGCGCGGTGGCGAAGGCGTCGGCGGGGAGCGCGGACCGGAGGTTCGCCCAGAGGCTCTCCAGCTTGGAAATGTACCCGTGGACGTCACCCACGCAGATCACCGCGCGGGGAGGAGCCATCTCGCCGGCGTCGTTTCCCCGTGCGCCCGAGGACAAGGAGGATGGGAGGAGAAGCGGCAAGGGCAGCAGAGAACCACATATGCGGAGGAGATCGGTCGAAATCGACCTGTTTGTCAGCAATCGCTTGCAATTTTGTTGCCTTGCGAAGGCTGTGGATGTGATCTTGCCGATATTTCCTTGGAGCCTAATCCCGGGAGCGGAAGAAGTAATTACCATCTGTAAACGGCGCCCAGGCCGGTGTTTGCACGTGCAGCTGCTTTGCTGGTTCGACCCGACCGGATCGATCGATAGATTAGGAGGGTACGCAAAGTGCATCCAAAAAAATGTTGACCGAAGAAACAACTTTTTACCCAAAAGATGAATCTTTTAACACGACATAAACGCATGTGAAAACTGAGGTTAAGCGTAGGCGTGATGCAGGGACGCATGTGTTTCGATATAGGGCTGAAAGTTATATCTTCCTTAATAATAAAGGAAAACGTTTCGCGTCTACACGCCGGCCGAAGCTTCAGCCGGCCGAGCGCGCGTCATAGGGTTAGCACTAAGGACATGTACAACGCTCTAGTGTGGACCGATGCCCTAGCCGCCACATCGTCATGCCTGATGCCACCTCCTTCAAACCTATCGCCTACAGAGCAAAACGGGATCCTGCAGAAGAACTCGCCTCTTCCCTAACAAAGCGACGAGGTTGCCGCTGGGCCGACGCGATGTGGGATCCGTCGCTTCGCTCGGTACGTCACCACACTCGCCCAACAAAAGCCCGCGAGAGCGAGAGGAGAAGGGCGGGAACCAGGCGCAGGAAGGGGGAGGAGAAGGGCGGGAACCAGACGCGGGAAGGGGAGAAGGGAAGGCGTGAATCAGGGGAAGGGGCGAAGTAGAGTAGAAGGCCGCGCTCCCTCGTCCTCAGCCCGTCGTCGACGCCGTCTTGCCTGATCTGAGGCGCGAACTAGAGGAGAAGCCGGAGCACCCTCATCCTCAGCCCGCCGTCGGCGTCGTCCTGCTCGATCTGATCTGGGTTTGTTCTCCCTGTAATGTATGAGATTACTTCTTCCCCCATCTCTTACTGTTCTCATGGCCAGATGATTTTTGGTTCAATAAACTAGGCTAGGGTTTGCTGTTTCTGGAGATTTGTGGTGATACGATCAGTAGCTATGTTCCAAGAACGGTATTGATTTCCCTATGCTGCGATTCAGGCTCAATCTATGTGGATCGGGTTGTAATGCTCCCATGTCTTTTCTCTTAAGCAATGTCTCTGGATGCATGTTCAGCAATTTGCTTTCTTCTATTATTTGAGGAATGTGCGGAGCTTCATTGTTCACTCTAGTTTTTCTTCAAGTAAATCATGCGTAGGCAGTGGCGAACCTTGGAACAAAACCGAGGGCGGGCGCAAAGTTAGCGGCATGAAAAAAATGCCACTAACTCTCAATTCTTTTGCTCAAAGAAGGTTAAAAATTGCCAGAATACTACTGAGAACATGTACTATGTACTAGTAGAATTGTTTCATACTTTTTGAAATGTGAAATTTGAACCAAAAATTGCTTCTGTCTAGCAAAATAGCCAATATCTCAAAATCTTGTAGCACAAATTAGCTCAGAATCTTAAATAAACCGCTAGCTATATTGATTCTCTTCTCTAGTACTTGAACAGATTTTGAACCAAAAATAGCTTCTGTTTAGCAAAGCCAATATCTCAAAATCTTGTAGCCCAAATTAGCTCAGAATCTTAAATAAACCGCTAGCTATATTGATTCTCTTCTCTAGTACTTGAACAGTTTAACCAACCACTGTTAAAGCTAGCTACCATTAGTCCATTACTAAATCGTAGACCATATAAACAGAGCACATATTGTATAACTACAGTACAAAAGGGCTATCGACTGGCTGGGCTGGCTTTGAAACTAGTACTAAAAAAATTGTTTGCATCGCTGGAGAGCAGGCTCAAGCATGTTAAAGCCTGCCGGAAGATTCGTCACTGCCTACATGCTACAGGGTCTGCTCTGTTAGTCCATCTATTGAGAGATAACTAGCACATGCTGACATCTCTTTATGAAGAACATATATCAGATATATCTTGATTTGTTTGCCATTCCCCTGGATCTTTCTTTCTTTATTTGAGGAATGCATGTTACTGTTAGGATTAAGAACTTATAACATGGACCTGGTCCAGCGAGGTTACCATCTCTGAAAATAGTTCCAGTGTTTATCAAGCAGTAACTGTTGGGGAACGTAGTAATTTCAAAAAAATTCCTACGCACACGCAAGATCATGGTGATGCATAGCAACGAGAGGGGAGAGTGTCGTCCATGTACCCTCGTAGACCGTAAGCGGAAGCGTTATGACAACGCGGTTGATGTAGTCGTACGTCTTCACGATCGACCGATCGTAGTACCGAACGTACGACACCTCCGCGATCTGCACACGTTCAGCTCGATGACGTCTCACGAACTCATGATCCAGTAGAGCTTCGAGGAACAGTTTCATCAGCACGACGGCGTGATGACGGTGTTGATGAAGCTACCAACGCAGGGCTTCGCCTAAGCACCGCTACGATATGGCCGAGGTGGATTATGGTGGAGGGGGGCACCACACACGGCTAAAGATCAATGATCAACTTGTGTCTTGGGGTGCCCCCTACCCCCGTATATAAAGGAGCTAGGGGAAGGCGGTCGACCAAGGAGGAGGGCGCGCCAAGGGGGAAGTCCTACTCCCACCGGGAGTAGGACTCCTTCTTTCCTAGTAGGAGTAGGAGAAGGGGGAAGGGAAGGAGAGAGGAGGAAGGAAAGGGGGGCGTCCCCCCCTCCTTGTCCAATTCGGACTAGAGGGGGAGGGGGCGCGTGGCCTGCCCTGGCTGCCCCTCCTCTTCTCCACTAAGGCCCAATAGGCCCATTATACTCCCCGGGGGGTCCCGGTAACCCCCCGGTACTCCGGTATATGTCTGAACTTGCTCGGAACCCTTCTGAAGTCCAAACATAGTCATCCAATATATCAATCTTTATGTCTCGACCATTTTGAGACTCCTCGTCATGTCCGTGATCATATCTAGGACTTCTAACTACCTTCGGTACATCAAAACACATAAACTCATAATACCGATCGTCACCGAACGTTAAGCGTGCGGATCCTACGGGTTCGACAACTATGTAGGTTGTTGGAAATATGCTCTAGAGGCAATAATAAAATGGTTATTATTGTATTTCCTTGTTCATGATAATTGTCTATTATTCATGCTATAATTGTATTAACCGGAAACCGCAATACATGTGTGAATACATAGACCACAACATGTCCCTAGTGAGCCTCTAGTTGACTAGCTCGTTGATTAACAGATGGTCATGGTTTCATGACCATGGACATTGGATGTCATTGATAACGGGATCACATCATTAGGAGAATGATGTGATGGACAAGACCCAATCCTAAGCCTAGCACAAGATCGTGTAGTTCGTATGCTAAAGCTTTTTTAAATGTCAAGTATCTTTTCCTTAGACCATGAGATTGTGCAACTTCCGGATACCGTAGGAATGCTTTGGGTGTACCAAACGTCACAACATAACTGGGTGGCTATAAAGGTGCACTACGGGTATCTCTGAAAGTGTATGTTGGGTTGGAACGAATCGAGACTGGGATTTGTCACTCCATGTGACGGAGAGGTATCTCTGGGCCCACTCGGTAGGACATCATCATAATGTGCACAATGTGATCAAGGAGTTGATAACGGGATGATGTGTTACGGAACGAGTAAAGAGACTTGCCGGTAACGAGATTGAACAAGGTATCGGCATACCGACGATCGAATCTCGGGCAAGTACTATACCGGTAGACAAAGGGAATTGTTTACGGGATTGATTGAATCTTTGACATCGTGGTTCATTCGATGAGATCATCGTGGAACATGTGGGAGCCAACATGGGTATCCAGATCCCGCTGTTGGTTATTGGCCGGAGAGTTGTCTCGGTCATGTCTGCATGGTTCCCGAACCCGTAGGGTCTATACACTTAAGGTTCGATGACGCTAGGGTTATAGGGAAGGTATGTACGCGGTTACCAAATGTTGTTCGGAATCCCGGATGAGATTTCGGACGTCACGAGGAGTCCCGGAATGGTCCGGAGGTGAAGATTGATATATTGGACGAAGGGTTTTGGAGTCCGGAAGTGTTCCGGAAGTACCGGGTGATGACCAGCATGACCGAAAGGTGTTTCGGGAGCCCCGGCAAGTGTTGGGGGGGCTTCATGGGCCAAGGGGAGGGGAAAACCAGCCCACTAAGGGGTTGTGCGCCCCCCTCACCTATTCCCACGTGACCAGGGGGTTTGGGGCGCCCCATCTAGGGTTCCCACCTCCTGGCTTGGGGGCCAAGTCACCCAAAGGGGAGAACCCATCTGCCCTGGCCGCCGCCCCCCTAGGGGAAACCCTAGGGCGCCTCCCCCTCTCCCTTCCCCCTATATATAGTGGAGGTTTTGGGGCTGCCCAACACATGAGTCTCTCTCTCCCAAGGCGCAGCCCTACCTCTCTCCCTCGTCGTCTCTCGTAGTGCTTGGCGAAGCCCTGCTGGAGTATCGGGCTCCTCCTCCACCACCACGCCATCGTGCTGCTGCTGGACGGAGTCTTCCCCAACCTCTCCCTCTCCCCTTGCTGGATCAAAGCACGGGAGACGTCATCGGGCTGCACGTGTGTTGAACGCGGAGGCGCCGTTGTTCGGCGCTTAGATCGGAATCAACCGCGATCTGAATGCTACGAGTATGACTCCTTTATCTGCGTTCTTGTAACGCTTCCGCTTAGCAATCTACAAGGGTATGTAGATGCACTCCCCTTCCCCTCGTTGCTAGATTACTCCATAGATTGATCTTGGTGATGCGTAGAAAATTTTGAATTTCTGCACCGTTCCCCAACAGTGGCATCACGAGCTAGGTCTATTGCGTAGATTGTATGCACGAGTAGAACACAAGTTGTTGTGGGCGTTGATTTTGTTCAATATGCTTATCGTTACTAGTCCTATCTCGTTTCGATGGTATTGTGGGATGAAGCGACCCAGACCGACCTTACACATACACTTACGTGAGACAGGTTTCACCGACTGACATGCACTTATTGCATAAGGTGGCTAGCGGGTGCCAGTCTCTCCCACTTTAGTAGGATCGGATTCGATGAAAAGGGTCCTTATGAAGGGTAAATAGCAATTGGCATATCACATTGTGGATTTTGCGTAGGTAAGAAACGTTCTTGCTAGAAACCCATGGCAGCCACGTAAAACATGCAAACAACAATTAGAGGACGTCTAACTTGTTTTTGCAGGGTATGCTGTGTGATGTGATATGGCCAAAATAATGTGAATGATATGTGATGTATGAGATTGATCATGTTCTTGTAATAGGAATCACGACTTGCATGTCGATGAGTATGACAACCGGCAGGAGCCATAGGAGTTGTCTTAATTTATTGTATGACCTGCGTGTCACTGAATAACGCCATGTAATTACTTTACTTCTTTGCTAAACCGTTAGCCATAGTAGTAGAAGTAATAAGTTGGCGAGACAACTTCATGGAGACACGATGATGGAGATCATGGTGTCATGCCGGTGACGATGATGATCATGGAGCCCCAAAGATGGAGATCAAAAGGAGCAAAATGATATTGGCCATATCATGTCACTATTTGATTGCATGTGATGTTTATCATGTTTATGCATCTTATTTGCTTAGAACGACGGTAGTAAATAAGATGATCCCTCATAATAATTTCAAGAAAGTGTTCCCCCTAACTGTGCATCATTGCGAAAGTTCGTTGTTTCGAAGCACCACGTGATGATCGGGTGTGATAGATTCTAACATTCACATACAACGGGTGTAAGCCAGATTTACACATGCGAAACACTTAGGTTGACTTGACGAGCCTAGCATGTACAGACATGGTCTCGGAACACAAGAGACCGAAAGGTCGAACATGAGTCGTATAGTGGATACGATTAACATGAAGATGTTCACCGATGATGACTAGTCCGTCTCACGTGATGATCGGACACGGCCTAATTGACTCGGATCATGTATCATTTAGATGACTAGAGGGATGTTTATCTGAGTGGGAGTTCATAAGATAAACTTAATTATCCTGAACATAGTCAAAAGGTTTTTGCAAATTATGTCGTAGCTCGCGCTTTAGTTCTACTATTTTAGATATGTTCCTAGAGAAAATTTAGTTGAAAGTTGATAGTAGCAATTATGCGAACTGGGTCCGTAAACTGAGGATTGTCCTCATTGCTGCGTAGAAGGCTTATGTCCTTAATGCACCGCTTGGTGTGCTGAACCTCGAACGTCGTCTGTGGATGTTGCGAACATCTGACATACACGTTTTGATAACTACGTGATAGTTCAGTAATATTAAATGGTTTAGAATTGAGGCACCGAAGATGATTTCGAAATGTCGCGGAACATATGAGATGTTTCGAGGGCTGAAATTGGGATTTCAGGCTCGTACCCACGTCAAGAGGTATAAGACCTCTGGCGAGTTTCTTAGCTTGCAAACTAAGGGAGAAAAGCTCAATCATTGAGCTTGTGCTCAGATTGTGTGAGTACAACAATCACTTGAATCGAGTGGGAGTTAATCTTCCAGATGAGATAGTGATGTTTCTCCAAAGTCATTGCCACCAAGCTTCTAGAGCTTCGTGATGAACTATAACATATCAGGGATAAATATGATGATCCTTGAAATATTCGCGATGTTTGACGCCGCGAAAGTAGAAATCAAGAAGGAGCATCAATTGTTGATGGTTAGTGAAACCACTAGTTTCAAAAAGGGCAAGGGCAAGAAGGGATACTTCATGAAACGGCAAATCAGTTGCTGCTCCAGTGAAGAGACCCAGGGTCGAACCCAAACCCGAGACTAAGTGCTTCTGTAATGAGGGAACAGTCATTGAAGCAAAACTACCCTAGATACTTGGTAGATGAGAAGGCTGGCAAGGTTGACAGAAGTATATTGGATATATGTTGTATTAAATGTGTACTTTACTAGTACTCCTAGTAGCACTAGGGTATTAAGATACCGGTTCGGTTGCTAAGTGTTAGTAACTCGAAATAAAAGAGCTATGGAATAAACGGAGACTAGTTAAAGGTGAGATAACGATGTGTGTTGGAAGTGTTTCCAAAGGTTGATGTGATCAAGCATCGCCTGCTCCCACTACCATCGAGATTGGTGTTAAACCTAAATAATTGTTATTTGGTGTTTGCGTTGAGCATAAACATGATTGGATTATGTCTATCACAATATGGTTATTCATTTAAGAAGAATAATGGTTACTCTGTTTATTTGAATAATACCTTCAATGGTCTTGCACCTAAAATGAATGGTTTATTGAATCTCGATCGCAGTGATACACATGTTCATGCCAAAAGATATAAGATAGTGATGATAGTACCACATACTTGTGGCACTACCATTTGAGTCATATTGGTATAAAACGCATGAAGAAGCTCCATGTTGATGGATCTTTGGATTCACTCGTTTTTGAAAAAGTTTGAGACATGCGAACCATGTCTGTTGGTATGTGCATGAAGAAACTCCATGCAGATGGATCGTTTGGACTCACTTGATTCTAAATCACTTGAGACATGCAAATCACACCACATGGGCAAGATGACCGAAAAGCCTCGTTTTTCTAGTAAGATGGAACAAGAGAGCAACTTGTTGGAAGTAATACATTTTGATGTGTGCTGCCCAATGAGTGTCGAGGCACGCAGTGGATATCGTTGTGTTCTTACTTCACAGATGATTTGAGTAGATGCTGAGGATATTTACTTGATGAAACACAAGTCTGAATTATTAAAAGGTTCAAGTAATTTCAGAGTGAAGTTGAAGATCGTCGTGACAAGAGGATAAAATGTCTATGATATGATCATAGAGATTAATATCTGAGTTACGTGTTTGGTACAAAATTAAGACATTGTGAAAATTATTTCACAACTAACGCCGCCTGGAACACCATAGTGTGATGGTGTGTCCGAACATCATAACTGCACCCTATTGGATATGGTGCATGCCATGATGTCTCTTATCGAATTACCACTATCGTTTATGGGTCAAGCATTAGAGACAACCACATTCACTTTAAATAGGGCACCACATAATTCTGTTGAGATGACAGCATATGAACTATAGTTTAGAGAAACCTAAGCTGTCGTTTCTTAAAAGTTTGGGGCTGCGACGCTTATGTGAAAAGGTTTCAGCCAGATAAGCTCGAACCCAAAGCGAATAAATACATCTTCATAGGACACCCAAAAACAGTTGGGTATACCTCCTATTTCAGATCCGGAAGCAAAAGTGATTGTTTCTAGAAACGGGTCCTTTCTCGAGGAAAATTTTCTCTCGAAAGAATTTAGTGGGAGGATGGTGGAGACTTGATGAGGTTATTGAACCATCACTTCAACTAGTGTGTAGCAGGGCACAGGAAGTTGTTCCTGTGGCGCCTACACCAATTGAAGTGGAAGCTGATGATATTGATCATGAAACTTCGGATCAAGTCACTACCAAAACTCGTAGGTTGACAAGGATACATACTACTTCAGAGTGGTACGTAATCCTGTCTTGGAGGTCATGTTGCTAGACAACAATGAACCTATGAGCTATGAAGAAGCGATGGTGGGCCCGGATTCCGACGAATGGCTCGAGGTCATAAAATCCGAGAGAGGATCCATGTATGAAAACAAAGTATAGACTTTGGAAGAACTACTTGATGGTCGTAAGGCTGTTGGGTATAGATGGATTTTAAAAGGAAGACGGACAATGATGGTAAGTATCACCATTAAGAAAGCTCAACTTGTCGTTAAGATGTTTTTCGACAAGTTCAAGGAGTTGACTACGATGAGACTTTCTCACTCGTAGCGATGCTAAGAGTCTGTTGGAATTATATTAGCAATTACTGAATGATTTATGAAATCTTGCAGATAGGATGTCAAAAAACATTGTTTCCTCGACGATATTCTTGAGGAAAGGTTGTATGTGATACAACCAGAAGGTTTTGTCAATCCTGAAGGATGCTAACAAGTGTGCAAAGCTCCAGCAATCCTTCTAAGGACTAGAGTAAGCATCTCGGAGTTGGAATATACGCTTTGATGAGATGATCAAATATTTTGGGTTTATACAAAGTTTATGAGAAACTTGTATTTCCAAAGAAGTGAGTGGGAGCACTATAGCATTTTTGATGAGTATATGTTGTTGACATATTGTTGATTGGAAATGATGTAGAATTTCTGGAAAGCATATAGGGTTATTTGAAAAGTGTTTTTCAATGGAAAACTTGGATTAAGCTACTTGAACATTGAGCATCAAGATCTATAAGGATAGATTAAAATGCTTAATAGTACTTTCAAATGAATACATACCGTGACAAGATTTTGAAGGAGTTCAAAATAGATCAGCAAAGAAGGAGTTCTTGGTTGTGTTATATGGTGTGAGTATTGAGTAAGACTAAAGACATGACCACGACAGAAGAGAGAGAAAGTACGAAGGTCGTCCCCTATGCTTCAGACGTAGGCTCTATAGTATGCTATGCTGTGTACCGCACCGGAAGTGTGCCTTGCCATGAGTCAGTCAAGGGGTATAAGAGTGATCCAGGAATGGATCACAGGACAACGGTCAAACTTATCCTTAGTAACTAGTGGATAAGGAATTTTTTAGATTATGGAGGTGGTAAAAGAGTTCGTCGTAAAGGGTTACATCGATGCAACTTTGACACTAATCTGGATTATTCTGAGTAGTAAACCGGATTCGTATAGTAGAACAGTTATTTGGAATAGTTCCAAATAGAGCGTGGTAGCTGCATCTAGGAGGTGACATAGAGATTTGCAAAACACACACGGATATGAAAGGTTCAGATCCGTTGACTAATAACCTCTCTCACAAGCAAGATATGATCAAACCCCATGGGTGTCGATTCATTACAATCACATAGTGATGTGAACTAGATTATTGACTCTAGTGCAAGTGGGAGACTGTTGGAAATATGCCCTAGAGGCAATAATAAAATGGTTATTGTTGTATTTCCTTGTTCATGATAATTGTCTATTATTCATGCTATAATTGTATTGACCGGAAACCGCAATACATGTGTGAATACATAGACCACAACATGTCCCTAGTGAGCCTCTAGTTGACTAGATCGTTGATCAACAGATGGTCACGGTTTCCTGACCATGGACATTGGATGTCATTGATAACGGGATCACATCATTAGGAGAATGATGTGATGGACAAGACCCAATCCTAAGCTTAGCACAAGATCGTGTAGTTCGTATGCTAAAGCTTTTCTAAATGTCAAGTATCTTTTCCTTAGACCATGAGATTGTGCAACTCCCGAATACTGTAGGAATGCTTTGGGTGTACCAAATGTCACAACGTAACTAGATGGCTATAAAGGTGCACTACGGGTATCTCCGAAAGTGTCTGTTGGGTTGGCACGAATCGAGACTGGGATTTGTCACTCCGTTTGACGGAGAGGTATCTCTGGGCCCACTCGGTAGGACATCATCATAATGTGCACAATGTGATCAAGGAGTTGATCACGGGATGATGTGTTATGGAACGAGTAAAGAGGCGTAACGAGATTGAACAAGGTATCGACATACCGACGATCGAATCTCGGGCAAGTACTATACCGGTAGACAAAGGGAATTGTATACGGGATTGATTGAATCCTTGACATCGTGGTTCATCCGATGAGATCATCGTGGAACATGTGGGAGCCAACATGGGTATCCAGATCCCGCTGTTGGTTATTGGCCGGAGAGTTGTCTCGGTCATGTCTGCATGGTTCCCGAACCCGTAGGGTCTACACACTTAAGGTTCGATGACGCTAGGGTTATAGGGAAGGTATGTACGGGGTTACCAAATGTTTTTCGGAATCCCGGATGAGATTCCGGACGTCACGAGGAGTCCCGGAATGGTCCGGAGGTGAAGATTGATATATTGGACGAAGGGTTTTGGAGTCCGGAAGTGTTCCGGAGGTACCGGGTGATGACCAGCATGACCGAAAGGTGTTTCGGGAGCCCCGGCAAGTGTTGGGGGGGGGGCTTCATGGGCCAAGGGGAGGGGCAAACCAGCCCACTAAGGGGCTGTGCACCCCCCTCACCTATTCCCACGTGACCAGGGGGTTTGGGGCGCCCCATCTAGGGTTCCCACCTCCTTGCTTGGGGGTCAAGTCACCCAAAGGGGAGATCCCATCTGCCCTGGCCGCCGCCCCCCTAGGGGAAACCCTAGGGCGCCTCCCCCTCTCCCTTCCCCCTATATATAGTGGAGATTTTGGGGCTGCCCAACACATGAGTCTCTCTCTCCCAAGGCGCAGCCCTACCTCTCTCCCTCGTCGTCTCTCGTAGTGCTTGGCGAAGCCCTGCTGGAGTACCGCGCTCCTCCACCACCACCACGCCGTCGTGCTGCTGCTGGACGGAGTCTTCCCCAACCTCTCCCTCTCCCCTTGCTGGATCAAAGCACGTGAGACGTCATCGGGCTGCACGTGTGTTGAACGCGGAGGCGCCGTTGTTCGGCGCTTAGATCAGAATCAACCGCGATCTGAATCGCTACGAGTACGACTCCTTCATCCGCGTTCTTGTAACGCTTCCGCTTAGCGATCTACAAGGGTATGTAGATGCACTCCCCTTCCTCGTTGCTAGATTACTCCATAGATTGATCTTGGTGATGCGTAGAAAATTTTGAATTTCTGCACCGTTCCCAAACATAGGCATGACCGAGACACGTCTCCGGTCAATAACCAATAGCGGAATCTGGATGCTCATATTGGCTCCTACATATTCTATGAAGATCTTTATCGGTCAAACCGCATAACACCATACGTTGCTCCCTTTGTCATCGGTATGTTACTTGCCCGAGATTCGATCGTCAGTATCTCAATACCTAGCTCAAACTCGTTACCGGCAAGTCTCTTTACTCGTTCCAGAATGCATCATCCCGCAACTAACACATTAGTCACATTGCTTGCAAGGCTTATAGTGATGTGCATTACCGAGAGGGCACAGAGATACGTCTCTGACAATCGGAGTGACAAATCCTAATCTCAATCTATGCCAACTCAACAAGTACCATTGGAGATACCTGTAGAGCACCTTTATAATCACCCAGTTACGTTGTGACGTTTGGTAGCACACAAAGTGTTCCTCCAGTAATTTGGAGTTGCATAATCTCATGGTCATACGAACATGTATAAGTCATGAAGAAAACAATAATAATAAACTAAAATGATCAAGGGCTAAGCTAACGGAATGGGTCAAGTCAATCACATAATTCTCCTAATGATGTGATCCCATTAATCAAATGACAACTCATGTCTATGGCTAGAAAACTTAACCATCTTTGACCAACGAGCTAGTCAAGTAGAGGCATACTAGTGACGCTCTGTTTGTCTATGTATTCATACATGTATTATGTTTCCGGTTAATACAATTCTAGCATGAATAATAAACATTTATCATGACATAAGAAAATAAATAATAACTTTATTATTCCCTCTAGGGCATATTTCTTTCAGTCTCCCACTTGCACTAGAGTCAATAATCTAGATTACATAGTAATGATTCTAACACCCTGGAGTCTTGGTGATTATCATGTTTTGCTCATGAGAGAGGCTTAGTCAACGGGTCTGCAACATTCAGATCCGTATGTATCTTGCAAATCTCTATGTGTCCCACCTGGACTTGATCACGGATGGAATTGAAGCGTCTCTTGATGTGCTTGGTTCTCTTGTGAAATCTGGATTCCTTTGCCAAGGCAATTGCACCAATATTGTCACAAAAGATTTTCATTGGACCGGATGCACTAGGTATGACACCTAGATCAGATATGAACTCCTTCGTCCAGAATCCTTCATTTGCTGCTTCTAAAGAAGATATGTACTCCGCTTCACACATAGATCCCGCCATGATGCTTTGTTTAGAACTGCACCAATCGACAGCTCGACCATTCAATGTGAACATGTATCCGGTTTGCGATTTAGAATCATTCGGATCAGTGTCAAAGCTTGCATCGATGTAACCATTTACAATGAGCTCTTTATCACCTCCATAAACGAGAAACATATCCTTAGTCCTTTTCTGGTATTTCAGGATGTTCTTGACCGCTGTCCAGTGATCCACTCCTGGTTTACTTTGGTACCTCCCTGCTAAGCTAATAGTAAGGCACACATCAGGTCTGGTACACAGCATTGCATACATGATTGAGCCTATGGCTGAAGCGTAGGGAACACTTTTCATTTTCTCTCTATCTTCTGAAGTGGCCGGGCATTGAGTCTGACTCAACTTCACACCTTGTAACACAGGCAAGAACCCTTTCTTTGCTTGATCCATTTTGAACTTTTTTAAAACTTTATCAAGGTATGTGCTTTGTGAATGTCCAATTAAGCGTCTTGATCTATCTCTATAGATATTGATGCCCAATATATAAGCAGCTTCACTGAGGTCTTTCATTGAAAAACTCTTATTCAAGTATCCTTTTATGCTATCCAGAAATTCTATATCATTTCCAATCAACAATATGTCATCCACATATAGTATTAGAAATTCTACACAGCTCCCACTCACTTTCTTGTAAATACAGGCTTCACCAAAAATTTGTATAAAACCATATACTTTCCAACTCCGAGAGGCTTGCACCAATCCATAAATGGATCGCTGGAGCCTGCACACTTTGTTAGCACCTTTTGGATCGATAAAACCTTCTGGTTGCATCATATACAACTCTTCTTCTATAAATCCATTCAGGAATGCAGTTTTGACATCCATTTGCCAAATTTCATAATCATAAAATGCGACAATTGCTAACATGATTCGGACAGACTTAAGCATCGCTACGGGTGAGAAAGTCTCATTGTAGTCAACCCCTTGAACTTGTCGAAAACCTTTCGCAACAAGTCGAGCTTTGTAGACAATAACATTACCGTCAGCGTCAGTCTTCTTCTTGAAGATCCATTTATTCTCTATGGCTTGCCAATCATCGCGCAAGTCAACCAAAGTCCATACTTTGTTCTCATACATGGATCCCATCTCAGATTTCATGGCCTCAAGCCATTTTGTGGAATCTGGGCTCATCATCGCTTCCTCATAGTTCATAGGTTCTCCATGGTCAAGTAACATGACCTCCAAAATAGGATTACCGTACCACTCTGGTGTGAATCTTATTCTGGTTGGCCTACGAGGTTCGGTAGTAACTTGATCTGAAGTTTCTTGATCAATATCATTAGCTTCCTCACTAATTGGTGTAGGTGTCACAGGAACTGATTTCTGTGATGAACTACTTTCTAATAAGGGAGCAGGTATAGTTACCTCATCAAGTTCTACTTTCCCCCCACTCACTTCTTTCGAGAGAAACTTCTTCTTTAGAAAGGATCCATTCTTAGCAACGAATGTCTTGCCTTTGGATCTGTGATAGAAGGTGTACCCAACAATCTCCTTTGGGTATCCTATGAAGACACATTTCTCCGATTTGGGTTCGAGCTTATCAGGTTGAAGCTTTTTCACATAAGCATCGCATCCCCAAACTTTAAGAAACGACAACTTTGGTTTCTTGCCAAACCACAGTTCATAAGGTGTCGTCTTAACGGATTTAGATGGTGCCCTATTTAACGTGAATGCAGCTGTCTCTAAAGCATAACCCAAAAATGATAGTGGTAAATCAGTAAGAGACATCATAGATCACACCATATATAATAAAGTGCGGCTACGACGTTCGGACACACCATTACGCTATGGTGTTATGGGTGGCGTGAGTTGCGAAACTATTCCGCATTGTTTCAAATGAAGACCAAACTCATAACTCAAATATTCTCCTCCACGATCAGATCGTAGAAACTTTATTTTCTTGTTACGATGATTTTCCACTTCACTCTGAAATTCTTTGAACTTCTCAAATGTTTCAGACTTATGTTTCATTAAGTAGATATACCCATATTTGCTTAAGTCATCTGTGAAGGTGAGAAAATAACGATACCCGCCGCGAGCCTCAATATTCATTGGACCACATACATCAGTATGTATGATTTTCAACAAATTTGTTGCTCGCTCCATTGTTCCGGAGAACGGCGTTTTAGTCATCTTGCCCATGAGACATGGTTCGCAAGTACCAAGTGATTCATAATCAAGTGATTCCAAAAATCCATCAGTATGGAGTTTCTTCATGCGCTTTACACCAATATGACCTAGACGGCAGTGCCACAAATAAGTTGCACTATCATTATCAACTCTGCATCTTTTGGCTTCAACATTATGAATATGTGCATCACTACAATCGAGATTCAACAAAAATAGACCACTCTTCAATGGTGCATGACCATAAAAGATATTACTCATATAAGTAGAACAACCATTATTCTCAGATTTAAATGAATAACCGTCTCGCATCAAATAAGATCCAGATATAATGTTCATGCTTAACGCTGGCACCAAATAACAATTATTTAGGTCTAAAACTAATCCCGAAGGTAGATGTAGAGGTAGCGCGCCGACTACGATCACATCGACTTTGGAACCATTTCCCACACGCATCGTCACCTCGTCCTTAGCCAATCTTCGCTTAATCAGTAGTCCCTGTTTCTAGTTGCAAATGTTAGCAACAGAACCAGTATCAAATACCCAGGTGCTACTGCGAGATTTAGTAAGGTAAACATCAATAACATGTATATCACATATACCTTTGTTCACCTTGCCATCCTTCTTATCCGCCAAATACTTGGGGCAGTTCCGCTTCCAGTGGCCAGTCCCTTTGCAGTAGAAGCACTCAGTCTCAGGCTTCGGTCCAGACTTGGGTTTCTTCTCCTGAGCAGCAACTTGTTTGTTGTTCTTCTTGAAGTTCCCCTTTTTCTTCCCTTTACCCTTTTTCTTGAAACTGTTGGTCTTGTTAACCATCAACACTTGATGCTCCTTCTTGATTTCTATCTCCGCAACCTTTAGCATCGCAAAGAGCTCGAGAATTGTCTTTTCCATCCCTTGCATATTATAGTTCATCATGAAGCTCTTGTAGCTTGGTGGCAGTGATTGAAGAATTCTGTCAATGACACTATCATCAGGAAGATTAACTCCCAGTTAAATCAAGTGATTATTATACCCAGACATTTTGAGTATATGTTCACTGACAGAACTATTCTCCTCCATCTTGCAGCTATAGAACTTATTGGAGACTTCATATCTCTCAATCTGGGCATTTGCTTGAAATATTAACTTCAACTCCTGAAACATCTCATATGCTCCATGACGTTCAAAATGTCGTTGAAGTCCCGGTTCTAAGACGTAAAGCATGGCACACTGAACTATCGAGTAGTCATCAGCTTTGCTCTGCCAGACATTCACAACATCCGGCGTTGCTCCTGCAGCGGGTCTTGCACCTAGCGGTGCTTCCAGGACGTAATTCTTCTGTGCAACAATGAGGATAGTCCTCAAGTTATGGACCCAGTCCGTGTAATTGCTACCATCATCTTTCAACTTAGCTTTCTCAAGGAACGTATTAAAATTCAACGGAACAACAGCACAGGCCATCTATCTACAACAACATAGACAAGCAAAATACTATCAGGTACTAAGTTCATGATAAATTAAAGTTCAATTAATCAAATTATTTAAGAACTCCCACTTAGACAGACATCCCTCCAATCATCTAAGTGATCGTGTGATCCAAATCAACTAAACCAGTTCCGATCATCACATGAAATGGAGTAGTTTTCAATGGTGAACATCACTATGTTGATCATATCTACTATATGATTCATGCTCGACCTTTCGGTCTCAGTGTTCCGAGGCCATATCTGCATATGCTAGGCTCGTCAAGTTTAACCCGAGTATTTCTACGTGTGCAAAACTAGCTTGCACCCGTTATATGTGAACTTAGAGCTTATCACACCCGATAATCACGTGGTGTCTCGGCACGACGAACTTTGGCAACGGTGCATACTCAGGGAGAACACTTATACCTTGAAATTAAGTGAGAGATCATCTTATAATGCTACCGTCAATCAAAGCAAAATAAGATGCATAAAAAGATAAAGATCACATGTAATCAATATAAGTGATATGATATGGCCATCATCATCTTGTGCCTTTGATCTCCATCTCCAAAGCACCGTCATGATCACCATCGTCACTGGCGCGACACCTTGATCTCCATCATAGCATCGTTGTCATCTCGCCAATTATTTCTTCTACAACTATCGCTACCACTTAGTGATAAAGTAAAGCAATTACATGGCGATTGTATTTCATACAATAAAGCGACAACCATATGGCTCCTGCCAGTTGCCGATAACTCTGTTACAAAACATGATCATCTCATACAATAAAATTTAGCATCATGTCTTGACCATATCACATCACAACATGCCCTGCAAAAACAAGTTAGACGTCCTCTACTTTGTTGTTGCAAGTTTTACGTGGCTGCTACGAGCTGAGCAAGAACCGTTCTTACCTACGCATCAAAACCACAATGATATTTCGTCAAGTTAGTGCTGTTTTAACCTTCAACAAGGACTAGGCGTAGCCACACTCGATTCAACTAAAGTTGGAGAAACTGACACCCGCCAGCCATCTGTGTGCGAAGCACGTCGATAGAACCAGTCTCGTGTAAGCGTACGCGTAATGTCGGTCCGGGCCGCTTCATCCAACAATACCGCCGAATCAAAGTATGACATGCCGGTAAGCAGTATGACTTGTATCGCCTACAACTCACTTGTGTTCTACTCGTGCATATAACATCTACGCATAAACCTGGCTCGGATGCCACTGTTGGGGAACGTAGTAATTTCAAAGAAATTCCTACGCACACACAAGATCATGGTGATGCATAGCAACAAGAGGGGAGAGTGTCGTCCATGTACCCTCGTAGACCATAGGCGGAAGCGTTATGACAACGTGGTTGATGTAGTCATACGTCTTCACAATCGACCGATCCTAGTACCGAACGTACGACACCTCCGCGATCTGCACACGTTCAGCTCGGTGACGTCCCACGAACTCACGATCCAGTAGAGCTTCGAGGGAGAGTTCCGTCAGCACGACGACTTATGACGGTGTTGATGAAGCTACCAACGGAGGGCTTCGCCTAAGCACCGCTACGATATGATCGAGGTGGATTATGGTGGAGGGAGGCACCGCACACGGCTAAAGATCAATGATCAACTTGTGTCTTGGGGTGCCCCCCTGTCCCCGTATATAATGGAGCTAGGGGGGAGGCGGCCGACCAAGGAGGAGGGCGCGCCAAGGGGGAAGTCCTACTCCCACCGGGAGTAGGACTCCTTCTTTCCTAGTAGGAGTAGGAGAAGGGGGAAGGGAAGGAGAGAGGAGGAAAGAAAGGGGGGCGTCCCCCCCTCCTTGTCCAATTCGGACTAGAGGGGAAGGGGGCGTGTGGCCTTCCCTGGTCGCCCCTCCTCTTCTCCACTAAGGCCCAATAGGCCCATTATACTCCCCGGGGGTGTTCCGGTAACCCCCCAGTACTCCGGTATATGTCTGAACTTGCCCGAAACCCTTTCGAAGTCCAAACATAGTCATCCAATATATCGATCTTTATGTCTCGGCCATTTCGAGACTCCTCGTCATGTCCGTGATCATGTCTGGGACTCCGAACTACCTTCGGTACATCAAAACACATAAACTCATAATACCGATCGTCACCGAACGTTAAGCGTGCGGACCCTACGGGTTCGAGAACTATGTAGACATGACCGAGACACGTCTCCGATCAATAACCAATAGCGGAACCTGGATGCTCATATTGGCTCCTACATATTCTACGAAGATCTTTATCGGTCAAATCGCATAACAACATACGTTGTTCCCTTTGTCATCGGTATGTTACTTGCACGAGATTCGATCGTCAGTATCTCAATACCTAGCTCAAACTCGTTACCGACAAGTCTCTTTACTCGTTCCGTAATGCATCATCCTGCAACTAACACATTAGTCACATTGCTTGCAAGGCTTATAGTGATGTGCATTACCGAGAGGGCCCAGAGATACATCTCTGACAATCGGAGTGACAAATCCTAATCTTGATCTATGCCAACTCAACAAGTACCATTGGAGACACCTGTAGAGCACCTTTATAATCACCCAGTTACGTTGTGACGTTTGGTAGCACACAAAGTGTTCCTCCAGTAATTGGGAGTTGCATAATCTCATAGTCATAGGAACATGTACAAGTCATGAAGAAAGCAATAATAGTAAACTAAAACGATCAAGTGCTAAGTTAACAAAATGGGTCAAGTCAATCACATCATTCTCCTAATGATGTGATCCTGTTAATCAAATGACAACTCATGTCTATGGCTAGGAAACTTAACCATCTTTGATCAACGAGCTAGTTAAGTAGATGCATACTAGTGACGCTCTGTTTGTCTATGTATTCAACATTTATTATGTTTCCGGTTAATACAATTATAGCATGAATAATAAACATTTATCATGAAATAAAGAAATAAATAATAACTTTATTATTGCCTATAGGGCATATTTCCTTCAGTAACCAGGGCAGTGATAAGACTTGTTCTCATGCGTAATATTGTCTTAACATGTATGTGCATAGATTATGCTATTTGCACATGAATATCATTATTGCCATCAAAATTATAGCTCCATGTGTAGTTGTGTGCATAGTTATTATGATATTTAAATTGTAGCTCAACTTGCAATATGTCACAATTGAGTCCCGATGAGTTTGAAGATGACACCGTTTGACCCAACAGAATTGTTCTCTCTAGAAGATTACTTGGCACAACAGAATATTCTCAACAACTTTGCTACACAAGTAGCCACCAATATTCATGATGCACTAGGAGATCCAAGTACTAGGTGTCGGTCAGGCCCTAGGATTGACAGGAAGCGAGAATTTTACAACGAACTTCTCATAGAAGATTACTTCTCTGATAATCCTACCTATCCTGATTACTACTTCCGTAGAAGGTTCCGCATGGGAAAACCCCTCTTTCTACGGATTGTTCAAGAACTTGGTGAGTGGTCTCCCTTCTTCCCTCAAAGGGAAGATGCCCTCGGCCGTCCAGGTCTATCACCTTCACAAAAGTGCACAACAGCCATACATATGTTGGCGTATGGTGTACGTGCTGACAAAACAGATGACCACATTCAACTAGGTGCATCTATGGCACCCAAGTGTCTTGAAAATTTTGCTAAGGGGGTCATTGCCAAGTTTGGTGGAGAATATTTGCGAAGGCCAACTGTTGAAGACGTTCAACGTCTACTAGAAGTTGGCGAAGCATGTGTGATAAAGACCGAACCTCGATGGCGAGATCCGATCGGTTGTTGCCCGATCTTTCACAGCACTCCACCTTTAGTAGCAGCAGCCTCTCGCCCGCGCACGCGATGTACACGAAGTAGAGGGTTTGAACCTTGCAGCTCAGCACGAGAGAAACAATCTGGACGACGGCACCTCACGCGCAACACAATTTTCTGGCAGAAATCGCAACAAAGAGGTTTTCTAAAGCTACCTCAAAAACTTGATACGTGTGTTTACCCCCGAAAACACATCTGTCTATTTCATATAAATATAACCTGCCTTTACATGGAACGTGATCTGGCTATTTATACTAGTATAGCCGACCCATCTAACAATGATTAAACACACTCAAGCTTTCTTATCTATTCGTGACTTCCAAACGGAAACAACTAAAGATAGGAACTGACATAATATTTTCCTAAACAGAACTCTAAACTTGACACAATATCTTGCCGATCTCTATGGGGTGGGCCCCAGCCAACAGAACACAATGAAAGATATTCATGCATGTTAGGACTCCTCCTGGCAGCTTCACGTGTCTTCTCTTTCCATGGTAGAAAAATAAATAGCTCTCTATTTTTAATCTTCTTGACCGAACCAGAGCAATCTGATCTCGTCTTATTATTTGTATCATAAGTATGACTCCTTTTCTTTCCATGATGTAACGCACGTTAGTATTGCCTTGCAAAACTCAACACATCCATCGGAGTAATTAGGCCACCATGCAGACTTGCATGCATGTACATCTTCAAGCTTTAATATTCCACCAAACTCTTCCTCACGTGACATATTTAGTTGTTGGTTTCTCTCTTTAAGCTGAACCAAGCACATCTCTTTTAGTGTCCCATCACCTGTACAAGTTACATTATCTAGCTCCTGCTCATCTTCACAGATCTGTAATATTCTGGGCACATATATATTTGTGATCTCAAGCGGTACAACAGTACGTGTGGCCATATCATCATCTCCTCCTTGAAACGAAACCGTCCTCGGTTTCAAGTCAATCTCTTCAGCAATAATGTCTATGTCAATCTCGTCGCCAATATTTATATCTGCGGATTGAACGACCACGGTAGAAATTTCAGTAGCTCCGACCAGGTTATTTTTTGCATCTCCATCTTCTTTTATTTTCTTCTGATGTTCTCTCCTCCAAGCAATAAACCGATCCACGCGCATGGGCATGAGGTTGCACTTGTTACCCTTCTTGACGGTGTATCTTTGTGTTAGGCAATCATATGCAACATCGTGTTCTATATACCATGGCTTGCCCAGCAACAAATGACATGAAACCATCGGTGTCGGAATCACGTTGCACAAAACCTCGCAAAAATAATTCTCCAGCAAAAACGATACCTTTGTTTGGTGTGTGACGGTGATATCTTCATGACCCCAGTGGAACAAGTAAGGTTGTAGGCGTGGTGTCATTGGTAGCTCTAGCTTGTCCACCATCTCGATGCTTGTGGCGTTGATCAAATTCATGTGATCGATCGTCATGGCACATGATCTCTCTCTCACCACCACACGGGTATGAAATAGCCCGGCCCAGTAGCCTTCCTCCTTCAATTGAAATCCATAGCTTAACTTACTGAATGACGATGCGCTCGTCATCTTCTCCATAGTGCCGTGAACAGCCTGATGCTCTGAATACCACCTGATAAAGACCGAACCTCGATGGCGAGATCCGATCGGTTGTTTCCCGATCTTTCACGACACTCCACCTCTAGTAGCAGCAGCCTCTCGCCCGCGCACGCGATGTACACGAAGTAGAGGGTTTGAACCTTGAGGCTCAACACGAGAGAAACAATCTGGACGACGGCACCTCACATGCAAAACAATTTCCTCGCAGAAATCGCAACAAAAAGGTTTTCTAAAGCTACCTCAAAAACTTGATACGGGTGTTTACCCTCGAAAACACATATGTCTATTTCATATAAATATAACCTGCCTTTACATGGAACGTGATCTGGCTATTTATACTAGTATAGCCGACCCATCTAACAATGATTAAACACACGCAAGCTTTCGTATCTATTCGTGACTTCCAAACAGAAACAACTAAAGATAGAAACTGACATAATATTTTCCTAAACAGAACTCTAAACTTGACACAATATCTTGCCGATCTCTATGGGGTGGGCCCCAGCCAACAGAACACAATGAAAGATATTCATGCACGTTAGGACTCCTCCTGGCAGCTTCACGTGTCTTCTCTTTCCATGGTAGAAAAATAAATAGCTCTCTATTTTTAATCTTCTTGACCGAACCAGAGCAATCTGATCTCGTCTTATTCTTTGTATCATAGTATGACTCCTTTTCTTTCCATGATGTAACGCACATTAGTATTGCCTTGCAAAACTCAACACATCCATGGGAGTAATTAGGCCACCATGTAGACTTGCATGCATGTACATCTTCAAGCTTTAATATTCCACCAAACTCTTCCTCACGTGACATATTTAGTTGTTGGTTTCTCTCTTTAAGCTGAACCAAGCACATCTCTTTTAGTGTCCCATCACCTGTACAAGTTACATTATCTAGCTCCTGCTCATCTTCACAGATCTGTAATATTCTGGGCACATATATATTTGTGATCTCAAGCGGTACAACAGTACGTGTGGCCATATCAACGTGGTTTTTCTGGTATGCTAGGAAGCATAGATTGCATGCACTGGGAGTGGAAAAATTGTCTGGTTGGATGGAAGGGGCAGTTTACACGTGGTGACTACGGTGTTCCGACCATAATCCTTGAGGATGTTGCATCCCATGATCTATGGATATGGCATGCCTTCTTTGGTGTTCCAGGATCCAACAATGACATCAATGTGCTCAATCAGTCACCATTGTTCACTGAAGTGTTGCAAGGGAATGCTCCTAGGGTAGACTACTATGTCAATGAGCAACAATACAAGAAGGGATATTATCTTACAGATGGAATATATCCAGAGTGGGTTGTTTTTGTGAAAACCATCCCTCTGCCCCAAACTGAAAAAGACAAATTCTTTGCCCAGAGACAAGAAGGTGCGAGAAAGGACGCTGAACATGCATTTGGAGCTCTACAATAACACTTCAAAATTGTGGCAGAATCATCACGACTTTGGGATCAAATAGATATCTGCAACATAATGAAAGCGTGTGTGATCATGCACAACATGATACTCGAAGATGAGAAGGGCGTGGAGTTGCCTTTTGATTTGAATGAAGCTTTGGGAACATCTACTCTACCGCCGACAACAATCACTGGGGCTACACCTTTGTTCGTCGACGTGATTAGAAGAGATGTTGATATACATGACCGTCCATGCACAATTGGCTCATACATGATTTGGTTGAGCATATTTGGAGGAAATTCAATGAAGATACAAACAATTAGTTGTAATTTACATTACTTCTATTGCTTTAGTGAACATCTTTATTTCTATGTGTGTGTGTGTGTGTGAGAGAGAGAGAGAGATTAATTCTCTACATATGAAATTGTATGTGTTGTCAAGAGTTTTAAGACTATCTTTGAATTTACTCTAAATTATGCATACATGCTTGTGTTCTTTACTAGCTTGCTCAAGTTTTATATAGTATACTTCAGTGAATTGTTTTGACTAGCCATGTTAAGAAAATACTTCTTCTTTTCAGCTGCAATGGATTACCGTCCTCCTAATGATTTTGTGAGCTACCTTCAAGACCAAAGTCATCCCAGCTTCACCTTGCCAGCCTATCAACAGCTTGGTTTTCAATATCCAATGTTCTGTACGCAGCCACCGCCTCCGCCGCCACCAGCCAATCACCACCCTCTCCCATTGACATCTGTTCTGAGGACCACAACTCCATCCAACAACCGAAAATGAGTCACAGTTGATGTGGAACCAGATGATGAAGATAGACAGAGGCTATATTATACAAAAGACAATGACATCAGATTGGTAAGCCCCCCCCCAATCCTCTCATTCTTGTCATGTGAAAATTGAAGATATCTCATGGCACTCTATCTAAGAATTTATTTAGGTTGGATTCTCCTATTTTTACACTCCATCACATGCATCTTGTCTTTTGTTTAGTCAAATGTAACCTTATGCTTGCTTCCTTTGTGCATGTGAGTGCTTGGTTGCGCAACTCTGTGAATCCTATCGATGGTAATGCAAAGAAAGAAGAATACTACTAGAAGGAGGTTGCTGCTACATTCAATAGCACAACTGAGAGTGATCGACAGAGGGATGTGAAGCACCTCAAGAACCATTGGTACAAAACAACAAAGAAGGTAACCTCTTTCTATGGTTGGTACAACTAGATCATAGACACCTATGCAAGTGGTCGGTGTGATAAACAACTGATGGAGCAAGCTCTGGAACTGTACCACAGCCGCCATGGACACCAATTCATGTATGTGCATTGGTGGGAAGCTGTGAGGGAGAGCCAAAAGTGGAAAATTCATGTGTACACAAAAGGGGATGGAACAAAGAGGACAACACCAATACCAACTGAGAATGCTCAACGTCCTCCAGGTTGCAAGGGTGCCAAGAATGCAAGGGAAAATATAAGGAAGCTCCTACCGGGGTCAATATCATGAAAGAACATATTGGTGCTTTTCTACAAGCACAAGCTGACGCTAAGGTGCAAAATTAAGAGATAATGGAATTGCAGAGTCGACTATCTTCTCATAAGGTAGAAGCTAGTCGACTTGCATATGAGGCTGCAAAGGAGAGGACAGTGGCTAACCTGGCAGAAGAAAGAACCAAACGGTTTGACAAGTTCATGGAGATGTTGAATGCTGACACTACAAGAATGGAGCCATGGGCAAAGGAGATGCATATGAAGGCTGTCATGAGATTGGGAGATCAACTCTTCAAGGAGGAATAGAAGGTATGTAGTCCAATTTCTTTGGCTCCCTTTGTTTGTCTCCCTTCACTATACACACAAGAATATTTGCTTTCATGTAGTTTAGTTCATAGGAATTACTTCTGTGAGTTGGTACTTTCGGGTCAATCCACTCCATATGTGGCTGAAATAAATTCGTTGGGTCAATTTAACAAGAAAATAAGACATGTTATTCTTATTATGTTGCCTTTGAGCATGATTTTCCTCTGTTCTCCACCTTGATTCATGTCATATTCTTTATTAGTAGATTCCAGTTTTGAAAGAACCACACCAATCAATGGCTATTTCCTTTGAGCATGATTTTCCTCTGACCATTATATTGTTAGTGTTCCATTTTCTGAGTTCGTCGAGGGCCCCCTAGAAGAACAGGACCGGCCCTGCCTGCTTGTTTTAATAGTTTAATCATGTGTCTTACTTCCTATGTAGATGTTCTACAGATATGTGCAACAAAAGAGGGGTTCATGTGCAAGGAAGCATTGAAGAAGTGAGATTGTCTTTTTCTTGGAATGAGAAGGTTTAGAAGATACACCAACAAATTCAGTCTGAACTTCAAATAAATTTGATATGAGTGTTTACAATCTTCCCTTTATGAGTATTCAAAAACCTTAAGATTATTTTGTTACTGCAAAAAAAATTAGTGTCATGGACAAGACATACTTTCTACTGTTTGGGTATGAAGGTTGCTGATTTTGTATGAAAATCAAGTTTTTCGATAACTTTCAATATGCATGCTTGTTGATATCATTGATTCAAATGGTTGTTGGTATTGTTTAAATGTAGTGGAGGTTTCATGTGTTGGAAAGTATGTGAGAGAGAAAAAGTAAAATGATGGGATCACATAGAGTAGCTTCCATTGGTGATTATGGCACACACAAGTAGCTTCATTGAAATTTATCTATGTGGATGACTGGGGCAGCACGTTGCCTCCATTTTACATGCCCTAATCCTACGGTGTGGCTGGCTGCCTATGGGTCGCGTGATCTTTTTTCTTTCTTGGAGAGCACGTGCTAGTGGCCCCAAGCACTACACGTGGATCGATGCCTCCATTCATTTCTTTCTTCCTCTCCTGGACGCCATCCTTCTTCTTCTCCAACTAGCCACAGCGCGCGCGCACACACACACCATGAACTTGAGTAACTACATGGCGTCCCTAGCTACAACCAGTGTTCGGTGTCCACTGTCTAGGGGGGGAGCTGCCACCACGAATGGCGAGCTTGGCGACCGCGAGCGGCAAGAATGGGTTGGCTCTTTACCCGAGGCACCCCACGCCCTGGTTTTTGCTACATGCTACAAACCACATTGCAAAGTGCTATAACCGACTTCCCACACTGCTACAACCGACACTTCATTTTGCTTCATCACGCAAACGACATCATAGTGTATTTCCTACAATCGATGTCACAACTTGCTACATCCAGCGTCGTGTTCTGCTACCACCCGCCCCCACACTGCTACAACTGTTGTCACATTTTGCTTCATCACGGTGTCGCGGATTTTGCTACAATCAGCATCACGTCCTGCTACATCCAGTGTCGTGTTTTGCTACAATCGGCATGACGAGCTGCAAGCGGCAACGCCGCAAGCTGCGTTGGGCTCAACGACGAAACAATATTTTTTGCTGGAACCAAGGATTGAATTTGCTGGAACCGGCAAACCGAGTTGTTGCGACGGTGAGCGATGAAAAATGACGATGACGTTTTTTGCTGCAATTTTTTTTAGCGTTTGCTATGATCGGCAGACGTTTTTGCTGCAACTAACAACTGAGGGAGGTACATTGCGAGCTCATCCATGAAGGTGGGACGAGGGCGAAGCTGTGTCTGGCCGGCGGCGGAGCTGCATATGGCGAGCGTGGGGCGGCTGGCGAGCGGCGCGGTCGTCCTTTTTTTCTCCAAGCCCGTACGGAAAGGGAGGGTCTAGCCTGTGTGCTAATCAAGGTTGTTAATACGCGCTCGATCAAACGCTAGGCAGCCGACCAGCCGAAATTTCAGCCGGCACGCCGGCGCCTAGCGGTGCTCAATAATAACTATTGCTTCTGTTGGTACGTCAAATAATTTGTCTCTAAAGTTGCTAAATATTACTCACCAATGCCACCTATAAATGAGGAAAAACGATTTAATTTTTTAACAAGTCGCGGTAGTGGTCTCTGGTTTATCTACAGGCGATGTCCCAATAGTAAGAAAAGGACTCTGGTAGTCATTGGTTGGAGCGTGTGTCTTCTATACAGGAGACGCGGGTTCGTGCCTTGGTTGTCTCATCTTTTCCCCCTTTTTCTGTTTAATCTTTCTTTTTTCTGATAGAATAAAATGCTCTTCAAAATATTTACCTTTCAAACACTAACTCAAAATATAACATGTTATATATGAAAAAAAACTTGAGAAAAATGTGTATAAATTTTGAATATACATACACACATACTTGAAAAATCCTTTTGTCGGCCTAATTACGTCGCATTCGTCCAAGTCAGGCACAAACAGGGTTGTCTCATCTTTTTTCCAATCCTTTCGTCGGCCTAATTTTTTACGTCGCATTCGTCCAAGTCAGGCACAAACACACGGTTTTTTCGCTCATCTCCCTCCGATAATCCATCTGAATCTGTTGAACATGGACATATGACTCTAGATATATACATGCATAAAAATATCAGAACCAACACACTTCTTGAAAAAGTAGGCTCGCCCCAGCAAAGCCATCGCCGCCTTCAGCAGCAGCCCTCGCACGCGGACGCATTGATCTAGACGCCATGCAATATGTTTCCGACCAGGTACGTTAGTACCACTATACTGATCGCATCAGCCCCTGCTTCCATCAATCAATCATCAATGGTATAAAGGACCCTAGATGATCACATCGCATGCACATTTTTTTTGCGAACATGCAAAAGACTTGCATGTCGATGTATTAGAAGAGAGAGAGAGAGAGAGAGAGAGAGAGAGAGAGAGCAAACAATACAGAGTTCGTTTACAGATTGTTGCAGCACAACGAATGTGTTGGGGAACATAGCATGCAATTTTAAAAAAATTCCTACGCCCACGCAAGATCTATCTAAGAGATGCATAGCAACGAGGGGGAGAGAGTGTGTCTATGTACCCTTGTAGACCGTAAGCAGAAGCGTTTGACAACGTGGTTGATGTAGTCGAACTTCTTCTAGCTCCGACCGGTCAAGTACCGAACGTACGACACCTCCGATTCTGCACACGTTCAGCTCGGTGACATCCCTCGCCTTCTTGACATAACAAGCTGTCAAGGTAGTAGATGAGTTCTGTCAGCACGATTGTGTGGTGATGGTGATGGTGAAGTGATCGTGCAGGGCTTCACCTAAGCACTGCGAGAATATGACCGGGGTGTAAACTTTAGAGCGGGGTGCCGCACACGGCTAACAATTGATGTTGTGTGTCCTTGTGTGGCACCCCCTCCCCACATATATATATAGGTGTGAGGGGAGGGGAGGCAGCCACACAGGCCCTAGGGCTAGCCACCGGCCTCTAGGGCTCCTGCCTTGCCCTGCGCCCCCCTTTCCCTGTATAAACAAGGGGGAAGGAAAGAGGGGGAGAGGGAAGGGAGGGGAGTCCTATGTCAATGTATCTACAACTTTTTTATTGTTCCATGCTGTTATATTATCATTCTTGGATGTTTTACAATTATTTTATAGTCATTTTATATCATTTTTGGTACTAACCTATTGACATAGTGCCCAGTGCCGGTTGTTGTTTTCTCTATGTTTTTTACATCGTAGGAAATCAATACCAAACGGAGTCCAAACACAGTGAAACTTTTTGTGGATTTTTTGGGACAAAAGACATCCAGTGGGCCAGGAACACACCTGAGGGGAGCTCTGGGGGGAGCACAACCCACCAGGGCGCGCCTGGGGGCCCAGGCGCGCCCCAGCGGGTTGTGCCCTCCTCGTTGGCCTCCCGCACCGCCTCTTTGCTCTATAAATACCCCAATATTCCAGAAACCCTAGGGGAGTCGACGAAAATCAATTCCAGCCACTGTAGAGTCCAGAAACACCAGATCCAATCTAGACACCATCACCGAGGGGTTCATCATGTCCATTGGTGCCTCTTTGATGATGCGTCAGTAGTTCTTTGTAGACCTACGGGTCCGTAATTAGTAGCTAGATGGCTTCCTCTCTCTCTCTCTCTCTTGATTATCAATACAATGGTCTCTTGGAGATCCATATGATGTAAGTCTTTTTGTAGTGTGTTTGTTGGGATCGATGAACTTTGAGTTTATGATCAGATCTATGTTTTTATCCATGAAATTTATTTGAGACTTCTTTGATCTCTGATATGCATGATTGATTATAGCCTCGTATTTCTTCTCCAATATTTGGGTTTTGTTTGGCCAATTTGATCTATTTATCTTGCAATGGGAAGAGGTGCTTTGTGATGGATTCGATCTTACGGTGCTTGATCCCAGTGACAGAAAGGGAAACTACACACATGTATTGTTGTTATTAAGGATAACAGATGGGGTCTATTTCTACATAAATAGATCTTGTCTACATCATGTCATCGTTCTTATTGCATTACCCCATTTTCCATGAACTTAATACACTAGATGCATGCTGGATAGCGGTCAATGTGTGGAGTAATAGTAGTAGATGCACGCAGGACTCAGTCTACTAATCTTGGACGTGATGCCTATATAATGATCATTGCCTGGATATTGTCATGATTATTCAAAGTTCTATCAATTGCCCAAAAGTAATTGTTTTCCCACTGTTTGCTATTTTTCTCGAGAGAAGCCACTAGTGAAACCTATGGCCCCCAGGTCTCTTTTCATCATATTTTCCTGTGTGGTATATTTTCCTTTGCTTTTATTTTCAGATCTATTAAACCAAAAATACAAAAATACCTTGCTGCAATTTATTTGTTCCACGATCTATTTATCCTATCTACCAAAGTTATCTCATGTTATCTTGTCTACTTGAGGCGCCGTACCCGAAAGAGATTGACAACCCCTTTAACACGTCGGGTTGCGAGTATTTGTTATTTGTGTGCAGGTGCTATTTACATGGTGTTAGGAGGTTCTTCTACTGGTTCGATAACCTTGGTCTCATCACTGAGGGAAATACCTACCGTCGCTATACTGCATCATCCCTTCCTCTTTGGGGAAATACCGACGTGGTTCTAGCAGACATCAAAAGGAATTTCTAGCGTCGTTGCCGGGGAGGATCTTCAACATCAACAATGTTCCTAATCACAAATTTCATGTCCACGCAATTTACATTATTTTCCATTTGCCTCTCGTTTTCCTTTCCCCCACTTCATAAAAAAATGTCGTTTTATTCGCCCTCTTTTTCGTTCGTCATTTTCTCGCCAGATATGTTTTTGAGTGCAATATTGTTGTGAAGTCATCATGACTCAATACAACACCAAGTTGTGTGATTTCTCAAATACCAACAACAATGATTTTATTAGCACTCCAATTGTTCCTCCCGCCAGTAGTGCGGAGTCTTGTGATATTAATACTGCTTTGCTGAATCTTGTTATGAAAGATCAATTTGTCGGTACTCCTAATGAGGATGTCATGTCCCATCTTAACACATTCGTGGAATTATGCGATATGCAAAAGAAAAATGATGTGGACAATGATGTTGTGAATTTGAAATTATTTCCATTTTCTTTGTGAGATCGTGCAAAAATTTGGTTTTCTTCTTTGCCTCGCAATAGTATCGATTCTTGGAACAAGTGCAAGGATGCTTTTATTACTAATTATTTTTTGCCCGCAAAAAGTATTTCCCTTAAAACCCACATCAAGAATTTCAAGCAACTTGAACATGAGCATATTGCACAATCTTGGGAAAGGATGAAATTAATGCTAAGGAATTGCCCAACTCATGGGTTAAATCTTTGGATGATCATACAAAAATTTATGCGGGATTGTATATTGTTTCTCTTAATCTTTTAGATTCTACCACGAGGGGTAATTTTATGGAAATTACTTTGGGGAAGCTACTAAATTGCTAGACAATACTATGGCAAATTACTCACAATGGCATACCGAAAGAGCTCCTACTAGTAGAAAAGTCAATTTGGTAGAAGAAATAAATTCTTTCAGTGAAAAAGTTGATGCTCTTATGAAGTTGGTTGCTAATAAAAGTGCTCCTTTTGATATTAATGATGTGCCTTTGTCTACTTTTATTGAGCAAAATACTGATGTCATAGATGTGAATTTTATCTCGCGAAACAATTTCAATAATAATGCTTATAGAGGTAATTTTAATCCTAGGCCTTTTCCTAGTAATTCCTCTAATAATTATGGTAATTCCTATGGTAATCCTACTTATAATAACAACAGAAATACCTCTGCTCTTGAGAACAATATTAAAGAATTTACCAATACTCAAAAAGCTTTCAATGCTTCGATAGAAGAAAAGTTGAATAAGGTTGATGATTTGTCTAGAAGTATTGATAGAATTTCTCATGATGTAGAAACTCTCAAGATGAAAATTTCTATGCCTGAAGTTGAAGAATCAATTAAAGCTCTTTATGTTTCTGTGGATGAAAGTAAGAAAAGAATCGCTATGCTTAGAGCTAAAAGAGAATATTTAGAAAGAGTTTTTTCTAGTGATTACTTTCATAACAGTGATGAAGATCTTAAAATGATTGGTGTTTCTTCTATTGATTCTTTGTTTAGTAAAATTAAGATTGGTGAAAAATGGACTGGAGAAGAGTCAACTTTAGTTAGAAGGCGCCCCTATGATTCGGAGGGTGAAAATCTTGTTGAGAAAATTGATAAAAGTGGGTTTAAAGAGGTCAAGACTTTAACTAGTGATGTGCCCACTATTTTGGATTACAAAGACTTTAATTATGATAGTTGCTCTTTGGTTGATTGTATTTATTTGTTGCAATCCATGATAAATTCACCCCATGCTTATGAACAAAATAAATCTTTTACTAAACATATTGTTGATGCTGTGATGAAAGTTTTTGAAGAAAAATTGGAATTGGAAGTTTCAACTCCTAGAAAATTACATGATGAGTGGGAATCTACTATCAAAGTCAAGATTAAAAATTATGAGTGTTTTGCTTTATGTGACTTGGGTGCTAGTGTTTCTACAATTCCCAAATCTTTATGTGATGGGCTTGGTCTTACCGATATTAAAGAATGCTCTTTAAACTTGCACTTGGTAGATTCTACTATCAAAAAACCTATGGGAAGAATTAATGATGTTCTTATTCTTGCAAATAGGAATTATGTGCCCATAGATTTTATTGTTCTTGATATTGATTGCAATCCGTCTTGTCCAATTATACTTGGTAGAATGTTTTTACGTACTATTGGTGCCGTGACTGATATGAAAGAAGGCAATATTAAATTTCAATTTCCACAAAGGAAATGTATGGAACACTTCCCTAGAACAAGAATTAGGCCACCATATGAATCAATCATGAGGGCATCATATGGATCTAGAACCAAAGATGACAAAACTTAGATCCTACGCGTTATGCCTAGCTAGGAGCGTAAAACGATAGCGCTTGTTGGGAGGCAACCCAACTTGTATCTTTTTGCTTTGTCGTTTCCTTGCTGTTTTCAACAAAATACACAATTATACCTCTGGTTCGATGTGTTTTTGTGGTTTAAATTAGTGTTTGTGCCAAGCAAGGCCTTTGGGATGATTTGGGTGTGAGTTGATTCGATCTTCCTGAAAAACAGAAACTTTTGCGCTCACGAAATTACTTTTCATTTTTATCAAAAGAGTGATTTTGAGTTGATTATTTTTGAAGAAGATTAATAAACAAATTATTCACATCGTCCTAATTTTTCAGAATTTTTGGAGTTACAGAAGTATTCGAAGTAGTCAGATTACTACAGACTGTTCTGTTTTTGACAGATTTTGTTTTCTTTGCGTTGTGTGCTTGTTTTGATGATTCTATGATTTTCTTTGATGAGTTTTTGCCATAGAAAAGTTGGAATACAATAGATATAATGCAAAAATAAAATATGAATGGGTTTGCAATGGTACTTATAGTAGTGATTTGCTTTCTTATACTAACGGATCTCACGAAGGTTCTGTTGAGTTTGGTGTGATTGAAGTTTTCAAGTTTTGGGCGATCTTACGATGGATGGAGGAAAATGTGAAAGTGCGTTATGTTGAGTAGAGGGGGGGGGGTGAATAGGCAATTTTTAAGAAAACTTTACTGAGGAATTTCAAGGTGAGGAAATTCCTAAGCGAAGAACTACTTGCAGCGGAATAAGTACTCAGGTATAAGCAAAACAGAGTAACAACATAGTCATCATGATGAAATGAAAGACAATCATTGAGTACAGAAAGCGTAAACACAGGATAAGCAGGATGAAGACAAACAAACTGAAGAATTAGGATCGAGGAAATAGAGAAAGTCTTCAGTCAATGTCTTCAAGCAGTAATGATCAGGTACATCAACACATAACTGAGGAAATGAAAGGGTTGAGGAAATAGAACCAGTTAGCTTGGTGAAGAAAATGATTTGCTCGACCAATTACAACTGCTGTGACAGTTGTACATCTGGTTGGATCGGCTGATTATTTAAACTCGAGGACACACAGTACTGGACACACAGTCCTCACCGTATTATCCTTGATCTAAGATCACGCAAATCCGCCCAACAATAGTGGTAAGTATTCACAGGTGACTTCGAAACCTTCATAGACTAGGTCACTCGGCAATCCACAATTCCTCTTGGATGCTCAGACCATGACGCCTAACCGTCTGGAGGATACACAGTCCTCAAAGGTAACAAGCATTGGTTCCACACAAGAACAATCTCTTCAGTGATGCTCAATCACTTTGGGGTTTGTAGGTTTGGGTTTGGGATTTGGGTTTTTCCTCACTTGATGATTTTCGCTCAAAGTCCTTGGAGGATGGGATGCTCTCAAATGACAAGTGTCAGTTTCTCTCGGAGCAACCAACCAGCTAGTGGTTTTGGGGGGTGGCTATTTATAGCCTAGGGAACAGCCCGACATGATAAGACATAAATGCCCTTCAATGATATGACCGTTAGGTGGTAGATATTTTGGAACGGCTAGCGCACGGCTCAGCAGTGGTTGGATATTTTGAGGTCCGAATTCCTTAGGGCTATCATGTTCCTCACTGTGTAGGCAATCCGCACTGGCAAATTCCTAACTCCTCAGTTAGAACAAATTCTTCAGAGACCAGAAGATCTTCATCTCTGTCACTGAAGAAATGGACTGAACTGATGTGATATTTCCAATGGCTTCACTCGAAGGATTGGGTAGGTGTAGGATTTTGAGATGAGCATCACTTGGAAATCTGTTTCCTTAGTATTACCTCGACCCCCTTTAACAGTACGGTGTTTCCTATGACTCAAGAAAGAGAAAATGAAACTACGAAAACAAAATTCTTCATGCTTCAGATTCCTCGTATGAATATCGAGTCTTCATGGTCACACCAATTTCTTCACTTTCAAAGTCTTCAGGAGAACCAAAGTCTTTAGCCGAAGACATTCATTTTTAGGGGTCGATTTTCACTGTAAATATCAAACTCCTCATTGACTTATAGAGCCTGTGTACACTCACAAACATATTAGTCCCTTAACCTATAAGTCTGTAATACACCAAAATCACTAAGTGGCACTAGATGCACTTACAATCTCCCCCTTTTGGGTGATTGATGACAATGTAGGTTATGTTTTCAACGGGGATAAACATATGAAATGAAAGTACTCAAAATTGAGGAATTTGATTGCAAGATATAGAAGAACTCCCCCCTGAAGATGTGCATAGTGAGGTATTTGCTTTTGAAGCAATGCACACTTGAAGAGTAGAATCATGGAGATCTCCCCCTATATCTTGTAATTCATACACGCATTTAACATATAGAATGAAGAATTTGAAATGCATGATGAAATATGGTGACTGATGTAATTCAACATGCGTACATAGGATTAATGAGGAAATAGCATGCAGAAAAATAGAGCAAAAGTATCAGGTCACCATCGGACTTCAGTTTACAAGTCGATCAACAAAAGCTTCAAAAGAGCGAGAGTTGCAACTTAACAAAAAACGCCCATATATATTGATCCGCTTGAAGACTAACTAAAATTTCTCCCCCTTTGTCATCAAATGACCAAAAGGGACAAAAGGTGAGGACTAACGCCCCTGAAGAATTTCTTCACGAAGTTGATGGAGGAGCGCCAGCGCTGTTGGGGTCGTCGGTTGGAGTAGGGCCTGCCGCAGTGTCGTCCAAATCTTCATTTTCATCAGTGTCACAGGACGAGGAATATGAACTGGGCACCAAAGGAGGAACTTCGACCTTCTTGAATTTCTTTGGTGGAGGCTTAGCCCAGCCGAAATCCTGCTTGAAACCCATCTGCTTGAGATCCTCATCACTGTAAAGGTGATTTAATATAGCCCAGGTGCGATCGAACATTTCGTTGAGGTAGTAGTGGTTCTTCTTCACTGAATTATAAGTGGCAGTCATATTGTGAAGAATTGAACCAAACTGGCGTTTCACCCATTTGTGATTCTGATCCACCTTTTGATGAAGACTGAGGAGAAGCTCATGATCAGTCATCACCCTTGGAGCTATTGCCTGAGGACTTTGCTTTGAAGCATTTGCGGCAGTATCATGAGTGGTAGAATCATCATTGGTGGAGTATGAAGCAGCTTTGCGGAACTGTCCATCCAATGGACGGATGGCCTTATCAATGACAGCAGTGGCCTTGCCCTTCTCATCAGCTGAGGAAAATGTCCGTCTGAGGACTTCAATCGGGGGCAAGAAGCTGCCATGGTTGAGCGTATCAACTTTGTAATTGAGTGAAGACCTTGTTCTGACGAATCTCATGATCCATGGAGCGTAAGGCTTCAGCTCAAACGAGGACATAGTGACATTTGCCAGAGTCCTCATGAAGAAATCATGATAATTCACGGGAATACCGTGCATGATGTTGAACAATAGATTCTTCATGATGCCAACGACTTCCTCATCATTTGAGTCGTGGCCCTTGATTGGACTCAAAGTCTTCGTCAGAATACGATAGACTATCCTCGGCACATACTGCAATTCCTTCATGAGGAATTTGGTCCTTGGTGCTTGACCAGGCTTTAGCGGCTTCATCAGCACTTGCATAAAATGATCGGATAGCTCAGTTTCAGAATATATCAGACGTGCACCTTCTGGGGAAGGACTGACTGGCATGGCACGAAGCAATTCAGTTGCTGGTGCCTTGTAGTGAGTGTTTTCAGTCATCCAGTCCAACGCCCATGAATTCACATCTTCAGCATTTCCTGTGATGTGCAGCGTTGCATAAAATTGAAGAATGAGTTCTTCATTCCAATCACAGATATCAGTGCAGAAATTAAGCAGGCCAGCATCATGAATGGCAGGGAGGATTGGTGCAAAGCAAGGCAGTGATTCCATATCAACATGAGTAATATGAGCATGGTCGAAGACTTTGTCCTTGTCGAACAACACTGAAGAATAAAAATTGGCTTGGCTAGCAGTCCAGAATCGCTTCTTTCGCATACGAGCAGAGTTATAGGGATTGTATTCAGTGAAGAACACATGTTCATTGAAGAAGGCATCAACCTTGAACTTTGGAGTCTTGGAGAACGGATTCTTCGGTTGTGGCTGAGGAGTGTCAGTAATGTGAAGAATAACTTCTGGGACTTCAATTTCAGGAGCCGCAGGCTGAGGAATTTCAGCTTCTGCTTCAGTAGCAGCCTAGGCCTCCATTCTTCAGCAACATGTTCATCAGCACTAGTGGCTGGAATCTCTTCAGGAATGGAAGGGGTGGCATGAATTTCTTCAGAACCCATGAGAACTTCAATTGGAGCCGAGGACTGAGGAATTTGTTGGAATCGGTGTGAATAGAGGTGAGTTGGGGTGCTGACTCTCCCAGAAATCATCATCCAGCATGGGTGTGGTGCAGCCAATGTCCACATCCTCATCCACTTCCATTTCTTCAATGTCGGCCTCTTCAGCAGTGAACTGAGGCGTTGGCGATGATACTTGAGGGGTTGAGGTGAAAGCTTCAACCTCAATTTCTTCATTCATCTGCTTTGTGGAAGCAGTAGAGGGATCTTCTTCTGCAGATTCTTCGGGAATCTGATATTCTTTGCCATGAGGAACAAGTTCCTTAGATGGCATGCTTGTGAGAGGAACAACATCAATGGGATTCTCTAGTGAACTTGTCAAAATCTTCGCCTTCTTGTGGGCCGAAGATTCTGATGCAGCTGATGCCTTCCTCTTTTTCAAAGCCGCACGCTCCGCAGCTTTTGTTTTCTTCACTTCCAAAGTAGAAGGAAGAATTGGACTTGGTGTTGGTGCAGGCGGAGCAGGGGCAGTGGGATCAATTTCTTCAGGCACAACTGATGCAGTTGGCCTGTCTTGAACAGTTTCTTCAGGTGCAGCGACAGAGTCTTCAGCTGGCCTAGCAATTTCTTTAGGCGCAACACCAGTGGTTGCCCTGGCAGTTTCTTCAGAGGCTGGAATTTCTTCAACAGCCCTGGTGCTTGCAGATTCATCAGCAGCCTAAAATTCATTAACGGTGCTGGCAATTCCTTCAGTGGCTTGAGCAGATGCTTCAGCCTGAGTAACTTCAATGTGCACAGGAGCAGCATCACTTGAAGTGAATGGCTTCGTCAGGTTGACGAATCGGACTTTGGCACCCAGCCATTCAGCCTTGTAGGCTTCAAATTCATTGTTGAGCTTCTTGATGTCAGCTTGTAGTGCAATGAGCTGTTCAGGCGAAAGACCAAGGACATTGTCCTTTAAGTAGCGCTGCTTCTTGTACTACGCTTCTTAGCCACTCTGGCTTGGTCATACTTCCACTTCTCTTCAGTAATGAACGCCATCAACATGTGACTTTGTCCAGGTGTGAGGTTTATCTCTGGCAGAGGAGTGTTTGGATCCTTGTGCCATAGGTTGATGAAATCGAGCATTTTCTTCATATCGATTAGAAGTGGCACAACACTCCCTTTGGCTCCAGCGGCCCGCTGCTGTCTATCCTTGATGATATCAGCTAATTCATCATCATCGGCTTCATCATTAGAAGGTGTTTGAAAGACCACCCGCTTCTTGTGAGGACTTGGTCTAGTGCCTCGTCCAGCAATGGCCTTGGTCTTCAGTATAGTGGGACCGGTTGATGAAGGGTGAGCTGAAGAACTTGCTGAAACTCTTGAGGCAATTGATATGCCAGTGGTCCTTTGGCACGTGGCAAGATGCACAAGTGCTGAGGACTTTGCTGGAGGTGCTGTGGGTTTTGGAACCCGAGGAACTTGAGTAGCCTGAGGAATTGGGGCAGCTTGAGGAATTTGCCTTGGTGGCACTGAGGAAATTGGCCGTGAGGGCATTGCAGAAGAACTTGGCCGTGAGGGCATTGCTGAGGAAGGTGGTTTCTTGCCTGGCTTCTTTGGCATAGCCTTGTTGCTTGAAGAAGCCTCAGCGGCTGCAACGGTAGCAGCAGAATCCTCATTGAATTTATGCACTGCTTCTTTGGCCTGCTTGGCTAGCTTAGCTTGACGCCTGGCCCACTCATCAGCATAATCCTCACCTCATTTAAGGCTTGTTGGATCAGCCAATTATCCAGGTGCCAGAGGAAGTCTTGGGCATGGAGGGTTGAGAGCGAATTTCTTCATGTATTTGGGAGTGACATATCTGTACTCCCTCCACTCTCTTACCCATCTCCTTTCGATCCTCTGAATGCGCACTTTGTGCTCATTCTTCGTTTCCTTGCCGCGAGTTGCCTCATCAGGCGTGTAGTACCCTGCATAGATATCCGTAGGGATCTCAAAAGCAGTGTTAACCTCAGGCTTCTTTCCTCCTTTCTGAGGCCTTTTTCCATCTGCCATTTTCTTCAGCTGAGGAATTTTCACAATCAAGTTCTCTAAAGAAGTATGCAACTTTTCTTCGAGAAATGCTGCAAATGAGTTAAGTTGATGAGAACCTAGTGATTTAGCAGCAGACATGTGTACCTGTGAACGGAGTATAGGTGCGAAGAATTTGGAGAGGTCATATGCGTTCTCAGAAGGTTTTTGTAAATTGAACAAGTTTGAGGAAATTGACCCGATGTGTCTTGAAGAATTTCACTAAGCGTTCTTTGTCTTTGGTTCCAGAGTTGTGCGGATCGTGAGATTCACACAATTGAGGAATCATGAAGAAAAACGTCACTTAGAGAAACAGATCAAGAACTGAAGATTTTGTGCTAGGTGTTTAAGGTGTGGAGGTTGAAGAATAAACACCTTTTGAGGATTTGATGAAAATCATCAGTAGAATAAATGCGGTAAAAGTAACTTTTAATTACCCTTGACGAAGAACACGACGAACTAGAAGTGTAGATTTGGAAGTTCATCGGCTCGGATCTTCCACGCCCTAACTTGTTGGAGGAAGACGTCTACGGCGGCGGCGGAGGGAAGATTTCCGCGGCAGGTGCGAGTACGACGACGACAAGATCGAGGCAGTGAAGCTCTTCCTCACCAGCGACGATGGAGTTAGCGGCGGCGCTAGGGTTGAGTAGCTCGAGCGAGGGAGTGAGGTCGAGCGGAGTAAAAGTGAAATGAGGAAGGGAAGGGGTATTTATAGCGGAGGTGAATAACTGTTCGCCCGAAAGAATTTGGACGAACGTGCCCCTGACCCTTCTAATTCGTGCGACATGTGTCACCCACGTACTGAGAAGTGGAGATCGTGTGAGATCGTGGGTGAATAGATAAGTATATCATGGAATGCGTAACGGTTTGAGCGGCAAAAGCTGAAAATTTAAGATAACAATATTTTAAAGTGTCATTAGCAATTTCTTCAGCTGACAAGGAAGAATTTGAATGAGTTTCAAATAGAACGCACATGAAGAATTTGTGAATAGACTGTGTTGAGTTTAGCATAGAGGGGAAAGGGTCCGATCACATTCACTTAGCAGAAAAGTCAACTTGAAGAATTAACAATAAGTGAATGTTGTAGAGGACATAAACTCATATATATATATAGTCAAATGAAGAACAACGACGGAAAGAGTGAAGACAATGCAAAGTTGAAGAATTTGAAAAACTGAGGAATTTCAAAAACAAAGAAAAACTCAAATTGAAGATTTTCAACTTTGGTTGGTGGCGTAACCCACCGTATAAGAAAGCTGATTTCAGACACCGCGTACAATTCTCGTAGGGTTCTGAGAATCAAATTCTTCATTAATTTCTTCACACTTAGAGGTTAGTCTTCATTGATTGAAGAAAAACGTTACTTCGTGTGTTGCACATCTAAGTCATCAAGTCAACATAAGTGTTAGGATGTGTGTCATTTTCAAAGAACATTAGAAGATTCTAGGATATTTAGCTCACACTGCAACTTGCTAAATCTCTTCTCATCCAAGGGCTTAGTGAAGATACCGGCTAGCTGGTCTTCAGTGCTTGCATGGTCGATGGAGATGTCACCCTTCAACACATGATCACGAAGAAAATGATGATGAATCTGGATGTGCTTTGTCTTCGAGTGCTGAACTGGGTTGTGAGCAATCTTGATAGCACTCTCATTGTTGCAATAGAGAGGCACATTCTTCACGTTGATGCCGTAGTCCTTGAGTGTTTGCTTCATCCATAGTAATTGAGCACAGCAGGATCCAGCGGCAATGTACTCAGCTTCTGCAGTGGAGAGTGATATGCAGTTCTGCTTCTTTGAGGACCAACATAGCAAGGATCGTCCGAGGAAATGACATGTGCCTGACGTTGACTTGCGGTCCACCCGATCGCCAGCATAGTCAGAGTCTGAATATCCAATGAGATCAAAGGAAGAGCCCCTGGGATACCATAATCCAAGTGTTGGTGTGTGAGCTAAATATCGAAGAATATGCTTCACAGCCTTATGGTGTGATTCCTTCAGTGTAGCTTGAAATCGGGCACACATGCAAACACTAAGCATAATATCCGGCCTAGATGCACACAGGTACAATAAGGAGCCAATCATGGAACTGTATACCTTTTGATCGAAGTCTTTACCATTTTCATCAGTGCATAGATGGCCATTTGTGGGCATGGGAATTTTGACGCCTTTGCAGTCTTGCATGCCGAATTTCCTCAATACATCCTTGAGGTATTTCTCCTGAGATATGAATATGCCATTGTATTGTTGACGAATCTGAAGACCTAAGAAGAATTTCAATTCTTCCATCATAGACATTTGATATTCTTCACTCATCATATAGGCAAATTCATCACCGTAACATTGGTTAGTACAACCAAAGATAATATCATCAACATATATTTGGCACATAAATAATTCATCATCTTATGATTTGGTGAAAAGAGTTGGGTCAAGTGAACCGAGTTTGAAGCCTTTCTTCATGAGGAATTCCTTCAGTGTGTCATACCACGCCCGAGGTGCTTGCTTGAGACCATAGAGGGCCTTGTTGAGTCTGTATACATGATCTGGAAATTTTGGATCCACAAAACCTGGTGGTTGAGCAACATATACTTCTTCCTGAAGCTTACCATTGAGGAATGCACTGTTCACATCCATTTGTTGTAAGATGATATTATGATGGTTAGCATAAGCAAGCAATATGCGAATAGCCTCAAGTCTAGCAACAGGTGCAAAAGTTTCATCGAAATCAATTCCTTCAACCTGTGTGTAGCCTTGAGCTACAAGACGAGCCTTATTCCTCACCACGAGGGAATTTTGTCTTGCTTGTTGCGGTAGATCCATTTGGTACCGATGATGTTGTGCTTGCATGGGTCTGGTCGCTTGACAAGCTCCCACACATTGTTGAGCTCGAATTGATGCAATTCGTCTTGCATGGCTTGAATCCACTCAGATTCCATGAATGCTTCATTTACTTTAGTGGGCTCTGTGATAGAGACAAAAGAAAAATGCCCACAAAAGTTAGATAAATGTGAAGCTTTTGAGCGCGTGAGGGGACCTGGTGCACGAATGTCATCGATGATCTTCTCGACTTGCACTTCATTTGCAATGCGAGGATGTGCAGGTTGACGACTTTGCTTAGGCCCAACAGTTTCTTCAGGACTAGTTTCTTCAGCAGCACCAGCATGATTTTCCTCACGATCAGGAATGACTTCTTTAGCAATTTCTTCGGTAGGGATGACATCCTCAATAGCTTTGAACTTGATGGATTCCTCAGGTGACATTTCATCTAGCACAGGAGGTAGGTGCTCTCTTTGTGAGCCATTAGTTTCATCAAACCGCACATCTACAATTTCAACAACCTTGTGGTGAACGGTGTTGAAGACTCTGTAGGTGTGCGAGTCCTTTCCGTAACCAAGCATAAAACCCTCATGTGCTTTCGGTGCAAATTTAGAGTGATGGTGAGGATCTCTAATCCAGCATTTAGCACCGAAGACTTTGAAATAACTTACATTGGGTTTCTTGTTAGTGAGGAGTTCATATGAGGACTTTTTGAAGAATTTGTGAAGATATACCCTGTTGATGATGTGGCATGCAGTATCAATTGCTTCAGGCCAGAAGTGCTCAGCTGTCTTGTATTCATCAAGCATAGTGCAAGCCATCTCAACAAGAGTCCCGTTCTTGCGCTCCATGATGCCATTCTGCTGAGGAGTATAAGGAGCAGATAATTCATGAGTAATACCAAGCATATCGAGATATTCATGGAGGCTAGTGTTCTTGAACTTGGTTCCGTTATCACTCCTGATATGCTTGATCTTCACACCGAAGTTTGTGGAAGCCCTTGAGGAAAAACGTCTGAAGACTTCTTGCACTTCATTTTTGTAAGTGATGATATGCACCCATGTGTAACGAGAATAGTCATCAACTATGACAAAGCCATATAATGATGCAGAACTAGTGAACATGGCATAATGAGTAGATCCATATGAAGTAATTCAAAAGGAGGAGAGGTGGTCATGATAGTCTTTGCGAGATGCTTGGCTCTGGTGATCTTTCCAGACTCACAAGCCCCACAAAGATGATCTTTGAGGAATTTGACACCCTCGATGCCAATGACGTGCTTCTTCTTCGCGAGTGTATGCAGGTTCCTCATCCCAGCATGACCAAGTCATCGATGCCATAACCAGCATTTTGAAGCTTTTGCGAGTAGACATGTGGCAGGCCGTGGTCCTGCAGAGAAATCAACAATATACAAGTCTCCTTTCCTAAAGCCTTCGAAGACTTTGGAGTTGTCAGATTCCATTAGCACAAGGCAGCGAAATTTGCCGAAGACAACAACCATATCAAGATCACAAAGCATTGATACTGACATAAGATTGAATCCTAAGGACTCAACAAGCATGACTTTGTCCATGTGTTTATCCTTTGAGATTGCAACCTTACCTAGACCTAATACCTTGCTTTTGCCTTTGTCAGCATAGGCGATATGATTCAGATGAGATGGTGACAAATCAGTGTCCACCAGGAAGCTTCTGTCACCAGTCATGTGATTTGTACATCCACTATCGAGGACCCACTCAGTAGCTTTGGGTTGTTCATCCTGCAGATGAATTAGTGCAACTTACGAACCCATATACTTCATCAGTGAAGAATATGATTTCAATTTCATCAACAGTAACAAATATAGCAATATGAGGACGTGAGAAATGAATGATTCATTTCTTCATGATTAGCTTGCGTCCTTTCAAGAACATTCAGGTCTCCAGCAAATTCTTCAGACGATCAAGTTCGTCTGGAGACCTGACCCTGCATAAGAGATTAGTTCTTTTTCTTCACCACCCACATCTGGAGGGGTGGCAAAGAGTTCATCATTCTGTGAGCTCCATAAGAAAATGATGGCATAGAAGCCAATGCACTTCGTTTCACAGAAGAGTGGTTAGGGTACGCATATGAATAAGCAGAGAAATTCTTCAAGGACTTATGAACATAATGGTTTGAAGAATAATGCGCGTAGTCATGGCCCTTAGACTTTCCCTGCGAAACAGAAGTGTTAGCACGATGATAATCATACAAGGATTTTGATCCATGTGAGGAATTTGATCCTCGTGAAGAATTTGGTCCATATGTGGACTTGGATCCATATGAAGAGTTTGGTCCATATGAAGAATTTGATCTGGGGTTCCTATTCTTCATGGGTGATGTCATGATGACATTCACCTGAAGATTTTCAAGGCATCTTTTAGGAACCCAGATTTTCTTCATAGGGGGACCATTCCTGCAGTTAGTTCCAACATATCGAGCAAATACTTCATCGTTCTGATTCTTGAACAACTTATAATTGGAGTCAAATGACTCATCAGAGGAATATGAAGAATCAGATGTAAAGCCAGATAAATTGCATGGATCTACAGGAGGTCCTTTCGCAGCAACCCATGAGGTTTTGGGGTACTGCTCGGGTTTCCAGTAGGTTCCATCAGCATTGAGTTTCCTCTCAAAGGCAATACCTCTTTCCTAGGGTTCCTCTTCAAGATCTGCTTTTTAAGCACATCACAAAGAGTCTGATGCTCTTCGAGGCTTTTGTAAATGCCTGTCACATACAATTCCTTCAGCCCTGCATTATCGTTAGTGATACATGTGGTATCCTCAGATGAGGAATTTGTGACCACAGAGATAGTTGAAGAATTTGCCGCAATAGAAGCATTTGAACATTCAGGTGATGAATTAGCAGATTCACGCTCAATGCATTTACTACATGGTGGAACAAATTCTTCCTTAGCAGAAATGATTTGTTGAGCAAGCAATGAATCATTTTCCTTCTGAAGATCTTCATAACTCACTTTTAACGTCTCAAGATCTTGCTTTCTCTGAAGAAATTCATAAGAAAGCGTCTCATGATCAGTTAAGAGAGTGTTATGATGATTTTGAAGGTTGTCAAACCAAGTTTGAAGTCTCTGAAGATTATCTGTCAGAGTCTTAGTTCGATTCAATTCCTCACCCAACAGGTCATCGCTTCTGTCTAGTTGATTTTGAATATTTTCTAAAGCCTTCTGTTGTTTAACAGCAATTTTAGCAAGTTTCGAATAGCTAGGCTTAAGATTGTCATCGGATTCATCCTCACTAGAGTTAGAGGGGGAATGCTTGAGTCCCTTGGCACCTTTTGCCATGAAGCAATAGGTGGGAGCATAGTCATCGTTTCCCTTGTCAGCAAAGTCGGAGAAGTCATTTTCTTCAGTGTTGAAGATGGACTTGCTGATGTATGCAGTAGCGAGGGCTAGGCTAGCCACACTAGAGTCAGATTCCTCAGATTCCTCCTCTTCCACAATATCCTCAGATTCCGCTTCAGAATCCATTTCCTTGCCAATGAATGCTCGGGCCTTCTTGGAGCTGCTCTTCTTGTGAGATGAAGACTTTGAGGATTTTAATGATGAAGACTTTGAGGATTTCTTCTTCTTCTTTGAATCATCAGTCATCATCTTTGTACTTCTTCTTATTTGATTCCTTTTCCCACAGAGGACAATCAGACATGTAGGGACCAGGTTTCTTGCATTTGTGGCAAGTTCTCTTTTTGTAGTCACGGGATGAGGAATCATCATTTCTTGAAGACTTTCCAAAACGGCCACGATGAGAGAAGTTCTGGAATTTCCTCACGAGCATTGCTAGCTCCTGGCTCAGTTCTTCAGGATCACCAAGGCTGTTACCAGAATCCTCAGCTTTGGACTCAGATACTGCCTTGGCCTTTAGTGCACGTGATCTTCCGTAGCTCGATCCATAGAGATCTCTCTTTTCAGCAAGCTGGAACTCATGAGTATTTAGCCTCTTGAGGATATTAGCAGGATCAAGTGACTTGTAATCAGCTCATTCTTGAATCATCAGTGCGAGGGTATCAAATGAGGTGTCAAGTGATCTCAGCAATTTCTTCACCACCTCATGATCGGTGATATCAGTGGCACCAAGTGCTTGAAGCTCATTTGAGATGTCAGTGAGGCGATCGAAGGTTTGCTGAACATTTTCGTTGTCGAGTCTTTTGAAGCGGTTGAAGAGATTGCGAAGAACATCAACTCGTGAGTCATGTTCAGTTGAGACTCCTTCATTGACCTTGGAGAACCTGTCCCAAATCAACTTAGTAGTTCCAATGCACTCACTCTGCCGTACTGACCTTTGCTCAGATGGACACATATGATATTCTTCGCTTGAGAATTGAGTTGCTTGAATCTATTCACATCGGTAGCATTCAGTGATGGAGTGACTGAGGGAACACCATTTTCCACAACGTACCAGAGATCGTTATCAATTGCCTCAAGATGCATACGCATCTTGTTCTTCCAATAGGGGTAGTCCGTCCCGTCAAAGGTAGGACACCCAGCCGAGACCTTGATCATACTCGCAGTCGACATAACTAAAACTCCAGGCGGTTAAACCAAAATCACACAGAACAAGGGAGTACCTTGCTCTGATACCAATTGAAAGTGCGTTACGTCGACTAGAGGGGGGGTGAATAGGCGATTTTTAAGAAAACTTTACTGAGAAATTTCAAGGTGAGGAAATTCCTAAGCGAAGAACTACTTGCAGCGGAATAAGTACTCAGGTATAAGCAAAACAGATTAACAACATAGTCATCATGATGAAATGAAAGACAAGCACTGAGTACAGAAAGCGTAAACACAGGATAAGCAGGATGAAGAAAAACAGACTAAAGAATTAGGATTGAGGAAATAGAGAAAGTCTTCAGTCAATGTCTTCAAGCAGTAATGATCCGGTACATCAACACATAACTGAGGAAATGAAAGGGTCGAGGAAATAGAACCAGTTGGCTTGGTGAAGACAATGATTTGTTCGACCAGTTCCAACTGCTATGATAGTTGTACGTCTGGTTGGAGCGGCTGAGTATTTAAACTCGAGGACACACAGTCCTGGACACACAGTCCTAGACACACAGTCCTCACCGTATTCTCCTTGAGCTAAGATCACGCAAATCTCGCCCAACAGTAGTGGTAAGTCTTCACAGGTGACTTCCAAACCTTCACAGACTAGGTCACTCGACAATCCACAATTCCTCTTGGATGCTCAGACCATGATGCCTAACCGTATGGAGGATACAAACTCCTCAAAGGTAACAAGCATCGGTTCCACAGAGGAACAATCTCTTCAGTGATGCTCAATCACTTTGGAGTTTGTAGGTTTGGGTTTGGGTTTGGGATTTGGGTTTTCCTCACTTGATGATTTTCGCTCAAAGTCCTCGGAGGATGGGATGCTCTCAAATGACAAGTGTCAGTTTCTCTCGGAGAAGCCAACCAGCTAGTGGTTGTGGGGGGCGGCTATTTATAGCCAGGGAGTAGCCCGACGTGATAAGACATAAATGCCCTTCAATGATATGACCGTTAGGTGGTAGATATTTTGGAACGGCTAGCGCACGGCTCAGCAACGGTCGGATATTTTGAGGTTCGAAATACTCAGGGCTATCATGTTCCTCACTGTGTAGGCAATACGCACTGGCGAATTCCTAACTCCTCAGTCAGAACAACTTCTTCAGAGACCATAAGATCTTCGTCTCTGTCATTGAAGAAATTGACTGAACTGATGTGATATTTCCAATGGCTTCACTCGAAGGATTGGGTAGGTGTAGGATTTTGAGATGAGCATCACTTGGAAATCTGTTTCCTTAGTATTACCTCGCCCCCCTTTAACAGTACGGTGTTTCCTATGACTCAGAAAATAGAAAATGAAACTACGAAAACAAAAGTCTTCACGCTTCAGATTCCTCGTATGAATATCGAGTCTTCATGGTCACACCAATTTCTTCACTTTCAAAGTCTTCAGGAGAACCAAAGTCTTCAGCCGAAGACATTCATTTTTTGGGGTAGACTTTCACTGTAAATATCAAACTCCTCATTGACTTATAGAGCCTGTGTACACTCACAAACATATTAGTCCCTTAACCTATAAGTCTTCAATACACCAAAATCACTAAGGGGCACTAGATGCACTTACAAGATTAGCAAAAGGCTAAGCTTGGGGATGCCTGAGGCACCCCAAGATAATATTCAAGAAGTAGCAAACAACTAAGCTTGGGGATGCCCCCGAGTGGCATCCCCTCTTTCTTCTAACAAACATCGGTATTTCACATGAAATTATATTTTTATTCGTCACATATTATGAGTTTTTGCTTGGAGCGTCTTGTCTGATATTAGTCTTTGCTTGTTTTTCTTTGAGTTTTAAGTGTTGAATCCTTGCTGGACACACCTTTTTGAGAGAGCCAAAAATTATGCTATGCTTGCTCCTATGCTTCACGTAAATTATTAGAGCCATGGAATTGCTCTAGTGCTTCACTTATATATTTTTGAGCACGGTGTGCTTTGTTATTTTTGAAGAAATTCTCTCATGCTTCACTTAGATTTATTTGGGAGTTAGTAATTGAAAGTGCATTAAGTCGACTAGAGGGGGGGGGGTGAATAGGCGATTTTTACAAATTCGTCACTGAGGAATTTCAGGGTGAGGAAATTCCTAAGTCACGTAGAACTAGCAGCGAAATTAAGTACTCAGGTATAAGCATAAAAGTGCAATAACATAGTCATCATGATGAAATGAAAGACAAACACAGAGTACAGAAAGCGTGAACATAGGATAAGCAGGCTGAAGACAATGTGACTGAAGAAATAGGATTGAGGAAATAGAGAAGGTCTTCAGTCAAAGTCTTCAAACAGTAATGATCAGGTTCATCAACATATGAATGAGGAAATGAAAGGGTTGAGGAAATAGAACCAGTAGGCTTAGTGAAGATAATGATTTGGTAGACCAGTTCTAACTGCTGTGACAGTTGTACGTCTGGTTGGAGCAGCTGAGTATTTATACTCGAGGACACTCAGTCTGGGACACACAGTCCTCACCGTATTCTCCTTGAGCTAAGATCACACAGACCTCGCCCAACACTCGTGGTAAGTCTTCATAGGTGACTTCCAAACCTTCACAGACTTGGTCACTTGGCGATCCACAATTCCTCTTGGATGCTCTGACCATGATGCCTAACCGTCTGGAGGATACACAGTCCTCAACGGTAACAAGCGCCGGTTCCACACAGGAACAATCTCTTCAGTGATGGTCAATCACTTAGGGTTTGTAGGTGTTTGGGTTTGGGATTTGGGTTTTCCTCACTTGATGATTTTCGCTCAAAGTCCTCGGAGGATGGTGAAAGGATCGATATTGTTGACTAGAGGGGGGGGGGTGAATAAGCAACTAACAATTTTTAGACTTTTCTTTAACAATTTAAACCTTGCAACAAAATAGGTTGTCTAGATGTGCAACTACGTGGACAACCTATATGATGCAAAGACAACTAGTACACAAGCAAGCAATAGATACAACACAAGTAAGCTTGCAAAAGTAAAGGCACAAGATAACCAAGAGTGGAGCCGGTGGAGACGAGGATGTGTTACCGAAGTTCCTTCCTTTTAAAGGCAAGTACGTCTCCGTTAGAGCAGTGTGGAGGCATAATGCTCCCCAAGAAGCCACTAGAGCCACCGTAATCTCCTCACGCCCTCACACAATGCGAGATGTCGTGATTCCACTATTGGTTCCCTTGAAGGCGGCGACCGAACCTTTACAAACAAGATTGGGGCTATCTCCACAACACTTGGAGGCTCCCAACAACACCACGAAGCTTCACCACAATGGAGTATGGCTTCAAGGTGACCTCAACCGTCTAGGGTGCTCAACACCCAAGAGTAACAAGATCCGCTAGGGATAAGTGGGGGGAATCAAATTTCTCTTGGTGCAAGTGTAGATCGGGGCCTTCTCAACCAATCCCGAGCAAATCAACAAGTTTGATTGGCTAGGGAGAGAGATCGGGCGAAAATGGAGCTTGGAGCAACAATGGAGCTTTGGGGGAAAGAGGTAGGTCAACTTTGGGGAAGAAGACACCTTTATATAGTGGGGGAACCAATCCAACCGTTACCCCAGTGAACAGCCCCGCACAGAGCGGTACTACCGCTTGGGCAGGGCGGTACTACCGCTGAGGGCGGTACTACCGCTCTTACCCAGTGGTACTGCCGTGCTGACTGGGAGGTCAGGGTCCTGGCCCCAGAGCGGTACTACTGTGGGAGTAGGCGCGGTACTACCGCCACTACTACCGCACTTAGTACCGTAAAACCCGACACGAAAAACATCGGTCTCGAATCGAGGTGGAAGTAGCCCGGAACCACTGCGGTACTAGGGCCGAAGACCACAAGCGGTACTACCGCTAGGGGAGTGGTACTACCGCTCTAGGAGCGGTACTACCGCTTGGGTGCTTCGGCGGTACTACCGCTATGGACCGCGGTACTACCGCTGGGGCAGGAAAAAGGAAGACACAGGGGAAAAGGCAGCTCCAAAGAAGCGGAAGGAAAACGTCGGGTGTGATATGGATGTGTACGTGTTGATTCCACCCTAGCCTTACCAAAGCAGATCCCCTCTTGATAGTACGGTGACTCCTACGAAACTTCCACCAACAACGAAACGAAGGAGCTACACCGTCTTGAATAAAACACCGAGGGGAGGTAATCGTCTCGTGCCAATGGATGAATCTCTAAAAGAACTTAACGCACACGATTAGTCCGCACAAGCATTGTCATCAATCACCAAAACATCTTGGGGATAAATATGCCCTTACAATCTCCCCCTTTTTGGTGGAATGATGACAATACGGGATTTGTCCTAAAATGTAGATGAGCTCCCCCTAGATGTGTGCTATCTAGATAAGTGCTTTGGACTGCACGGCACACATACTAGGATCAATGCTCCCCCTACATTTTAGAGACCAACCACCTAAGCAGGGTACATGAGAGTAGTAAAGATAACTTAATAGGATAAGCATGCAACTCATAAGCTAGATAGTGACATAGATAATGATACTGGAAAGATAAGGTAGCATATGTCTCACACCATATGGCTGGAACTTAGGTCTCACTGACACAAACCAAACAAAGCAAATCGCGAGGAAAACACAAACACAGAAGACGGAAGACACAAAGCACAAATCCCTAAACTCTCTCCCCCTTTGGCATCGAGACACCAAAAAGGAGAGGGAGTGTTGCTACGGCTCCAGGTGAAAGCAAAAGAGGGACACACACATCAGAGCTCAGCGGGATCATCTGCGCCACTGTCGTCAGTCTGGAAGTGCTCGGCATCAGAATCAATCCATGGGCAGTGCTGCTGAATCCACTCCTCCTCCTCGGTAAGCTGGTCCTCAGATCCACTGATAACTGTAGCACCCAACTGATGCATGAGCTCCTTGTGGTGACCTCGGGCCTTCTTCTCAGCCACATGAGTCATGTACTGACCGTGAGACTCCATGCAGAACAACTTCTTCATCTTGAGCTTGAGCTTCTTTGCCCAAGAGGGCTCTGCCTCAGAAGGCACGTAGTCATCATCATCATCCTCAGCCTCAGCCCCAGTCTCCTCCTCGGTCTCCATGCCAGTAGCAGACGAAGGAACTCTAGTCTTAGGGGCCTGAGTGCCCCAGTTATCCTTCTTCCTTAGACGCTTGACGTCGTGAGAGACCAACTCTCCAGTCTCCAGTATCACCTGGGGATAGACACGATCCCAGGCCTTCTCAATGAGCAGCATGATGAACAGACCATAAATCGGGCACTTGCGGTCGGAGATAGCAGATAACAGCTCAGACCACATAACATGAGAGATATCCAGGGACTCTCCGGTGTTCTGTCCCTTCTCACACTGGCAGAAGAGAAGCATGTCCATGAGATAGGAGTGAACCATATCCATATTCCCGATACGAGGGAAAAGAGTCTCTCTGAAGATACGGTGAAGGATATCCAGATAGGCAGTCAGCTCATAAGTTTCCTTCTTCGTCTCAGGGTTGATCCTCAAAGTGCAGTAGGGCCATAGAGCTTGCTTGAGAGTGGCATTGGCGCGGCGGTGAGGGCGAAAGCCGACACGAGACTCAAGGCCTAGATCTTGCACCCCAATCAGCTCCATGAAAGCTTTCCACTTGACTGAAAGCAACTTGCCATTGGTCATCCAAGTCAGTGTCCTATCCTCATCAGTCCCGAGATGAACTATGGCATAGAATTGGGCCACAATATCAGCATCATAATCTTTGTTGAATTGCATGACCCCAAGAATGTTCAGTTGAGTGCACATCTGAAGAGCTTCACCAAAGTATTCAGGATCCTTCTCCATATGGTCGGTGTCGATGGAGTGCACGTTGACAAAAAGGTTCTTCTTGGCTTTGAGAACATCAAAGAAGATGGCAAACTGGAACCTGTTCCAGAACGGACGGTTGACCAAAGTGGGACCTTGGTCTTCCTCATACGGGTTGCGGCGGCGCCTTGCCCAGAACTCCTTGGGCGGCATTTCTGGCATGGTTTTGCCTGGCTTCGGCTTGACACCAGGCTTCTTCTGGAGTTGAGGTGGAGGTGGAGCACTTGAAGAACCTCCGGTAGACTTAGTGGTGCGGTAGCGCTTGGACGTGGCACGACCGGGGTTGACACGACGAGCCTGATGCCCAGGAACCTCATCACCTGGAACCACACACAAGAACATGCAAACAACCAGAAGGAACGAGCATAAGCCACAAAACACGAGCAAAAAGATCACTCAGAGGTAAGAGGATGGTGGAAACGGTAGAGGGCGGTAGTACCGTGACCCACGAGCGGTAGTACCGCTCCAAGCGGTAGTACCGCTCTGGAGAGAGCGGTAGTACCGCTCGACACGGGGAAACAACAGTTTCCCACTGCCGTGGTCAGATCCGGCACTACCATCCTACCAAATTCAAAAATACTCCAACCAAACACCAATCCAAACTGTCTAGAAGCATTCTCCATCCTACTCAATCCTAGATCTGGCCAAAAATCTAGAGATGCAACTGCTATTGCCCCTAAGACGCTAGATTGGAAATCTAGACAAGAAGAAAAAGGGAGCGGGGGCAATATCGGCATCCATGGCAAGAGGACAAGGTGGGGATCAACTCCACCGAAGGAAATGGAGAGGAACGCCCCGGAGAGGGAGATCCGCCGGAGCCCTCCCGCGGCGCCGGTTGCTGAAGAGAGAGGAACAGAGCAAGGGGGCGTGCGAATGGGTATGGGGGAGAAGAAACTCCCCCTGCCCCCGATATAACCCCCTACCCGCGCCTCACAGCAGTAGTACCGCGCTGGAGAGCGGTAGTACCGCTCGCCACCAGCGGTAGTACCGCTCAACAACAAAATGGCTTCTAGACAAGCGGCTAAAGCACCAAAGAGACGAGAAAGCAAGGCTAAGGGAAAGAGAAGACCAACAAGGCAACACACACACTAACAACGGTCTAGAACCCACTCTTACAAAAACAACCACACAAAACAGAGCGAGCTCTGACCTCTCTCAGGAGAGGGCGGTGGCCGGAGCCACCTATGTTTGAGTCAATGGGTATGGCACTGCGAAGAATTATCCTTGGGCCCATGACCAAAACTCGTCTTTGAAGCACAAGTACCATAAAAAATGGCTAATGTGAAAGAGTTGATCGTTTTATGCATAATGGGGGGAGGGAGAGTTCATTGAGAGAACAACACTCCCCCTATGTCCATGCCTACATCTAAGCTAGACACCAAGTTGAGTGAGGTGGGGTGTGCAAGGGTTCAAGTCACATTGCTTGAATCAATGATATTTAGCTCATGCCTTAACTCGCGAAATCTTGCTTCATCCAAGGGCTTCATGAAAATATCTGCAAGGTTATCATGAGTGTTGACATACTTGAGCTCGATCTCCCCTCGCCTAATGTGATCCCAAATGAAATGATACAGAATCTCAATATGCTTCGTCTTGAAGTGTTGCACCGAGTTGAGAGAAATCTTGATGGCACTTTTGTTGTCACACCAAAGAGGCACTTTGTCACAAATGACACTGTATTCCTTTAAAGTTTTCCTCATCCATAAAAGTTGTGCACAACAACTACCGGCCGCCACATATTCCGCTTCGGTGGACGAGAGAGATACACAACTTTGCTTTTTGGAAGACCAACTCACCAAAGAGCACCCAAGAAACTGGCACCCTCCAGAAGTGGACTTCCTATCCACTTTGTCTCCCGCCCAATTGGAATCCGTAAATCCTTCAAGCTTGAAGTTTGCCCCTCTTGGGTACCATAAGCCAAAGTTTGGGGTATGAGCCAAATATCGAAAGATTCGCTTAACCACCACAAAGTGACTTTCCTTCGGTGCGGCTTGAAACCGTGCACACATCCCCACACTCAACATGATATCCGGTCTAGATGCACAAAGGTAAAGCAAGGAGCCAATCATGGAGCGATATACCTTTTGATCCACCGCTTTACCATTGGGATCAATGTCAAGTTGGCACTTGGTGGGCATTGGAGTAGTAGCCGGCTTGACATCACTTAGCTTGAATCTTTTGAGCATGTCTTGAGTGTATTTGGCTTGGTTGATGAAGGTTCCTTCTCTTCTTTGTTTGATGTCAAAACCAAGAAAGAACTTCAACTCTCCCATTGAAGACATCTTGAACTTGGAGGTCATGAGAGCGGCAAATTCTTCATTGAAAGCTTTGTTAGGAGAACCAAAGATAATGTCATCAACATATAGTTGGCACACAAACAACTCCCCTTTGACCTTCTTAGTAAAAAGAGTGGGATCGATTAGCCCAACTTCAAATCCACGGTCTTGTAGCAACTCGGTAAGGTGGTCATACCACGCACGTGGGGCTTGTTTAAGGCCATAGAGTGCCTTATCGAGTTGATACACATGATCCAGGAAGAAGGGATCCTCGAACCCGGGGGGTTGCTTGACATAAACCAACTCATTAATGGGACCATTAAGAAAAGCACTTTTCACATCCATTTGTTGCAACTTAAAGTTGTGATGAGAAGCATAGGCAATCAACAAACGAATGGATTCAAGGCGAGCAACAGGAGCAAAGGTTTCACCGTAGTCGATACCCTCGACTCTGGAGTAGCCTTGTGCTACCAATCTTGCCTTGTTGCGAATGATGTTCCCATGAGCATCTTGTTTGTTCTTGAAGATCCACTTGGTTCCAATGATGTTATGGTTCCCCGAAGGCCTTGGCACCAACCTCCACACCTTGTTGTACTCGAAGTTGTTGAGTTCTTCATGCATGGCATTGAGCCAATCCGAGTCTTCGAGCGCCTCATAGACCTTATGGGGTTCAACACAAGAGACAAACGCGTGATGTTCACAATAGTTTGCTAATTGTCTACGAGTGCTTACCCCCTTTCTTAGGCTTCCAACCACATTCTCCATGAGATGACCTTTGGTGGTGAGTTTGGAAGCAATCTTCGCGGCACGACGCTCTAATTCCTCCTCGGATGTGGAAGGAGGAGGGTTCACTTGGTCATCTTGAGCGTCATCATGAGCTTGTTCTTGATCTTGAACTTGCTTGAGGGGGAGAACTTGACCTTGGGCATCATTTGGAGGTTCATCACCATCTTGAGATTGATCTTGCCCTTGGTCTTGTTCTCGAGGTTGAGGGCCTACACTTTGTTCTTCGGAAGCGTGTGGGTCTTGAGTAGGTGAAGGCTCCACTGGAGTGGAGCATTGTCCTTCTCCTTCAGCCACAAGGGGTTCCTCAATGGGTAGAATATGACCAATACCCATTCTTCTTATGGCTTGGGGAGGAATTTCATCACCTACATCACAAGTACCACTTTGCTCCACTTGGGAGCCGTTATTTTCGTCAAACTCCATGTTACACGTCTCCTCAATGAGTCCGTTGGACTTGTTGAGAACATGGTAAGCATGAGAGTTTGTAGCATAACCAACAAATATGCCCTCATAAGCTCTAGCCTCGAATTTAGACAAACGAACACCTTTCTTGAGAATGAAACACTTACACCCGAACACCCGGAAGTACTTGAGATTGGGCTTGTTCCCGGTGAGAATATCATACGGAGTCTTGTTCAAGCCTTTGCGGAGATAGAGCCGATTGGATACATGACATGCAGTGTTGATGGCTTCGGCCCAAAAGTTGTATGGAGACTTGAACTCCGCCATCATGGTCCTTGCCGCATCCATCAATGTCCGGTTCTTCCTCTCCGCAACACCATTTTGTTGAGGGGTATATGGTGCAGAATATTGGTGCTTGATCCCCTCATCACTAAGAAACTCATCCAAGGTGTAGTTCTTGAACTCGGTGCCATTGTCACTTCTTATTGTCAAGATCTTTGCATTATGTTGACGTTGAGCTTCATTTGCAAAGTCGATGACGGTTTGTTGAGTCTCACTCTTCCTCTTGAAGAAGTATACCCAAGTGTATCTTGAATAATCATCCACAATCACAAAGCAATACTTTCTACCCCCAAGAGTATCAAAGGATGGAGGCCCAAAGAGGTCCATGTGCAGGAGCTCCAAGGGTCTCTTTGAGTAGATGATAGTCGTGGGAGGGTGAGCCATTTCATGAAGCTTTCCTTCGATACAAGCACTGCAAGCACGATCTTTGGCAAAACTAACATTCCTTAGTCCACGGACATGGTCCCCCTTGAGAAGACTTTGCAAAGATCTCATATTGACGTGGGCTAAACGGTGATGCCAAAGCCATCCCACATCAACTTTAGCCATTAGGCATATCACGGTCTTAGTGGGTTGCTCCGAAAAGTTAATCACATAGAGACCATTCTCGACATGCCCAACAAAGGCTACTTTAAGAGTCTTGCTCCACAAGAGGGCCACGGTATCAATATCAAAGAAGGTGGCAAAGCCCATGAGTGCGAGTTGACGAACGGAAAGTAAATTGAATGCAAGGGACTCAACAAGCATGACTTTCTCGATCGTTAGATCATGAGAAATGACAACCTTGCCAAGACCCAATACCTTAGAATGTGAGGCATCACCCCATTCGACATTGGTGGGCATAGATGGGATCTTGTGCACTTCCACCACCAAGTCCTTGCTCCCGGTCATATGATTTGTTGCTCCACTATCGAGCAACCATGATCCCCCACCGGAAGCAAACACCTACAAGAGATCAATGCTTGGTTTTAGGTACCCATTGAGTAATGGGTCCTTTGATGTTAGTAACAAGGGTCTTAGGAACCCAAATAGACCATTCAATGTACTCATAAGAAGAACCAACAAATTTAGCATAAACATGCCCATCACTAGCACGACACAACACATAAGAGGGGTTAAAGTCGCATTGTTCGCATTGTTCTTCGCATTGTTCTTCTTCTCCTTAGGAGCACCCTCTCCCTCCTTCACAAAAGTTTGCTTGAGCGGGGGAGGTCGATTGGTCTTGTTATTCTTCTCCTTGTTCTTCTTCTTGGACTTGGGTGAGAACCCAACTCCCTCCTTGCCCACAACTTCCTTTTGATTGCTCAAAAGGTCATTTAGGTTCTTCTCGCCTTGTATGCATGACACAAGACCTTTCTTGAGTTGTTCCTTCAACTTGACATTCTCCTCCACAAGATGCACATGCTCACAACATGGGTTAGTAGCATTTGCATTATCAATCAAGACCATGTGAGAAAATGTGGCCTTTTCCTTGGTTAGCTTAACTTGGAGTTGAGCATGAGACTCCTTGAGGTTTGCATGAGCACCTTTCAAGACCTTATGGGCCTTGTCAAGTACATCAAACTCCTCCTTGAGTCTAACATGATCAACCCCAAGTTTAGCCTTCTCGGAAGTTAGAACACGAGACACAACAAGAGCATGATCAAGATCTTTCTTTAATTTGGCATGGTCATCGTTGTGTGACTCCTCAAGAGCCAAACGATGCCCACGCTCTTCCTCAAGATCATTAGAGAGATCCGATATCTCATCGGCATAGTCACGACTATGACCTTCCATCTTAGAGATGGTTTCTTCGTGAGCCTCGATCATGTCATTGGCTTCACCAAGTTGTTCCAAGAGAGCAACGAAGTGCTTCTTGGATTTGCCCTTGAGCTTACTCATGAATGACTCAAATTCATTTACCTCCTCATTAGACCCCTTAACATTATCAAGTCCATCCGTTGAAGGAGGATTAGGGATAATGGTGGTTTTGATGTTGGGGGTTACCTTGTTGGTGGCTTTAGCCATGAGGCACTTGGCGGTGATGTTCTCGTTGGGTGAATCGAAGAGAGACACCCGGGGAGATGTGGCAATGGCAACGGATGCCATAGCCGTTGCTTCACTATCTTCATCACCATCGTCATCCTCACGGTATTCTTCTTGAACTACCAACCCGCGTGTCGGAGTCTTCTTGGTGAAGTTGTTCTTGTTTGGGAAGGACTTGGCTTTGTCTTTTCGGATGAACTTGCCACCATTGTCTTCCCGCTTCTCATAAGGACAATCCACAACGAAGTGGCTCACATTGCCACAGTTGAAAAAAGTTCTAACTCGTTGCTTGCCCTTGAGGCCACTTGAGTTGTTCTTGTTGAAGTTGGGTCTTGTATTCTTCTTACTCGAAAATTGTCTTGAGGCAAGAGCCATGTGCTCATGATAATCATACTTCGTGTCTTCGGGGTTGCTCTCCTCATCTTCCTCTTCTTCTTCTTCTTCCACACTCACCTTGGCCATCAAGGCAAGATTGGGCTTCTTTGCCCTTTGAGAATGGAGCACCGCATTATCGGCGGTCTTGTCCAAGATGCTCATTGCAACAAACTCATCCAACACTTCACCTGAGGTCATGGAGTGGAAGTCCGGTCTTTGACGAATGACTGAGGACATGGCCTTGTTGTAGGGCATCATGGCCTTGAGGAACTTGCGCTTGATCCAATTGTCATCCGTGTCCTTGCTCCCATGATCTCGGAGTGCGACCGCGAGTTTGGTCACTCTTCGAAAGAGCTCACGAGGTTCTTCATCTTCTTTCATTGCAAACTCATCGGCTTCATCTTGCACCACTTCATAGTTGGAGCGTTGAATGCTAGCACTTCCTCGATAGAGAGACTCAACACATTTCCATGCTTCTTTAGCCATGACATGAGGTCGAAGATGAGGGCGATCTTCAGGAAGGATTGCATCTTGGATGATGAAGAGAGCACTCTCATTGAATTGATTGTCCACGTCTTCTCGAGGGGTGAAGTTGCTTGGGTCATGAGGATAGAAACCTTCTTCAATGATTCTCCAAAGGTTAGTATTCACATGTTTTAAATGACGCTTGAAGCGATAAACCCAAGAATCGAAATCTTCATGTTTCTCATATTTAGGAGGAGGACCGGCATGATTCAAATGAGTAGAGGGGATCGGTCCTCTATACACTGTGGGTTCCACATTGGCAAAGATGCCGGTGCCATTTCTACCACTAGTAGAAGGACTCTTTTCACTGTTAGCTTCCCCCTTGTCGGAGGTAGCATCCGTCACCTTGTTAGTGGGATCACCCACTTTTATCGGTGAGGTAGATAGTTTAAGTCCTTCTAGGAATTCAGAAAACATGCTTTTAACCTCGACCGTCATGGAGGTTTTCAATGTGTCTAAAGGCACATTGAATTCCTCACGTGAGACCGAGGTTCCCCCTTCAGCCGAAGACAAGATGAGATTCACACCGGAGTGCTCCTCCGCACCGTCGTTGGTGTCAACCATACTCTTCGGACGACAAAGTCCTTAATAAAGAGATGAGGCTCTGATACCAATTGAAAGGATCGATATGGTTGACTAGAGGGGGGGGGGGTGAATAGGCAACTAACAATTTTTAGACTTTTATTTAACAATTTAAACCTTGCAACGAAATAGGTTGTCTAGATGTGCAACTACGTGGACAACCTATATGATGCAAAGACAACTAGTACACAAGCAAGCAATAGATACAACACAAGTAAGCTTGCAAAAGTAAAGGCACAAGATAACCAAGAGTGGAGCCGGTGGAGACGAGGATGTGTTACCGAAGTTCCTTCCTTTTAAAGGGAAGTACGTCTCCATTAGAGCGGTGTGGAGGCACAATGCTCCCCAAGAAGCCACTAGGGCCACCGTAATCTCCTCACGCCCTCACACAATACGAGATGCCGTGATTCCACTATTGGTGCCCTTGAAGGCGGCGACCGAACCTTTACAAACAAGATTGGGGCTATCTCCACAACACTTGGAGGCTCCCAACAACACCACGAAGCTTCACCACAATGGAGTATGGCTTCGAGGTGACCTCAACCGTCTAGGGTGCTCAACACCCAAGAGTAACAAGATCCGCTAGGGATAAGTGGGGGGAATCAAATTTCTCTTGGTGGAAGTGTAGATCGGGGCCTTCTCAACCAATCTCGAGCAAATCAACAAGTTTGATTGGCTAGGGAGAGAGATCAGGGGAAAATGGAGCTTCGAGCAACAATGGAGCTTTGGGGGAAAGATGTAGGTCAACTTTGGGGAAGAAGACACCTTTATATAGTGGGGGAACCAATCCAACCGTTACCCCAGTGAACAGCCCCGCACAGAGCGGTACTACCGCTTGGGCAGGGCGGTACTACCGCTGAGGGCGGTACTACCGCTCTTACCCAGCGGTACTGCCGCGCTGACTGGGAGGTCAGGGTCCTGGCCCTAGAGCGGTACTACCATGGGAGTAGGCGCGGTACTACCGCTTGGAGCGGTACTACCGCCACTACTACCGCACTTAGTACCGTAAAACCCGACACGAAAAACACCGGTCTCGAATCGAGGCGGCAGTAGCCCGGAACCACCGCGGTACTACGGCCGAAGACCACAAGCGGTACTACTGCTTGGGGAGCGGTACTACCGCTCTGGGAGCGGTACTACCGCTTGGGTGCTTCGGCGGTACTATCGCTGTGGACCGCGGTACTACCGCTGGGGCAGGAAAAAGGGAGACACAGGGGAAAGGGCAGCTCCAAAGAAGCGGAAGGAAAACGTCGGGTGTGATATGGATGTGTACATGTTGATTCCACCCTAGCCTTACCAAAGAGGATCCCCTGTTGATAGTACGGTGACTCCTACGAAACTAGTCCACCAACAACAAAACGAAGGAGCTACACCGTCTTGAATAAAACATTGAGGGGAGGTAATTGTCTCGGGCCAATGGATGAATCTCTGAAAGAACTTAACGCACATGATTAGTCCGCACAAGCATTGTCCTCAATCACCAAAACATCATGGGGATAAATATGCCCTTACAGATGGGATGCTCTCAATTGAAAAGTGTCAGTTTCTCTCGAAGCAGCCAACCAGCTAGTGGTTGTGGGGGTGGCTATTTATAGCCTAGGGAGCAGCCCGACATGATAAGACATAAATGTCTTTTAGTGATATGACCGTTAGGTGGTAGGATATTTTGGACAGCTCGCGCGTAGCACAACAACGGTCGGATTTGAGGTATAAAATTCCTCAGGTCTATCATGTTCCTCACTGTGTAGGCAATCCGCACTGGCGAATCCTATCTCCTTAGTCAAAACAACTTCTTCAGAGACCGGAAGATCTTCATATCTGTCACTGAAGCAATTGACTGAACTGATGTGAGATTTCCAATGGCTTCACTCGAAGGATTGGGTAGGTGTAGGATTTTGAGATGAGCATAACTAGGAAATCTGTTTCCTTAGTATTACCTCGACCCCCTTTAACAGTACGTGTTTCCTATGACTCAGGAAAGAGAAAATGAAACTACGAAAACAAAAGTCTTCACGCTTCAGATTCCTCGTATGAATATCGAGTCTTCATGGTCACACCAATTTCTTCACTTTCAAAGTCTTCAGGAGAACCAAAGTCTTCAGCCGAAGACATTCATTTTTAGGGGTCGACTTTCACTGTAAATATCAAACTCCTAATTGACTTATAGAGCCTGTGTACACTCACAAACATACTAGTCCCTTAACCTATAAGTCTTCAATACACCAAAATCACTAAGGGGCACTAGATGCACTTACAAGATTAGAAAAAGGCTAAGCTTGGGGATGCCCGAGGCACCCCAAGATAATATTCAAGAAGTAGCAAGCAACTAAGCTTGGGGATGCCCCCGAGTGGCATCCCCTCTTTCTTCTAACAAACATCGGTATTTTACATGAAACTATATTTTTATTCGTCACATATTATGAGTTTTTGCTTGGAGCGTCTTGTCTGATATTAGTCTTTGCTTGTTTTTCTTTGAGTTTTAAGTGTTGAATCCTTGCTGGACACACCTTTTTGAGAGAGCCAAAAATTATGCTATGCTTGCTCCTATGCTTCACGTAAATTATTAGAGCCATGGAATTGCTCTAGTGCTTCACTTATATCTTTTTGAGCACGGTGTGCTTTGTTATTTTTGAAGAAATTCTCTCATGCTTCACTTAGATTTATTTGGGAGTTAGTAATTGAAAGTGCGTTAAGTCGACTAGAGGGGGGGTGAATAGGTGATTTTTACAAATTCGTCACTGAGGAATTTCAGGGTTAGGAAATTCCTAAGTCACGTAGAACTAGCAGCGGAATTAAGTACTCAGGTATAAGCATAACAGAGCAATAGCATAGTCATCATGATGAAATGAAAGACAAACACAGAGTACAGAAAGCGTAAACACAGGATAAGCAGGCTAAAGACAATGTGACTGAAGAAATAGGATTGAGGAAATAGGGAAAGTATTCAGTCAAAGTATTCAAATAGTAATGATCAGGTTCATCAACACATTAATGAGGAAATGAAAGGGTTGAGGAAATAGAACCAGTAGGCTTGGTGAAGAAAATGATTTGGTAGACCAGTTCCAACTGCTGTGATAGTTGTACGTCTGGTTGGAGCAGCTGAGTATTTAAACTCGAGGACACACAGTCCGGGACACACAGTCCTCACTGTATTCTCCTTCAGCTAAGATCACTCAGACCTCGCCCGACACTCGTGGTAAGTCTTCATAGGTGACTTCCAAACCTTCACAGACTTGGTCACTCGGTGATCCACAATTCCTCTTGGATGCTCTGACCATGATGCCTAACCGTCTGGAGGATACACAGTCCTCAAAGGTAACAAGTGTCGGTTCCACACAGGAACAATCTCTTCAGTGATGCTCAATCACTTTGGGTTTGTAGGTGTTTGGGTTTGGGATTTGGGTTTTCCTCACTTGATGATTTTCGCTCAAAGTCCTCGGAGGATGGGATGCTCTCAATTGACAAGTGTCGGAGCATCCAACCAGCTAGTGGTTGTGGGGGTGGCTATTTATAGCCTAGGGCGCAGCCCGACATGATAAGACATAAATGTCCTTCAATTATATGACCGCTAGGTGGTAGGATATTTTGGACAGCTGGCGCGTAGCACATCAACGGTCAGATTTGAGGTATCAAATTCCTCAGGGCTATCATGTTCCTCACTGTGTAGGCAATCCGCACTGGCGAATTCCTAACTCCTCAGTCAGAACAAATTCCTCAAAGACCAGAAGATCTTCGTCTCTGTCACTGAAGAAGTTTGACTGAACTGATATGAGATTTCCAATGGCTTCACTCGAAAGGATTGGGTAGGTGTAGGATTTTGAGATGAGCATCACTTGGAAATCTGTTTCCTTATTATTACCTCGACCCCCTTTAACAGTACGGTGTTTCCTATGACTCGGGAAAGAGAAAATGAAACTACGAAAACAAAAGTCTTCACGCTTCAGATTCCTCGTATGAATATCGAGTCTTCATGGTCACACCAATTTCTTCACTTTCAAAGTCTTCAGGAGAACCAAAGTCTTCAGCTGAAGACATTCATTTTAAGGGGTCAACTTTCACTGTAAATATCAAACTCCTCATTGACTTATAGAGCCGGTGTATACTCACAAAGATATTAGCCCCTTAACCTATAAGTCTTCAATACACCAAAATCACTAAGGAGCACTAGATGCACTTACAAGATTAGCAAAAGGCTAAGCTTGGGGATGCCCGAGGCACCCCAAGATAATATTCAAGAAGTAGCAAGCAACTAAGCTTGGGGATGCCCCCGAGTGGCATCCCCTCTTTCTTCTAACAAACATCGGTATTTTACATGAAACTATATTTTTATTCGTCACATATTATGAGTTTTTGCTTGGAGCGTCTTGTCTGATATTAGTCTTTGCTTGTTTTTCTTTGAGTTTTAAGTGTTGAACCCTTGCTGGACACACCGTTTTGAGAGAGCCAAAAATTATGCTATGCTTGCTCCTATGCTTCACGTAAATTATTAGAGCCATGGAATTGCTCTAGTGCTTCACTTATATCTTTTTGAGCACGGTGTGCTTTGTTATTTTTGAAGAAATTCTCTCATGCTTCACTTAGATTTATTTGGGAGTTAGTAATTGAAAGTGCGTTAAGTCGACTAGAGGGGGGGGGGTGAATAGGCAATTTTTACAAATTCGTCACTGAGGAATTTCAGGGTTAGGAAATTCCTAAGTCACATAGAACTAGCAGCGGAATTAAGTACTCAGGTATAAGCATAACAAAGCAATATCATAGTCATCATGATGAAATGAAAGACAAACATAGAGTACAGAAAGCGTAAACACAGGATAAGCAGGCTGAAGACAATGTGACTGAAGAAATAGGATTGAGGAAATAGGGAAAGTATTCAGTCAAAGTATTCAAATAGTAATGATCAGGTTCATCAACACATTAATGAGGAAATGAAAGGGTTGAGGAAATAGAACCAGTAGGCTTGGTGAAGAAAATGATTTGGTAGACCAGTTCCAACTGCTGTGATAGTTGTACGTCTGGTTGGAGCAGCTGAGTATTTAAACTCGAGGACACACAGTCCGGGACACACAGTCCTCACTGTATTCTCCTTCAGCTAAGATCACACAGACCTCGCCCGACACTCATGGTAAGTCTTCATAGGTGACTTCCAAACCTTCACAGACTTGGTCACTCGGCGATCCACAATTCCTCTTGGATGCTCTGACCATGATGCCTAACCGTCTGGAGGATACACAGTCCTCAAAGGTAATAAGCGTCGGTTCCACACAGGAACAATCTCTTCAGTGATGCTCAATCACTTTGGGTTTGTAGGTGTTTGGTTTTGGGATTTGGGTTTTCCTCACTTGATGATTTTCGCTCAAAGTCCTTGGAGGATGGGATGCTCTCAATTGAACAGTGTCAGTTTCTCTTGGAGCAGCCGAACAGCTAGTGGTTGTGGGGGGGGGGCTATTTATAGCCTAGGGAACAGCCTGACATGATAACACATAAATGCCCTTCAATGATATGACCGTTAGGTGGTACAATATTTTGGACAGCTGGCGTGTAGCACAACAACTGTCGGATTTGAGGTATCAAATTCCTCAGGGCTATCATGTTCCTCACTGTGTAGGCAATCTGCACTGGCGAATTCCTAACTCCTCGGTCAGAACAAATTCCTCAGAGACCAGAAGATCGTCGTCTCTATCACTGAAGAAATTTGACTGAACTGATATGAGAATTCCAATGGCTTCACTCGAAAGGATTGGATAGGTGTAGGATTTTGAGATGAGCATCACTTGGAAATCAGTTTCCTTAATATTACCTCGACCCCCTTTAACAGTATGGTGTTTCCTATGACTCAAGAAAGAGAAAATGAAACTACGAAAACTAAAGTCTTCACGCTTCATAATCCTCGCATGAATATCCAAGTCTTCAAGGTCACACCAATTTCATCATTTTCGAAGTCTTCAGGAGAACCAAAGTCTTCAGCTGAAGACATTCATTTCTAGGGGTCAACTTTCACTGTAAATATCAAACTCCTCATCGACTTATAGAGCCTGTGTACACTCACAAACATATTAGTCCCTTAACCTATAAGTCTTGAATACACCAAAATCACTAAGGGGCACTATATGCACTTACAGTAATTTTTTTTAGAAATTCTCTCTTGCTTCACTTAGATTATTTTGAGAGAAAGGAAATTTATGGTCATGTTCTTCACTTAAATTTGTTTGAGCTTATCAAAAGCAACATATGAAAATAGTACCAAAGTGATAGATATCCAAGGAGGATATAATAAAAACTTTCATGAAGGTCATTGGACAAAATAAACTTGATTCTTAGTAATGGTTTTGAGATATGACGATATGCTATGTGAGTCATGTTGATGAGTAATTGTGCTTTAGTAAGAATATTAATGTTAAGGTTTGTGATTTCCTATGCAAACACAAAAGTCAATAGTTTTGCAATGAAATTTATATCCTACTGATGGTGCAGTATCCGGTGTTACTTATGCTTAATGCCTGGGTACGAGATTTTTCGTTCTTGGTTGGTCGCTTCTCAATCTTTTTGCTAGCCTTCACTTTGCACTAAGTATGATCACTACTTGTGCATCCAAAACCCTTTAAACAAGTTTTGCCATATGAGTCCACTATGCCTACCTATATGTGGTAATTCCATGCCGTTCTAAGCAAATTTGCATGTGCCATCTCTAATTTTCAAAATAAATTTCTCTTTTGTGTGCTCTACCGCTCGCGAGGCGGTGAGGGGTGGCCAATAGTTTCCATCTAGATGTGTTATTCTCACGATGAGTGTTTACTCACTTGTCATTGCACGAGAGTATGACAAAGGTATTAGGGATGCCCAGTCCCAAATGAAAAATGAATTTACTTTATGTTTTCAAATAAGAAATTCCTTGGAAAGTGTTGGTATGGAGGGCACCCATGGATATGATTAGCCATGGAAAGTGAAAGTAATGGTGGAAAAAGGAATAAACTTTTTTTTCTATTTGGGAAACGCCTATGATGTATCTAGAATGGAAAGTGTTGGGAGCTCTAAGTCATTTTCGTTGGTGGGAAAAGTATGCCTCCCAAAATGTTTTTATATCTCAATTTTTGCTTTGAGCTCTAGCACCTCTACAAATCCCTACTTCCCTCTGCGAAGGGCCTTTCTTTTACTTTGTGCAATTTTTATTTTGAATTTGAGTCTCCATCTTCTCTTATAAAGCACCAATTGAGGGGCACTATGATCGTATTCGATCATTGGGTGTAGCTAATATTCGAGTGTGTTTCATGATTGGATCAATTACTGAGCATAATGGGCTAGGGGTAACTTGCTTTAGTGTTGATATTTTGAAAGACATGGTTGCTTGTTGGTATGCTTGAGTATTAAAGTCTTCATGTCAAAACTAGACTATTGCTTTGAACCATATAAAAGTCCAAATGTCCATGCTATAAAGAAAAGAAAATCTGATGAACATGTTAGGCAGCATTCCACATCAAAAATTCTGTTTTTATCATTTACCTACTCGAGGACGAGCAGGAATTAGCTTGGTATGCTGATACGGCTCCAACATATCTATAATTTTTTATTGTTCCATGCAGTTATATTATCATTCTTGGATGTTTTACAATAATTTTATAGTCATTTTATATCATTTTTTGGTACTAACCAATTGGCATAGTGCCCAGTGCCAGTTGCTGTTTTCTGCATGTTTTTACATAATAGGAAATCAATACCAAACGGAGTCCAAACGCAATGAAACTTTTTGTGGATTTTTTTTGGGCCAGAAGACATCCGGTGGGCCAGGAACGCACCTGAGGTGAGCTCCGAGGGGAGCACAACCCACCAGGGCATGCCGGGGGGGGGGGGCAGGCGTGCCTCGGTGGGTTGTGCCCTCCTCATTGGCCTCCCGCTCCACCTCTTTGCTCTATAAATACCCCAATATTCCAGAAACCCTAGGGGAGTCGACGAAAATCAATTCCAGCCATCGCAGAGTCCAGAAACACCAAATCCAATCTAGACACCATCACAGAGGGGTTCATCATGTCCATTGGTGCCTCTTCGATGATGCGTGAGTAGTTCTTTGTAGACCTACGGGTCCGTAGTTAGTAGCTAGATGGCTTCCTCTCTCTCTTGATTATCAATACAGTGGTCTCTTGGAGATCCATATGATGTAAGTCTTTTTGCGGTGTGTTTGTTGGGATCCGATGAACTTTGAGTTTATGATCAGATCTATGTTTTTATCCATGAAAGTTATTTGAGTCTTCTTTGATCTCTTATATGCATGATTGATTATAGCCTCGTATTTCTACTCCGATAGTTGGGATTTGTTTGGCCAACTTGATCTATTTATTTTGCAATGGGAAGAGGCGCTTTGTGATGGGTTCGATCTTATGGTGCTTGATCCTAGTGACAGAAAGGGAAATGACACATATGTATCATTTCTATTAAGGATAACAAGATGGGGTCTATTTCTACATAAATAGATCTTGTCTACATCATGTCATCATTCTTATTGCATCACTCCATTTTTCCATGAACTTAATACACAAGATGCATGGTGGATAGCGGTCGATGTCTGGAGTAATAGTAGTAGATGCACGCAGGACTCGGTCTACTAATCTTGGACGTGATGCCTATATAATGATCATTGCCTGGATATCGTCATCATTATTCGAAGTTATATCAATTGCCCAACAGTAATTGTTTTCCCATTGTTTGCTATTTTTCTTGAGAGGAGCCACTAGTGAAACCTACGGCCCTCGAGTCTCTTTTCATCATATTTTCCTTTGCGATCTACTTTCCTTTGCCTTTTATTTTCAGATCTATTAAACCAAAAATACAAAAATACATTGCTGCAATTATTTGTTCTGCAGATCTATTTATCCTATCTACCACAATTATCTCAGTTATCTTGCCTACTTGAGGCGACGTACCCGAAAGGGTTTGACAACCCCTTTAACACGTTGGGTTACGAGTATTTGTTATTTGTGTGTAGGTGTTGTTTACGTGGTGTTAGGAGGTTCTCCTACTAGTTAGATAACCTTGGTCTCATCACTGAGGGAAATACCTACCGTCGCTATACTGCATCATCCCTTCCTCTTTGGGGAAATACCGACATAGTTCTAGAAGACATCGAAAGGAATTTCTGGCGCCATTGCCGAGGAGGATCTTCAACATCAACCAGGTTCCTAATCACAAATCTCATCTCCTCGCAATTTACATTATTTGCCATTTGCCTCTCGTTTTCCTCTCCCCCACTTCATAAAAATTTGCCGTTTTATTCGCCCTCTTTTTCGTTCGCCATTTTCTCATCAGATTTGTTTTTGAGTGCAATCTTGTTGTGAAGTCATCATGAGTCAAGAGAACACCAAGTTGTGTGATTTCTCAAATACCAACAACAATGATTTTGTTAGCACTCCAATTGCTCCTCCCGCCACTAGTGCAGAGTCTTTTGATATTAATACTGCTTTGCTGAATCTTGTTATGAAAGATCAATTTGTCGGTACTCCTAATGAGGATGTCGCGTCCCATCTTAACATATTCGTGGAATTATGTGAGATGCAAAAGAAAAATGATGTGGACAATGATGTTGTGAAGTTGAAATTATTTCTGATTTCTTTGCGAGAACATGCAAAAATTTGGTTTTCTTCTTTGCCTCGCAATAGTATTGGTTCTTGGAGCAAGTGCAAGGATACTTTTATTACTAAGTATTTTCCGCCCGCAAAAATTATTTCCCTTAAAACCCAGATCATGAATTTCAAGAAACTTGAACATGAGCATGTTGCACAATCTTGGGAAAGGATGAAATTAGTGCTAAGGAATTACCCAACTCGTGGGTTAAATCTTTGGATGATCATACAAAAAATTTATGCAGGATTGAATTTTGTTTCTCGTAATATTTTAGATTCCGCCGCAGGGGGTACTTTTATGGAAATTACTTTGGGTGAAGCTACTAAATTGCTAGATAATATTATGACAAATTACTCACAATGGCATACCGAAGAGCTCCTACTAGTAAAAAAGTCAATTCGGTAGAAGAAATAAATTCTTTGAGTGAAAAGGTTGATGCTCTTATGAAGTTGGTTGCTAATAAAAGTGCTTATATTGATTTTAATGATGTGCCTTTGTCTACTTTGATTGAGCAAAATGGTGATTCCATAGATGTTAGTTTTATCTCGCAAAACAATTTCAATAACAATGCTTATAGAGGTAATTTTAACCCTAGGCCTTTTCCTAGTAATTCCTCTAATAATTATGGTAATTCCTATGGTAATCCTACTTATAATAATAACAAAAATACCTATGATAAACTCATGTGGCACCTCTGTGCGTGATTCCAACTCTAAAAATTCTTATAAATACCCAAACCCCCGAAAGTTAACCTAGAACTTTGACTCCACCGCCGCAAGCCTCTGTACCAAACCGATCCCATCTGGAGCCCTATTTCGGCACCCCGCCGGAGGGGCAAATCATCATCGTAGGTTATCTTGATCATCCTGACAGTCTCCATGACAAGGAGGGAGTAGTTCACCGTCGAGGATGAGGGTATGTACCAGTAGCTATGTGTTCGATCTCTTTCTCTCTCGTGTTCTTGATTTGGCACGATCTTGATGTACCACAAGCTTTGTTAATATAGTCGGATCATATGATGTTGCTCCCTCTCTATCTTGTTGTGATGAATTGAGTTTTTACCTTTGAGGCTTCAGTACTATCGAATTGAAAATTTTAGATTTGGGAACACTTGATGTATGTATTGCATGTGGATACCCGTGGTGACAATGGTGGGTTCTATTGATGCAATTGATATATGTTTTGGCAATCGACTTGCTGATTCCCGCGATGACATTGGGGTAATCTATCCATAGGGGTTGATGCATGTTTTCATCCTACTTTCTCCGGTAAAAACTTTTGGGGCACTCTTTGAAGTTCTTTGTGTTGGACTGAATATTATGAATCTGAAGTTGTTTGATGCATATCAAATAATCAACTCACAGATACCCATGGTGACATTGGAGTATTTAGGAGACATTAGAGTTGGTTGGTGTGTATCATATGGTGTTATTTTAGTAAGAACTCTAGGGGTGTTTGTGACACTTATAAGGATCGCTCAATAGATTGATCAGAAAAGATAACTTTGAGGTGGTTTCGTACATGATACGTCTCCAACGTATCTATAATTTTTTTTTGTTCCATGCTATTATATTATCTATTTTGGATGTTTTATATGAATTATTATGCTATTTTATATTATTTTTGGGACTAACCTATTAACCTAGAGCCCAGTGCCAGATCATGTTTTTCCCTGTTTTAGAGTTTCGCAGAAAAGGAATACCAAACGGAGGCCAAACGGAATAAAACTTTCGCGATGATCTTTCTTGGACCAGAAGCAAACTAGGAGACTTGGAGGTGAAGTCGGAGGAGCTTTGAGGCAGCCACAAGGGTGGAGGGCGCACCCCCTATCTTGTGGGCCCCTCGTGGGTCTCCTGACCTAATTATTTCGCCTATATGTACTCTTATACCCGAAAACCACGAGAGACATCCACGAAAATGTTGGGGAACGTAGCATGTAATTTCAAAAAGAAATCCTACGCTCATGCAAGATCTATCTAGGAGATGCATAGCAATGAGAAGGGGAGAGTGTGTGTCTATGTACCCTCGTAGACCGAAAGCGGAAGCGTTTGCCAACGCAGTTGATGTAGTCGTACTCTTCGCGATCCCATCACGATCCAACCGATCTAGTGCCGAATGGATGGCACCTCCGAGTTTAGCACATCTGTGGCTTGATGATGTCTCCTCCTTCTTGATCCAGCAAGCAGGAGAGGAGAAGTAGATGGGATCACAACCAACACGACGGTGTGGTGGTGGAGCACCGACAGCGCTTCGCTAAGCATCGCCGGGACGAGGCGGCGGAACTACGAAGTAACAGGAGAGAGAGGGGCGCCGATGGCTTGGTGTATCCTCTTGAGGCGCCCCTCCCCTCTATATATAGGTGGAGGGGCGTGGGAAACAACACGTCCAAGTCCTAGGGCACAACTAAGGGGAAGGACTTGGACTCCAAGTCCAATCCTATTCCTACTAGGACTCCTTCCTTTTTTTGCATTCCCTAGCCATATGGGCATTTGAGGACTTGGTGCGCCTAGCCCAATAAGTCCAGGGCACCTCCCCGCAGCCCATGCTAGCCCTTGGGTCATGGTGAACCCACTTGGGGACTTCCGTACCCCTCCGAAATCCTCCAGAACCTTCTAGAAGCTTCCCGATACAATACCGAAAAAATCGCACCTTTTTCCGGAACCCAAAATATGACTTCCCATATAAAAATGTTTACCTCTCGACCATTCCGAGACTCCTCGTAACGTCTAGGATCTCATTCGGGACTCCGAACAACATTTGGTTTCCACTCATCAAATATCCCAATACTACTCTAGCATCAACAAACGTTAAGCGTGTGACCCTACGGGTTCGGGAATTATGAAGTCATGACCGAGACACCTCTCTGGTCAATAACCAATAGAGGGACCTGGATGCCCATATTGATTCCTACCTATTTCACGAAGATCTTTATCGTTCGAACCGTTATGATAACATACGTTATTCGCTTTGTCCATCAGTATGTTACTTGCCCGAGATTCGATCGTCGGTATCTTCATACCATGTTCAATGTCATTACCAGCAAGTCTCTTTACTCATTCCGTAATTCATCATCCTGCAACTAACTCATTAGTCACTTTGCTTGCAAGGCTTCTTATGATGTGCATTACCGAGAGGGCCCAGAGATACCTCTCCGATATATACTCGGAGTGACAAATCCTTGTCTCAATCTATGCCAACCCAACAAACACCTTCGGCGATACCTATAGAGCATCTTTATAATCACCCAGTTACAATGTGACGTTTGATAGCACACAAGGTATTCCTCTGGTATCCGGGAGTTGGATAATCTCATAGTCGAAGGAATATGTATTTGACATGAAGAAAGCAATAGTGATAAAACTGAACGATCATTATGCTAAGCTAACGGATGGGTCTTATCCATCACATCATTCTCCTAATGATGTGATCACGTTCATCAAATGACAACACATGTCTATGGTTAGGAAAATTAACCATCTTTGATTAATGAGCTAGTCTAGTAGAGGCTTACTAGGGACACGGTGTTTTCTCTATGTATCCACACATGTATCAACTCTCTGGTTAATACAATTCTAGCATGAATAATAAACATTTATCATGAAATAAGGAAATATAAAATAACAACTTTATTATTGCCTCTAGGGCATATTTCCTTCAATATCCCACTTGCACTAGAGTCAATAATCTAGTTCACATTGCCATGTGATTTAACACCAACACTTCACATCGTCATGTGACCAACACCCAAAGGGTTTACTAGAGTTAATAATCTAGTTCACATTGCTATGTGATTAACACCCAAAGAGTACTAAGGTGTGATCATGTTTTACTTGTGAGAGAAGTTTAGTCAACGGGTCCGCCACATTCAGATCTGTATGTATTTTGCAAATATCTATGTCTACAATGCTATGCATGAAGCTACTCTAGCTAAGCGCTCCCATGTTCAATACATAACTAGATTGAGACTTTAGAGTCATCTAGATCAGTGTCAAAGCTTGCATCGACGTAACTCTTTACGACGAACTCTTTATCACCTCCATAACCAAGAAACATTTCCTTAGTCCTCTTTAAGGTAACTAAGGATAATTTTGACTGCTGTCCTGTGATCTATTCCTGGATCACTATTGTACCCCCTTGCTAAACTCATGGCAAGGTACACAACAGGTTTGGTACACAACATGGCATACCTTATAGAACCTATGGCCGAGGCATAGGGAATGACTTTCATTCTCTCTCTATCTTCTGGCGTGGTCGGGCTTTGAGTCTTACTCAACTTCACACTTTATAATACAGGCTAGAACTCCTTTGATCGATCCAGTTTGAACTCCTTCAAAATCTTGTCAAGGTGTGTGCTTTGTAAAAGCCCTATTAAGCATCTTGATCTATCTCTATAGATCTTGATGCCCAATACGTAAGTAGCTTTACCGAGGTATTTTATTAAAAAATACTTATTCAAGTATCCTTCTATGCTATCCAGAAATTCTACATCATTTCCAATCAACAATATTCCATCCACATATAATATTAGAAATGTTATAGAGCTCCCACTCACTTTCTTGTAAATACAGGCTTCTCCGGAAGTCTGTATAAAACCATATGCTTTGATCACCTCATCAAAGCGCATATTCCAACTCTGAGATGCTTGCACCAATACATAGATGGATCGCTGGAGCTTGCACACTTTGTTAGCACCTTTAGGATCAGAAAAACCTTCTGGTTGCATCATATACAACCCTTTTTTTAGAAATCCAGCAAGGAATGTAGATTTGACATTCACTTTCCAGATTTCATAATCATAAAATGCGGCAATTGCTAACATGATTCAGACAGACTTAAGCATCACTACGGGTGAGAAAGTCTCATTGTAGTCAATTCCTTGAACTTGTTGAAAACCTTTTGTGACAAGTCGAGCTTTATAGACAATAACATTACTATCAGTGTAAGTCTTCTTCTTGAAGATCCATTTATTCTTTATGGATCACCGATCATCGAGCAAATTCACCAAAGTCCACACTTTGTTCTCATACATGGATCCTATCTCGGATTTCATGGCCTCAAGCCATTTATCGGAATCTGGGCTCATCATAGCTTCTTCATCATTTGTAGGTTCATCATGGTCTAGTAACATGACTTCCAGAACAGGATTACCGTACCACTCTGGTGTCGATCGTGTTCTGGTTGACCTACGGGGTTCGGTAGTAACTTCATCTGAAGTTTCATGATCATCATTAGCTTCCTCTCTAGTTTGTGTAGCCATCATGGGAACGGATTTCTCGAATGAGCTACTTTCGAAATTGAGAGAAGGTACAATTACCTCATCAAGTTCTACTTTCCTCCCACTCCTTTCGAGAGAAACTCCTTCTCTAGAAAGGTTCCGTTCTTGGCAACAAAGATCTTGCCTTCGGATCTATGGTAGAAGGTGTACCTAATTGTTTCCTCAGGGTGTCCTATGAAGACACACTTCTCCGATTTGGGTTTGAGCTTATCAGGTTGAAGCCTTTTTACATACGTGTCGCAACCCCAAACTTTAAGAAACGACAGCTTAGGTTTCTTGCCAAACCACAATTCATATGGTTTCATCTCAACGAATTTAGACGGTGCCCTATTTAACACGAATGCGGTTGTCTCTAATGCATTACCCCAAAACGATAGTGGTAAACCGGTAAGAGACATCATATATCGCACCATATCTAATAAAGTGCGATTACGACGTTCGGACACACCATTACGCTATGATGTTCCAGGTGGCGCGAGTTGTGAAAAAATTCAACATTGTTTTAAATGAAGGCAAAACTCGTAACTCAAATATTCGCCTCCTCGAACAGATCGTAGAAATTTTATTTTCTTGTTATGATGATTCTCCACTTCACTCTGAAATTCTTTGAACTTTTCAAATGTTTCAGACTTGTGTTTCATTAAGTAGATATACGCATACCTACTCAAATCATCTGTGAAGGTCAGAAAATAACGATACCCGCCGCGTTCTCAACACTCATTGGACTGCATATAACAGTATGTATTATTTCCAATAAGTCATTGGCTCGCTCCATTGTTCCGGAGAATGGAGTTTTAGTCATCTTGCCCATGAGCCTTGGTTCGCAAGTATCAAATGATTCATAATCAAGTGATTCCAAAAGCTCATCTGCATGGAGTTTCTTCATGCGCTTTATACCAGTATGACCTAAACGGCAGTGCCACAAGTATGTTACACTATCATTACCAACTTTGCATCTTTAGGCATCAATATTATGAATATGTGCATCACTACGATTGAGATTCAATAAACCATCCACATTGGGTGTATGACCATAGAAGGTTTTATTCATGTATATAAACAGAACAATAATTATTCTCTATCTTAAATGAATAACTGTATTGCAATAAACATGATCCTATCTTGTTCATGCTCAACGCAACACCAAATAAAATTTATTTAGGTTCAACACTCACTACAAAAAAGATACACTTCCGTGATGATACGTGTTTGTCACAGTAGGTCAAGTTTTTTGTCATGCATGTACATCCATGACGATTTTATGACAGAATCAAGATAGTCATACATGTGTTGTCGTAGAAGTGTTCCATGACATTACCAAAATTATCATCATGGAAGTGTCCACTTCCATGACGATAAATCGCACGTCATAGAAGTGCTTTCGTCAAGGGTGACCGACACGAGGCATCCCCCGTAATGGGTCGCCGTTGTCGGCGTCCTGGATATGGGGGTATCCAGCGCTGCCTGCTTGTGGTCCACCACATGGCTCCATCGACGGCCTGGTACGGCCTAGCTTCAGCACCAACACCGCAGGACCCTCGCGAGGGGCCAAGCCTTTCCAGGGGGACGACACCAAGACCCCCGAAGGAGTTGGCCTCCTCAGAAGGGCTCCTAAGGGGCAGAGAGTTCTATGCAGCCACCTCGTGAGGCTCAGCTGACGTGAGCCATGACGAGCAAGGCCAGGTGGGCGCCATGCAGGTGCCAGGCGGGTGTAGAGTGCAGGTTTCCCCTTCGGTGCAAGGGAGGCAAGCCGCAGGCGAGGGCCCCGAGGAATCAGCCAAAAGTTTCCATTCTGGTGCAACAAGACCAAGACCGCCACGACGACAGGACGGAGGTCATCACCGAGCCCACCGCAGCGTCACGACCAGAGGCTTTTCGCAAGTGAAGACTACTTTTGCCAGGATAGACTATACTACTTGTCCCCTTTCAAATCCCGCCGTTGTGGAATCCCTTCCCGCTCATATTTGGGAAGAGGACCAAGGCCACTATATATAGGACTTAGCCACCACCATGGCGAGGGGGGATATTCATTGCAACCCGAGCACCACACCAGCTCAAGAACACCTCACCTCCTAAGGCTTGTTCATCCTTGTACTAGTTCATCCATAGCCCCTCGAGGAAATCCACCACACCACACTGGATTGGGGTATTACACCACAACAGTGGCCCGAACCAGTATAAATCTCTGTGTCCTTGTGTCTCTATGAGCTTAACGCGCTAGTATCGCGAGTAGGCAGGGTGGGCAGGTTGAGATATCCACACGCACCCCAGAGTTCGAACCTCTCACGGGTTGCCGGATCCGGAAATCCGACAGCCGTTAAGCTATCGGGTTCTCGTTTGGATCTGATAACCTGTTAACAGCCCGGAACAATGGGGATTTTCCACGTGTAAAATTCTCATTTGCCGAAGGAAATGCATGTCAGCTCGTCATTGGGACAGATGTCATCCCTACAATGGACGAAAGACGCCTATGATATGTCGACACATGGGACGGCCCAACAGTGGCCCATTTAAGGTAAAAAGGTCGGCCCAGCTAAAGGCCCACCATATTTTTTCCGACATTAGTGGGTTGGCCCGTTAACAACCTGCCATGTTTTGGGTCAAATTGAGGCCCATATCAGATCAGGCCCTGCGTGTTTTGGGCCAAATTATGGCCCATATCGGATCAGGCCCATTAACAGGCCTCTGTTCTTTTGGGCCCGTTCTAAGCCAGGTTTGTATTTCAGCCTGTTAAAGGCCCGTTTACCAGTTCGGCCCGATAATAGTTTTGGCCTATTAGCGGCCCGTGGTGCATCTGGGACGTTGTTGGCCCGGTTTAACTTTAGGCCATTTAACTGCCCACGCAGAAAGCAGGCTATTTCTTGTTCGAAGTAACTTTAGGCCTCTTAACGGCCCGTAGTCTTCGTGGATAAATTTCAGCCAAACTGGCCTACCGGCCTGTTAATGGCCCGTGTAATAGTTGGGCCTAATTACAGCCCGTGTTGAATCCGACCTACTTACAGCCCATCTAATAATGGCCCATGACACTGTTGGTCCTACGGCCCGCATTGATACCGGCCTGGTTAAAGCCCATAATTTTGTTGGGCCAAACAGGGCCCGAGATATATTTTGGCCTATTAACGGCTCGTCCTATTTGGGCCAAACATGGGCCTTAGGCAGATTTAGCCTGTATTGGCCCATGAATTTTTCGGCTCAACGCTAGCCCAATCTATTTTTTAGCCTATTAAAATCCCATGGTACTCTCTGGTCCAGCTGGCCAGAACTTTACTCGGCCTATTAAAGGCGGAAAACTACTATATGTTTAGACCTGCTAATGGCCCAAGATGATTATGGGCCCATGTTTTGGCCCATATGAGTAACGGGCCAGCCTGAAGACCGACAACATTGAGATCCATTGAACCTTCCGGCCTAAATTATAGCATACCGACCAAGAATAAACCTAGACTATACAATAATGAAATTACGGCATATTACATCCACTAGGAATCAAAGTTCGCCACCGGTAATAATAAAGCGCAACATGACCGCGAATTACATACATTGGGCATCAAAGGTCACCACCAGTGCATATAAACGCGCCAACAAAAGAATATACAAAACTTAGAGCACTTCAAAAGGCATTAGGCCTGGCCAGGACGGGCACCGCAAGCAGCCGAGCAAGCTAATGAGACCTCAGTTGTGTCAAACATAGATGCTCCATCCCTAGCTTTACAACACCAAAGTGCACAAGGTAGTCCTTTGAGATCTTCCTTGCATCACTGACATCAAGTCGGAGCTTAGCTGAAGCAAGCATTTCCGCTTTAAGTTGAGACTGAAGAAGTCGAACTGATTGAGGTAGCGACTGCATAAAGGTTGTCTAACGGCTGCTGGTGAGTAGCTTCAACTCACTGTCTTCATCAAGACAGGACCTTGGGGTCATCTCGCTCTCTTCAGGACTATCTTCCCTAAAGTTCTATCTGGCATAAGAGATACGACTCTGAAAGAGAAACAAGGAGACATGTAACAGGTTTCACAATTATATAAGCAAATAAATGGATCTGTTCTACATAAGGAACATGTTTTTACAACTATAATTTAAAACTAGTAGTTGTTGCAAACATCCAATCAGATGTAAACATCAAAGTAAACAGCAGTGGAGGAAATGATGCCTATCCAAATCTATACTAGAACAAAGTTTGAAGGCTTGAGAAGGATAAACTTACATTACATGTTAACACGGGCTAGACAAAGCCCTTCTCCATGTTGATGGAAGGATAATTCAATAAATTCCCCAAAGAAACTTCTTTATAACTGTTGCCATTATTCTACATTTTGCAAAGAGTAAATATAGATCAAATAATATTGGAAGAAATAGAGGATAATGAAGCTCAAGTGGAGACTGATGATACATAATCAAATAGCAATTAATTAAGTACAGCGTTACAAGGCAAAAGGTACTGACAAGAGGAATGCAGACATCAACGTGTGCAGTGGCATTGGCTTTATTCAACATTTTGGTAAGAGTAAATGTAGATCTGATAATTTGGAGGAAGTGGAGGGCAGGGCAGATAAGATGCAGAGTAATGCTAGACAATCAACTATCTCACGATGCAAGTATAGTAATACCACCATCGTCCGTTATTACTTGTCGCTCAAATGGATGTATCTAACACTATTAAGTTCTAAATACATCCAATTGATCAACAATTAATTCGATACAGAGGGAGTACATGACAATAGGTACTTACATGAGCAATTCAAAAACTTCATAACCATTGTGTTAATTCTAATTTATCTAAGAGTAAATATAGATCTTATAATTTCGAGCAAAGGGAGGATAAAGAAGCAAACATTTACAGTGATGCTACATAATCAAACATCAATGAGTGTAAGTATGCTGACAAAGGGCAAGAGGTATTGACAAGAGCAATGCAGTGCCCAGTATTGTTGTGAGATACTATGATCTTTTGAGCAAGGAGATTCATCTGAAATTAGTTTTCATACAAGAGAGAAGGTAAGGCACATGCAGAAATTTAGGAGTTCAGATTTTGAATTGATATCATAGACAGTACCTGACGCTGGGCTCTCAATAGTTCTAATAGGGGTTTGGCCAATGGAGTAGGGGTAAAGTGTGGTACAGTTGGGCATGTGTTTTTTGTGGCTGTTGATCTATCTGATTTAACAGGTATCACTATGTTTTCCAAATACCTAGTTTGTAGTCCTTGAGGATCTGCACTCACCCTCTTCCTGGACATCTATTACAGAAGAACAACATTTGACCGAAAAAACATAGTATGATGACACATGGAATAGATATAGAAAATGGATAGGTATGACATATACTCATATATGATGATTAAACTAAGCAGATGGTGGTGTATCAAAGTAGAAGTAATGCAAGAGGTCATATGCAAAATATGTGCAACCAATACAACCTTGCCAAGTTAGAGCAAGCACCTTGATGGGTGAATAAGATAGGCCATCCTCCACCATGCCAAGTTTGTTAGCCAGTGGATTGTTCCGCAATATTCCTCTCATGCATCCATTTTCATATTCATTTTGACCATGTTCAATACCTAACATGCATGAAAACATAGAAACAAGTGAGATTATCTTTGTAATGCAGAAGTGATTCTAATCCAATAATGCCTCCCTGTAAACCCCTTTGTGGTATATCTGCAATTCTACTGAGAGATTCCATGCATGCTGTAATTTGGGGTGTGCATTAATATAGTGTGACCTACTACTCAAAATATGAGAGCTCCAGAAGTGATGATATTTCGCAGATGACAGCTTCAACATATAGTTAAGAAGAACAAGTCGAACTGGCCTGACAGGTTCAAAATATGCTACGGGAGAACAACTCGACCTGACTAGTCGACCACAAATGTCTCTGCTACTCTTCCCAACAAGGGACATACTTATTAAAGAAGAGAAGAGGATCATGTTAAAGAAGAGCAGAAGAGCAAGCAGATTGAAGATATTACAAGGTTTTATATACAATGTCTGTTACCCACCCATGGTGAACCAGAGCGCACAGAGAAATACTATTCCCTCTGGTTTCTCCATATATGGCTCACATGCATTTTGAAAGTTAAGTAGGAACATTTAGCTAGCCAATTAAACATGTCTTAGTTTTACTAATATGAGCATAATATCATATTCAAATTTGTACAACTAAGCTTGTTTAGCTCGATGGGTGGAGCAGTGCTATTACGACACGAACCATGTAGGCTGATTGTTGTCATCATAAAATGGGGAAACTGTAAGCATGATGAGTATAGTGTTGACCGTGGTAGTGGGATGGCAGATCTGATGCTGCAAACCGTGCAAAGGGTAGTTAGCAACCGATGTTTGCTTTGAAATAACAACTAAGATTTGGTATGGACAAAAAAGTACAGTCAACAAGTAACAAAGAAATGCAATTCTGCTGTCTCTCTATATGTCGTGACATGCATTTGGAAACTCAAGTGGGACCTTTAGCTAACCAATTAAATGTGTCTGTTAAGTAATATCAGTATCATATCATAATCATATTTTAACAATTAAGCTTTGGAATTATAAGTGTTGTGTTGTTTAGCTTGAAGGGTGGAGTACTGCTAGTACGACAGAAAGCACCTACGCGGATCATAGTTGAGTAGATAAAAGGGGGAAACCCTAAGCATCAAGAGTAAAATCAGGAAAGTGGAACTAGCTGGACCATATGGGCTTGTATTGCGGTACGACAAGAAAGAGCTACATAAGAACAAAACAATGCCATGGCCCGCCCAACCCTAGTCCAATATACAAAGGAGTGAAGGTAAATTTGTACAAAAATTTGGGATACCCTGTAGTCTAAGCCATCTGGGCCGCCCAATATTTTAACTGTAGCTCCATCGGCGTGTGGCACACATGCTTTTCGGAACGAATATAGGAACATTAGGTGACCGATTAAACATTCTCTGTTTTAGTAATATATGAGCTTCATATCAAATTCGTATATCAACAACTAAGCTTGGGAAGTATGAGTGGCATCTTGTTTCGCTTGATGGGTTGAGGTCTTGAGAAGCAGTGCTAGCACGACATGAAGCACCTACGATGATGGTAGTGAATATAAAGGGGGAAAACCATAAGCTTTACGAGTATAGTGACCATGCCATGGCGGATCTGAAGGTGCAAACCGGACAAAGGCTACTTCGCAACCAATGTTTGCTTTCAACTAGCCACTACGATTTGGTATGGACAAGAAAAGTACAGTAAACAAGTTAGATCTATTTTCCAGGTGAGATCAATAACTTAAGAAGATGTGAAAGAGTACCACCTCTCTTGCAAGCCGTGTATGCCCCTGCTGATATGTTGAGGGTGCTGCCGGTGTGATGGATGTCGGCAGCATGGAAGAATACTTTAGACGGCAGACGGCCAGGTCGGGGTATAAGTCATGTTGCCATGGAAGAGGCGGTCATAGGAGCAGCAATGGAAGGTGGATAACGGTGCCGATGAAGCAAGAGGACGCGATGAAAGGATCCTGGTCCTTCACCGTGGATGAGAGACACCCATCTCTTGTAGTGGACGATGGGGTAGGGGGTAGCGGCTCTGGCGAGGTGGAGGATGGGGTGGCAGATGGAGGTGATGGGGAACGCAGTAATTTCAAAAAAAAATCTACGATCATGCAAGATCTATCTAGGTTATGCATAGCAACGAGAGGGGAGAGTGTGTCCGCGTACCCTTGTAGACCGAAAGGGGAAGCATTTCAATAACGCGGTTGATGTAGTCAAACTTCTTCGCAATCCAACTGATCAAGTATGAAACGTAGGCACCTCCGCGTTCAGCACACATTCAGCTCGATGACATCCCTCGTACTCTTGATCCAGTTGAGGATGAGGGTGAGTTCCGTCAGTATTATGGCGTGGCAACGGTGATGATGATATGATCCCGGTGTAGGGCTTCGCCTAAGCACTACGATGGTATGATCAAGGTGTGTAACTGTGGAGGGGGGCACCGCACACAGTTAAGATAAACTTGTGTGTTCTAGGGTGCCCCCTCCCCCTGTATATAAAGGAGGGAGGGGGAGGTCGGCCGGCCCTATGGCGCGCCCCAATAGGGGGAGTCCTACTAGGACTTCATAGTCCTAGTAGGATTCCCCTACAAGGAAGAGGGGGAAGGAAGGAGAGGGAGAGGGAGTAGGAAAGGGAGGCACCGCCCCCTTCCCTTGTTCAATTCGGACTCCAAGGGGGGGGGCGTCCTGCCGTGGCTGCCCTCCTCTCTCTCCACTAAGGCCCATGGTGGCCCATTAGTTCCCCCGGGGGGTTCTGGTAACCCCTCCGGCACTCCGGTTTTACCCGAAACTTCCTGGAACACTTCTGGTGTCCGAATAACATGGTCCAATATATCAATCTTAATGTCTCAACCATTTTGAGACTCCTCGCGTGATCTCACCTAGGACTTTGAACAAACTTCGGTCATCAAAAACACATAACTCATAATACATATCGTCATCAAATGTTAAGCATGCAGACTCTACGGGTTTGAGAACTATGTAGACATGACTGAGACTCATCTCTGGTCAATAACCAATAGTGGAACCTGAATGCTCATATTGGCTCCTATATATTCTATGAAGATCTTTATCGGTCAAATCGCATAGTAACATGCGTTGTTCCCTTTGTCATCGGTATGTTACTTGCCCGAGATTCGACCGTCGGTATCATCATACCTAGTTCAATCTCGTTACCGGCAAGTCTCTTTACTTGTTTTGTAATACTTCATCCCGCAACTAACACCTTAGTCAAGAAGCAGGCGATGGTTAGCGTCTAGGAGAGGCGACTAGGAGAACCTTGCGTCGGTGGCCACTCCGGCCCCAGCGGCCACCCTCCACGCCGGTGGCCACTCTGGCGCCGGCGTCCACCATACTCTCCTCTTCTCTGGGCTCTCCTTGGTGATCCTTCACCCCTTTTGGTGGTGGCTCGGTCACGTTGGTGGCCATGTCGCCGTTCAACCTCAACTTCAACCGTGGCAAGGAATTTCAGGCAAGTGTTCGATCCAAGTTTGGGCACCCTGTGGTGTTCTCACCAGGCTTTCGTCAAAAAGAGTTCATTCTGGTGGTTTCATTTGCTCGTGCCTCTTTCAAGTTGGATATTCATACGGTCAGTGTGGCTCTGCTTGCTTCCTTTGGTGGTTACACACAAGGCTTTAGAGTTTGTCTCCTTAAGGATAGATCGTTCAAGTTTTCAGTAGCTTCTAAATCAGTTGGTTTTCAAATTTACAATGAGGGTAGAGTCATTGAGAAAGACTTTGAGATGGTTTTTAATCTCTGGGGTGATGGTGGACCTCAGTGGTTGCATGAAGAACGTTTGTTTTACAAGGAAGAAGAGGCTGAATGGACGCTGGTTGGCCGTAACGGGAGAGCTGTGACGGTTTTTTCCGGCGATCATCGGAGCAGTTCACCGGAGCAAAGGCCCCGTTCAGTTTTCCAACGTCTCTCCGGTAACATTCAAGAAGAGCGTGATTCTAGCATGCCACGACTTATTGACGGCAATTCATTGCTCCCTAATGAGCCTGAGTCCACGCTGCATGGGCAGGTGCGTAATGTGCATGCGCGCATTAATGACCCATGGACGTGTTTTGCGTGTGGAGATGTCGGACACATTGCCAGGTTCTGCACTCGACCGAAATGTTCTGGGCTGTGGCCTTTCATCAGATTTGAGCCCTTCTGCAGCCCACCTGACGGTGCTTGGGCTCCGGGGGAAGTAGAGTCTTGGTTTACCCAAAGAGGGCCCGCTATACAGATTAGGCAAGCGACATCATTCAAAGAGCTGGTCACGGGATTTTTCCTAATTTTCAACCAAGGCAGGTGCAGGACTCCTCGCATTCCTCTGCTCTCTCCTTTTGTGACACTCCGTTGACTTCTTCGCCACCTACCTCTGCTTCTCCTCCACCGCCCAGTGTGCTCTGCCGGTGCGCTGCAACTCCAATGGCGAACATTCCAATCGACCCAACGCCATTCATTCCCCATGGCTTCCAAATACAGCACATTGAAGGCCGTACGGGGGTCTCGCGGGTGGTGCTGCCGCGCCGTGCTCGCCGCCATGAAGATTGGGCTATTGTCAACCATTTAGCCGCTACCCGATGAGGTACTATTTCCTAATGTTAGAGAGGTGCTTGAGGATTTTCTTCAGCATGATCCAGTGGCTCAAGTCGGGGTGAGAGAGATTCAACCCTGCCCGTTCGGGGAAGCCTATGTGCAGTTCAGGCATGTGCGAGACAGAGACAGACTGGTTAGAGATAGCCCGCATGCATTTGGGGATGTTTTTATCTCGTTTACTAGGCACAATGAGGGTCGAAATTGGAGAAGGGTTAATTTCAATAGGGTCTGCTGGTTACTGATTGTGGGGATCCCGTTTGATAACTGCAACACTGAAGATATTGCTGCAGCAGTAGCACGATTCGCCAAGATTATCAGTTGGGAAAAAGAGGATGCGCTCAAGGGGAAAGTTCTGGTTAAGGCAAGAGTTACTGATTTACAGGAAATCCCAAAGAGCTTAAGATGGACTGAAGGGGAGATGTTTGAGGGAGAATACTTGACAAGTTCAATTGAGGTTCTTATGGAAGAAATGCTGGGTGGGGGTCCACCGGACGAGGACCCTATTCCACCTCCAGGCGTGGATCCACATCCTATCCCACTCAATGCAAATGATTTTCCCGGGTTTCATCATGCTGCAATCAATAATGAGCAAGATCATGAGGAAGATTGGGATAACTGGGACGATCAGGGACATTGGGCTTTCCCCCCTCTTGTCCAGGTGCCACAGTAGGTGATTCACGATGAAATTCTGGTGGATGACAATGAGGCAATCCCAAACAGCAGCATAACAACAACAGTTTCTCTGTCAGAAGGACTCCTTTCTCACAATGTTGTGGGAGGTGTTAATAATAGTGATGAAGTTAATCAGGCTGTTGCTGGTGATGTTGCTCCTGTCTTGGGTGATGGTCTGCACAATTTTCTGCAAGCATATCCCCCTGACCTGGAGGAGCACCCCGTGCTTTCCATTCCTGCTCCTTTGGTTAATCCAGAGCCAGCTATTCAGCAGGTTGCACCTCTACCACCACCAATAGTTGCTGAAGATTTGGTGCCAGTTGTGGAGGCTGTGGAGGATGCTCAGGCTACTGTGGATCCCTCTGCTTTGGCCCTTTCTGTTGATGGAAAGCATGACTCACAGAACTCAGTCCTCCCTAATTCTTCTGAGATTCCTCAACAGGATCATGTCAACATTCAGGAAGTTCAGAAAGTTACTATGCTGTCTGCTATGGAACAAGTACATGAATCTGAGGGGGGTGTCGAGCCGATACAGGTCAATTCTATGCAACCTGGCTCTCCCAAAGGTAATGTCTCACATGTCAACTCACCTTCTCCTGATGATTATTATAATTTAGTACAATCACATGCTTTCTTAGTTATTGATGGAGAACACTTAATCTCTGAAGAAGGCTTTGAATTATGGGTCAATCATTTTGCTCCATCATCACAAGAGGTCCCTAATGCTCTCACAGCTGAGATTCCTGTAAGTTGGTTCAATTTCATACTGAACCTATTGCTCAATCCTGATATATTTGAATGGACTGTAAAACTGCTAAAATCTTCTTTATGGCACATTTTGACTAATAACTGCAATGAAGAGGACACTATGACATTCATTATACCTGCTGCTTGTTCTGTCACTCAGGCTCCTATTTGTCAGCAACTCAAAAATGCAAGCCAGGATAAAGAAAATGATGGTGTCAGCCCTGCAGCACACTCATCCTCTGAGGCAAGCAGCCCCCTTAAGAGAATTTCTCCAAAGAATATCATTCTTCTACCTGCTGGTGAGGCCATCTCTAGGAAGAGAAGAGGAAAAGGGCCACTGGTGGAGAACCAGGTAAGAAGGAGTGACAGAATTAGAGAGGAAAATAATGGGTACAAAAGAAATTCATGTGTTAATAAAGAGTGTCTACCATGCAATGCTGCTCCTCCTATCATTCAGAATAAGATTGTCAAAAACCTCACTAGTGCTTTTTGCAAGGTGTCTGAGGAGGATCTCCAGGAGAAGTTGGCTAAAAGGCCAAAGAAAAAAGAAGTGGAGCAGGAGGAGTTGGCCAAGGTGTCTGAGGCCAAGGAAAGCAATACCAAGGATAGTTCTAAATGATTAGATCATTCACTGATAGAAAGGGGTCTAGGACAGTGGCAACTTTTGCAAAATGTTGGTTGCTTGTCTGGTTATGTATGAACTTGCTCCTTAAGGGTTGTAAATTTTTTATTGTGGTTAGCTACTACTGCTTGGCCTGCATGGTGCCTATTCTCTGTGTGACTGATGTTCACTGCTTGCTTAATGGATATATGATCTGGATCTTGCTGAGACCCATTGTTTATATGAGGGCAGATATAAATGCTGTGAGGGGCATATGCATTGGCTATCCACATGTTTCCTGTCTCAAGGGATGGACCTTGAGAAAATCACACAGAACACTAAGCTTACTCCATGAATAATCACAGGTCTTGGAACATTCTTAACTGGAACATCAGAGGTATTAATTCTGAAAATAAATGGTTGGCCATCAAACAAAAACTGGAGGAAAGTGCTGCTGGAATTCTCTGCTTACAAGAAACAAAAAGAGAAAATTTTTACCTACCTTACATTAATAAATTTTGCCCTAGAAGATTTAATAAGTTTGAATTCCTCCCTTCTATTGGAGCTTCTGGAGGAATTCTCATTGCTTGGAATGAGGGCCTTTTAAGGGAGAATTAATGTTTTCTAACAAATTCTCTATTTCTGTTAAGTTCACCTGCAATAGCTCTGCACAAACATGGATACTTACAAACATTTATGGCCCCTGTGAAGAAGCTGAGAAGGTTGAATTCCTAAACTGGTTTAGTAATATCCAAATGCCACCTGATGAAGACTGGATTTTAATGGGGGATTTCAATTTCATCAGATCACCTGCTGATAGAAATAAACTTGGGGGTGACATCAATCAAATGCTTCTTTTTAATGAAGCCATCAACAACTTAGGTTTAGTGGAGCTACCTCTGAAAGGCAGACAATACAATTGGAGTAATATGCAAGAAAATCCTCTACTTGAAAAGTTGGACTGGTTTTTTACATCTGCTGCTTGGATGACATCATTCCCTGACACAACTTCTTTGCCTCTTGCCAGGCCCATTTCTGACCATCTCCCTTGTGTGGTTAAGGTGGGGACTTCAATACCTAAATCCAAAGTTTTTAGGTTTGAGAATTATTGGCTCAAGCATTCCTCCTTCAAAGACCTGGTCAAAAATGCTTGGGATATCCCTGTTGGCTATTCTGAACCTGCTAAAATCATCAATGCCAAACTGAAACACCTAAGAAGGAGCATCAAATTATGGGTCAAGGATATGCCTTGCCTGAGGAAACAAATTGCTGATATCAATGAGTGTATTTACCTGCTAGACCTATTTGAGGAATTCAGAATGCTAAGTACTTTTGAATGGAACTGCAGAAAGCTTTTGAAAGAACATCTAATGAGCATTCTTACCAATCAAAAGATTTATTGGAAGCAAAGAGGGAAGATTAAGGGGGTCAAATTTGGAGATGAAAATACTAAGTTCTTTCACACCAAAGCCTCAATCAACTTCAGACATAATAAAATTGCTATTCTCAGAAATGAGGACAATGTGGAAATCTCTGATCATGCAGGAAAAGCTGGAATTCTTTGGGAGGCTTTCAAAAACAGACTTGGCCACTCAGAAGGGCACTCAATGCATTTTGATCTACACAGTCTTCTGAGACAATAGAACAATCCTGAGATATTTCAAGATTTAGAAAAGCCTTTCTCTGATGAAGAAATCAATCAAATTGTCAAGGAGCTGCCACATGATAAATCACCAGGTCCAAATGGGTTCAATGATGAGTTCATTCAATCTTGTTGGGATATTATAGGAACAGATGTCAAGAATCTCATCCATGCTTTTCATGCTGGAAACATCTCTTTGGAAAGCATCAACACTTCCTACATCACTTTGATCCCCAAAAAAGAGGTGCCTATGACTCCCAATGACTTCAGGCCTATATCTCTATTGAATGGGGTGTTCAAAATTATTACAAAATTATTGGCCAATAGACTTCAAAAAATAATTTTGCAACTCACCCATATCAATCAATATGGGTTCTTAAAAGACAGAGTGATTCAAGACTGTCTTGGCTGGTCTTATGAATATCTGCACCAATGTTTCAAATCAAGAAAGGAATTACTGGTCCTGAAATTAGATTTTGAAAAGGCTTTTGACACAATTGAACATCAAGCAATAATTGACATCCTGAGAGAAAATGTTTTGGGGAAAGGTGGATATCCTAGATTCAAATACTATTCAGTTCTGTTTCTTCTGCTGTAATGCTAAATGGGGTTCCTGGCAAAAAATTCTATTGTAAAAGGGGAGTCAGGCAAGGAGACCCTCTTTCCCCACTCCTATTTGTGTTCGCAGCTGATTTATTACAATCCATTCTCAATAAAGCAAAGGATATTGGACTGCTCACTGCTCCTATTCAACTTAACTCTTCCCCTGATTTCCCAATAGTGTAATATGCAGATGACACATTGCTGGTTATGAAAGCAGATGCCAGAGAATTATTTTGTCTAAAAGCTCTCCTGAACTCTTTTGCTACAGCTACAGGTCTCAAAGTCAACTATCAGAAATCTATCATGGTTCCAATTAATATCAATGAGGATAGGGTTGATATCTTTACCAATACCTTGAACTGCCAAAGAGGAGTCTTTCCTTTCACTTACCTAGGACTTCCCTTAGGCTTATCAAAGCCCACTGTGGAGCAATGTATGCCAATGGTTCAAAGAATTGCAAAAAGGTTAGCTGGCTTGGCTACTTTCATGACAAGTTCTGGAAGATTGCTTCTGGTCAAATCTGTGTTGGCCTCCTTGCCAATATTTTTCATGGCTTGTCTAGATGTACCTGTAACTATCAAGCAACAAGTAATAAAGTACTTGAGGCACTGTTTATGGAGAGGTTCTGACATGGAGGATCACAGACCAGCCTCTGTTGCTTGGACAACTGTCTATAGACCAAAGGTGCAAGGTGGTCTGGGAGTTATGGACATTTTTGCTCAAAACAAAGCTTTGCTAATGAAAAATCTTCATAAATTCTACAACAGGCATGATATCCCTTGGGTGAACCTCATTTGGGAATCACACTACCAGGACAATAGATTACCAGGGAATGATTTGGTGGGGTCTTTCTGGTGGAGGTCCATCCTTCAATTAACAGATCAATATAAAGCCATGGCCAGATGTAACTTAGGGGATGGTAGAACTGCCTTGTGGGGCTCTGTTATTTTACAGCAGGAATACCCCCATCTTTATTCTTTTGTGCAAGATGCTACACTGATAGTTCAACAAGTGCTGAGTACTGAGTACCTTGAGGATTTGTTCCATCTACCTCTGTCTAACCAAGCATACCAGCAATTTCTGCTATTAGAAGAAGTTTGCCATGATTTGAGACAATCTGAATTTTTGCATATGTCAGACACTTGGAGTTATATATGGGCAACAGTAATTTCTCTGCTTCAAAGGCATACAGAGTGATCATAGGTGTCAAACAAGTTCCACCTCACTTTGCCTGGATTTGGAAGTCCTCATGTCAACCTAAGCACAAAATGTTCTTCTGGATGCTTCTACATGATAGACTCAACACAAGAAACTTGCTACGAAGGAAATCTATGATCTTGGAAGAATACACATGTGTTGTGATGAACTGCCAACAAGAAGAAACTCTGCACCATTTATTCTGGGGGTGCCAATTCTCTAGGATATGCTGGAATTTCATATGTCCACAAAGATCTCAAAACCTATCTGTGCTTGAGGCCTTCCAAGATCTGAAGGAAAAGTTGAAGGTTCCTTTCTTCATGGAAATCATTATATTGGGTTCTTGGGCTATCTGGATTTCTAGAAACAACAAGATTTTTGAAAACATTCAACCATCCTTCCAAGGTTGGAAGCACATTTACTTTGAGGAGCTAAAGTTGTTATCCCACAGGATCAAGGCTAAATATGCTGTAGAGTTCAACACATGGCTGACTAGCCTGCTGGTCTCTTGAGGAGCCTTTCTCCTAGCTTTTTGTAGTTTTTGTACTTTTAGACTTAGCTTCCTTTTCAGGGGCTCACCTCAAACCCTTGTATGTATAGCTTGTTTTCTTTTCTTTTGTTTGTTTTTTTAGTCTTAGCTAGCTTTCTTAGTTTGCTGTAGAGTTTGTCTTCTTTTCTGGTTTTCTTGGTTCTGTGCTACTCCTTTTATTTATTAATAAAAAAATTGCAGTGGGGTTTTACCCTACTGTTCATAGTCAAAAAAACTAACACCTTAGTCACAATGCTTGCAAGGCTTATAGTGATGTGCATTACCGAGAGGGCCCAGAGATACCTCTCCGAAACACGGAGTGACAAATCCTAATCTTGATCTATGCCAACCCAACAAACACCTTCGGAGACACCTGCAGAGCATCTTTATAATCACCCATTTACGTTGTGACGATTTATAGCACATAAGGTGTTCCTCCGTTATCCGGGAGTTGCATAATCTCATAGTCTAAGGAACATAAGTCATGAAGAAAGCAGTAGCAATGAAACTTTAACGATCATAATGCTAAGCTAACGGATGGGTCATGTCCATCACATTATTCTCCTAATGATGTGATCCTGTTGATCAAATGACAATACATGTCTATGGTTAGGAAACATAACCATCTTTGATTAACAAGCTAGTCAAGTAGAGGCATACTAGGGACACTATGTTTTGTCTATGTATTCACACATGTAATAAGTTTCCGGTTAATACAATTCTAGCATGAATAATAAACATTTATCATGAAATAAGGAAATAAATAATAACTTTATTATTGCCTCTAGGGCATATTTCCTTCAGGAGGAGGCTGGCCACGGTGGGGAGGTTGTTGTGGCATTGACGGTGTATGAATGGGGAAATGGAGGGGAGGGGTATCTCAAACTTTGGGATGTGCTTGTCTGAAATGTGGGAAAGTTACGAACTTATCCCCCGTTTAAAATTTCATACATCATGTTGGTTGGGGATAGGACTATAATATCACATCTCCCAAATATTTGTCGGTAGCGATTTCGGGCGAGGAGAGGGTGTTTTGCCGCCCATGGTTGGCGCCCATAGTGTATGAACAGGGCTAACAGGCAGGGCGGTTGTGTCACGTGTGATGGAAGTTACATATCTGCCCCTATTTAAAATATTTGCCTACATCAATTTCGGACGAGGAGATTTTGTTTTGCCGCCCACCGTGTATGAATGGGGAAATGGAGGGAGAGACACATGTCTTTCGGACGAGTTTTAATCAAATGTGTTTTTCCACCCAGGTTAGGAGCCCACCGTGTCTGAATGGGCTCAGAGGCGGTCGTGTCACGTCTGATTGAAGTTATTAGTCTACCCCTATCGACAGGAGTGGAAATCAGGCCGATTAAGATGTGAAGTGTTAGGGGTAGACAGTAATTTCCATCTCGCAAACACTTGCTTCAAGCAGCCGACAAATGATAGTGGGTGATTTGCCGCTTTGTTGAAAATTTGGGAGAATTAGTATTCACATTTACCCTAGGCCCTGGCAACTAAATTCAAATCCAATTTGTATTCGATTACGAATATCCATACATCATTCTACGTTTTGTTATTTATTTCTTCAAAACCACGCCAAATATTTATTCCACCTTTATATATGATTATGATTTAGAAATGCCGTGATCTTCGAATCTAGGTTGGGTACACTTTGAGTCAAACATTTATTTCATCTAATACAATATGCTCACACAAAAAACAGTTCACCTTATGTCAATCAGACAAGTACTGAGGATTACCTCGCCTAAAAATTTCAGATCATTACAACACATGGACAACATAGGTGATCTTACAACATAATCCATTCAGAGACATGACAACATGCAAGTATAATAATATAATGACAATTTCAACTGGTATCAAAAGAAGAACTGGGATTACCCTAGGCTTCAGATAGCAGAAGCAGCATGATCTCCTCCATCTTCAAATGCAACATTCTTACTTCCTCAAATTCTTGGGTTGCTTGCATAATGCGTGCAACTAATTGCATAATTTCCAGCCTCAAGATCAAGATTACCTCATTCATGGCAGCCACACCATCTCTTTCTGCCTCTAATAGAGCCTCAAGAACTATAATATATGTGCTTCGACTGCTCTCTGGCGATGTTGCATCTGGTAACATGGATGGCGCATTGCTTCCACAAATAGATTCTAGGGTTGTACATTGTGTCTTAGTGTGAACGACATCCTGAAAGGTTTCCGCTGGACATAAGTAAGAGATAGTTATCGCATGATCCAGGCAGTAAGCTTACATGGTAAACGACATACGAATTATTGCCGAGCATGGCAAGCTATATTTAAATGGTTTGAAGCAGCATCAGCCGGAAAGAAATTAAAATGGTAGGATGAAACTAGGGATGTAAGTGGCATATAAACGGCATCCGCCCGTCCCATCTACTTAGTTTTTGCTAGCTCCCTAGTTCATTTTCCTCAAAAAACAAAAACTCTTTTGAACTATCATACCACTAGTGGATTTTAATCGGGATTAAATGGGACTCAGTTGACATCCCTAGTTGAAAGGGAGTGTACCACCACTATATTTAAGTTGCCAAGGCATCTAAGAAGTTGAAATAATTTGATAAAGCACTTAATAGTGTGGCCTCATATAAACTACGAGGACAATCTTGTGATGAAGTTCATAGGAAAAGTTAAGGAGTCAAATGAACTAGGCATGCATTTCTTTACAATAGTACAACAGGCACTGCTGACATATTGGCCAACTCAGGTATGGCCTAACAAGTAACAAACAAGCATTCAAATCAAGAAATACAACAAAACAGACAACTAAACTAATTGTAATTCTATAGGATTACAGGTTGAGGGCACAAGCCAAGAAAGCAGCCCACACGCATTACATTTCATGTGTACTAAAACACACTGGCTTACCATATGTTGTTGTGAAGCCTTGCTGCTGTTGCAATGTTCTTTGAAGATATCGCCAGCATCTCGTGGTTGCAAATCTAGTTATTGTAGTTTATTCTGCACCCTCTATTTAGGTAAAATTAATTTTAATCGCATGCACTCGTTTGAATTGATCATCAATGGTTCATCTAAACTAATGAAAGAAGGGTGTGTGTGCTTACAGGACAATATATGTGCTTCACTCTATTTTTATGCTTGTTCGAGGTGCCAGTCCCAAAAGAACAAATATTTTGCTTGATGGGGTTGGCAGCTCCATAATTAATAGAAGCATCAAATTAGTCATGCAACTTGGGAAGAACAAGAACGCACAAAAAAGTAGGGTCTATTTGGTTGGAGACTAGCGTGGCCAAGGCAAAGTGTGACCAGCCACACAAGTTCGCCTGAGAAATTGGACGCCAAACTTTGGCAAAAGTTGGCAAAAAATTGTCACTATGATGGGCAATAAAGTGTGGCAAAAACCAAACACATACCAACTAAACTGTGGTTGCCAAACTTTGGCTTGGAAACAGTGCTGGGAACCAAACAGCCCCGTAATGAACAGAGGCTTGGAGCAGTGATGTAATAGGTAGCATCAGAAAATGTAGGGTAAAACGAACAAAAAGCAGCGGAACCACATGGTAGTTTGCTGATGTGTAATTAAGCATAGAGAACATGAAGCGGTCTGATGTAACCAACAGGTGGCATCAAAACAACACCATTATCATTAATATAGCATGCAAGAAGTAAAATAAGAGGCAGTGATATCTAGGAAGTACAGTAATACTTAGGACAAAACTAAAGCATTGCAACTATATGTGCACTATTTTGAAATTTAGCACATGTAACATGTTCACTGCCAGGAGTATGGCCTTTCAGGTGCAAGAAGAATAATGCGTCTCATGAAAAATTGAATGATGCCCTGATGAAATTCAAAGGTGCGGTGCTTATGCTAAGAAAGTGAACGTAGGCATCGATCGTTGGATAATAGTACCTAATTTTCGGTGGCGTATGGGTATCATTGTCATACTTGATAGCTAAGGATCATCAATGGTGCTCTTGTTGCGGTTGAGTTTGGGCCGGCTGTCGCCATTGCTAAAGCGGCTCCGGTGATTCGGTTGCGGTGCCTGTCGACATACACTACTAGGGAAAAGCCTAGCAGTAGCGTGGATATTTGACCTATCAGTAGCGCGGGTAACCGCGCTACTGATACGGCGCTATAGCTAAAGGTTAGCAGTAGCGTTTGTTGACACGCGCTACTGCTATATCTACTTAGTAGTAGCGCGTACTGCAACGGACGCTACTGGTAATTACTAGTAGCGCTTCTCACTGCCCATGCTACTACTATTATTCTGTATTCTATTTCTTTTTAATTTTAGGTTGTATTCATACACCTTTATACAAGTTTTCATACAATAGTAATTTATAGATTGTTTTTACATTATAATGAGTTATTAAATCACTAGTGAAAGAACCACGGATTAGTTTCAAATGGATGGATCCTTAGTGACCAAGTCATGGATTATCACGATAATCCATGACTTGATCACTTAGGATCCATCCACTTGAAACTATTCCGCGGTTCTTTCACCCAATGATAAAATAACTCATCATCATCATCATCATCATCATCATCATCATCATCATCATCATCATCATAATAATAATCATCATCATCATCATATTAATATAAAAACTCTTGCATCATATCATCACCAACAACACTAGCTAATAATCATCATAGTTATTACCACCAACACTATTTAATCATCATAGTCATAGTGTAACTATCTAATCACCACCAACACTAGCTAATAATAATCATCATAGTCATCACCACCAACACTCATTCTAGCTAGCTAATCACTCATGTTGCTCTCTCTTATGTAAAATAGCATAGAACATGTGTAGCACTCCTAATTCATCATATTGGAGCATGCAGATGAACCTGTCTCCTAATTGTGGGCTGCGCTTCCGATTCCTGCCCCCTAGTACTTCTCTGTGATCCTTCACAATTTTGCTCCAGTTTTTGACTATTAAGACTTGCTCGCTTTTAGAAATCCTGAATGCACTCATGTGCAATGTAGGATGTCTTGGCCGTAAGCTAACCATGGACATGCGACCTTTAGCCTCGATCCACTAAGGCACAACTACCATTGGGAGTCCCTATTGAAGAACATCGTAGTAACATACTTAGCAATGAAGTTTAGCTTAAAAAATAATGTATTCAAAAGATGCACTAAGGACAAATAGTAAAAATCTTACCATCTTTCCTAAATAGACGTGGCCGTAGTTCAGTACGAACACTATTGGTGGGTCATTTTGAGTACTAAGATTTTCAAGTTCAGGAAAATAATTTGTCTTGACAGTATGAAGATCCTCAAGCCATGAAACATAATGACTTATCTCCTCGCAGTTTAGTTCAACCCCGGGACAGTAGTAGGTCATGTCTACCAAGCGCCAGACATGTTTGCTTGAATGGAAATAAGTTGTCAATAGAAATTAGTTGTCAACTATTTTTGAATAAACAATATCCAAGACATAAATATGGTTGAGAAACTCACATAATGGTAGAACTGGAGGCGTCTGCACATCGACCCAGATGTCGATATTACCTTCAATAATATCTTCGAATATCAAAGGTGATAAGCATATCAGGCTCAAATGCATAAGCCTTGCATAGTGCTCTCCATTTTTTGCATTTAAAATGGGTGTAGGTGTCTGAATGGTATAATTTTGCGGCAAAAGTATAACCATGCTCGGTCCTCAAGTTAACTCTTTTTACCTCCATAGTTTCCATAGTACTGAAACCAACCTTATCCAAGACATACATTCTTGCATGGCAGGGGATACGCTAGTAGAATAGTAAAAAATTAAAATTATAAGTTGAAGCAAAAGAAGCAGAAGTCATGCTTAATTACAAAAAAAGACTTGTAGTTGTGACTTACTGTATCCACTTCGAAGGTGTCATCCAGCTTGATGTTGAAGCGCCTACCACCAACTAGGTGATGCCTGTTGCACAGGTTGCGCTCGTCTTCACAGCATTCACATATATTGAATTCCTTTTCGTCATCAGACATTTCCTATGTTCATAGTTGAAAAATTAATTAAAAATCAACCGAAGGCAACTACCAGGAAACTCAACACACAGATCACTATTACTCAATATGCAACGGGTTGACTTTAGGTATGTCGAGTCTTCCTTCCTAAACTCTCATCTCACGTATATGGTGGGCACTCCCTCTCTGACATTGCGACCGTCAGTGATGGTCGCTACTCCTCCTTTCCCTAGCGCATTACAAAGATCTAGCACAAGGAAAAGAAGGAGAGGCGACCCCCACGACAACAGTCGGCATTGTTCTTCTCTCATATATGGTGGACACTCCCTCACCGATTTTTTGACCATCGACGATGGTCACTACTCCTTCTTCCCCAAATGTATAACAAAGGTCTAGCACAAATAGAAGAAGGAGAAGCGACCCCCACGACAATAGTCGGCATTCTTCTTCTCTCATATATGGTGGAGACTCTCCCTCACCGATTTTTTGACTATCATGTACGGAGCCCCGACAGACTTAAAGTCAACTTGAAATGTCATTTAATTCTCTTTCTAGCAAATTCGGGGCACTCGATATTTCCTACATATTCTAGCACAAGTCATGCTTAAATTCATAGAAAATTTGGGCATAACCTTTGCTAAAATAGGACATATCGAGAGCCTGAAATTTGCCGAAACGGAAATGAATCAACACTCCGGCAAAACATAGGTCACTCAGATTTTTCCTGCGATACAAAGATGTCTATACACATACAATGATGCTTAACTTGCAATTCCATCCGGATCAATTATCATAAGCATTCGCACATGAGCTCACTGACTGAGTCCATAGTTCTAGTCTATTCAACACACCAAGGAGTAGAGAAGGAGGATATGAAATTTTAGCTCACTGACTCGGGTGTAGAGGAAGTAGCTAGAGGTAGCCCCGATGACGATCACTCCAAGGAGACACGACTCTACAAATCCTGCATATTCCACCGAGTGAAAATTTTAGATCATCAAATCTCATATAGCATTCTTTGATGACAAAGTGATAATGACATAAAAATAATTTAATTTTCCAATACATTACTATATTGAAAAACAAAATTACAAAAAAATTCTATACCTATCACTAGTTTTCTATCCTATTCAAAAAACTATCTTATATTCAAAAAAACTATTCCCTAGTTTTCTATTACTAAAATTTTCTAGTTCTAGCATTAACAAACTATGTCTAAAACATCCTAGTTCTAGCCCTAACATTTACTAAAAATACCTTAGTGAAACCCTAAATTATCTTATATATAAACCTAACATAACTAAATTAAGCACTTACTAAATAAACTAATTCTATTAAGTACTTAATAAATAAACTAAATTAAGCACTTACTAAAAACTGTAAATACACTACAATATAAG
>NC_041383.1:458595221-458662995 GCF_002162155.2 Triticum dicoccoides
CGTAGGAGGGAGGAGGACGCAGCCGTAGGAGGGAGGAGGGTGCGGTAGGAGGAGGGCCACCACATACCGAGGAAGGAGAAGCGAGGGCGGCGGCGGCGACAATGCGGCGGTGGGGGAGGGCCGTAGGTTGGCGGCGGCTCCGGACGACGTGCATGGGAGAGTGAGAGTGGGAGTGGAGAGGGGAGAGTGAGGGGTGGTTGGGGGAGAAGATAGGTTGGGTTTAGAAGTAGCGCGTGTTAGGGGAAAGCGCTACTGCTAAACTACTTATCAGTAGCGCATTTCGGGGGTATGCGCTACTACTACACTTTGCCCGACGGCAACGGTTTGGCAATTTTAGTAGTAGCGCCCTTTGTCCTTGCCGCCCTACTGCTATATCTGTAGCAACAACACCTTATGGGGATACGCGCTGCTGCTAAGTACCAGCAGAGCTTCTTTCTAACCCCTGCTACTGCTAAGGTTCTGTGTATAAGGTTTTCCCTAGTAGTGATACAAGAAAGATCATCTATGGTAAGTGAACAGTTCCATGATAAAGAAGAGAAAAATTGAAGGAGTACAGATCGAAATAACCTGATGAGGTTGCGGTGTTAGTAAAGCACAACCGGTGGAGTTGAATATGGCGTCTGTGGAGCGGGTCCGATGCAGTGGACGAAGGTGTCGGCGAAGCACATCTGGCGCGGTGTACAATGCTTTCGATGAGGCGGATCTATTGCGCCGGACGAGGGCTTGTATGAAGGGCCAGCGATGGGGCAGACAAGGGAGTCAGTGAAGGGCCTACACTGTGGTGGATGATAATCCCCAAGTGCAGGGAATCATTGTAGCAATTTCCAAAGGTGGAAGTGATAAGTATGGAGTGTCGAACTCACAAGGAGCTAAAGGTAAGATCAATATTCTCTCAAGTCCTATCTGCCACTGATACGACTCTACGTACACCGAGCGTTTGCTTCCAATTAGAAACGAGAAATAAAACTACATTGTGGGTATGAAGAGGATAACTTTGCATGATATCGGAGAGCTAAAGTATAAAAGTAGGTGTTGTTATCATAAAGTTAGAATATATTACTAAATATTATGAATAGCGAGTGTAGAATAATGATGGATCGGTGTGCGGAATTGTCCTAGGCAATTGTTAACAAGACCGGTAGTCGTCATTGCAATTTCATATGAGGGAGAAGCATAAGCTAACATAATGTCTCTTCTTGGATCATATGCACTTATGATTGGAACTCTAGCAAGCATCCGCAACTACTAAAGATCATTAAGGTAAAACCCAACCATAGCATTAAAGTATCAAGTCCCCTTTATCCCATACGCAACAACCCACTTACTCAGATTTATGCTTCTGTCACTCAAGCAACCCACTATAAGCGAATCATGAACGTATTGCAACACCCTATAGCGGGAATCCCTCACGCTTGCGCAACAAGGAGGGCACAATAGGACAACACCAAAATAGAACATACAACTCGTACCAATCTAGATCATCAATCAACCCAAGGACAAAAGATATCTACTCAAAACATCATAAGATGGCAACACAGCATTGGATCATAATATGTGGCATAAAGCACCATGTTCAAGTAGGGATTACAACGGGGTGCGGGAGAGTGGACCGCGGAAAAGAGATGAGGATGGTGATGATGGTGGTGATGTTGATGAAAACGATCAGCGCGGCGATGATTCCCCTCCCAATGGCACTCCGGCGCCACCGAGAGAGAGGAGGAGAGGTTATCCCCCTTGTGCTTCCTCCTCCATGGCCTCCCCTGGATGGGGAGAGGTTCTCCCTCTGGATCTTGGCCTTCATGGCGATGATGGCCCCTCCGAGATCCTCCTCCATGGCCTCCGGTGATGATGGCCCCCTCTGGCAGGGTGCCAGAGAGGGCCTAGATTGATTTCTCGTGGCTACAGAGGCTTGCGGCGGCGGAACTTCCGATCTAGGTTATTTTCTGGAGGTTTGGGTATCTTTGGGAGAGATTGGCGTCGAGAACAAGTCAGGGGCCCCCATAGGGAGTTCACGAGGCAGGGGGCATGCCCCAGGGGGGTGGGTGCGCCCTCCACCCTTGTGGGGCCCACGGGACTCCCCTCCGGTAACTCTTCGTTCCAGTATTTTTTATATTTTCCAAAAAAATTCTCCGTTGATTTTCATCGCATTCCGAGAACTTTTATTTCTGCACAAAAACAACACCACGGTAGTTCTGCTGAAAACAGCATCAGTCCGGGTTAGTTCTAATCAAATCATACCAAAATCATATAAAACTATTGTAAACATGGCATGAATACTTCATAAATTATAGATACGTTGGAGACGTATCAGCATCCACAAGCTTAATTCCTGCTCGTCCTCGAGTAGGTAAATGATAAAAGAAATAATTTATGAAGTGTGAATGCTAGCAAGTGCGTAAGTTTGATCAATGATAGTTCCAATCACTTTCTCTAGCATCATTATATATCATAACAGTATCTCAACTCATGAAGCTTCTCATGGTCAAGTAACAAGTTATTCACATGCTAAAGTATAGATCATAAACTTTCTTGAAACTAACAAACTATATTCTCAGTCATCAAACAATTGCAATTCATCTTATTTTTAGGAAGGGTCTATGTGAGAGCTTTGATTTAGCAAACTCCACATACTCAACTATCATTTAATCTTTCACAATTGCTAACACTCATGTGATATTTATGGGTTCAAAGTTTTAATCGGACACAAAGAAAGATAGGGGCTTATAGTTTCGCCTCCCAACCGTTTACCTCAAGGGTAATGTCAACAATAATAATTTATGAAAACCTACATCCAAGTGGATATATATATCAGGATCTTTCCAGCACAATGTGCTTGCCAAAGGATAAAATGTAAAAAGGAAAGTTGAAGATCACCATGACTCTTGCATAAGGTATAAGACAAGAATAAAAGATAGGCCCTTCGCAGAGGGAAGCAGAGGTTGTCATGTGCTTTTATAGTTGGATGCACACAATCTTAATGTGAAAGAACGTCACTTTATATTGCCACTTGTGATAGGGACCTTTATTATGCAGTCCTTCGCTTTTATTGCTTCCATATCACAAGATCGTAGAAGCTTATTTTCTCCACACCAATAGATAATACATATTTAGAGAGCAATTTTTATTGCATGCAACAATGACAACTTACTTGAAGGATATTACTCAATCCATAGGTAGGTATGGTGGACTCTCATGGCAAAACAGGGTTTAAGGATATTCGGAAGCAGAAGTAGTATCTCTACTTGCTGCAAAAATTTGGCTAGCATGAGGGGGAAAGGCAAGCTCAGCATGTTGGATGATCCATGACACTATACTTTATTTCGGATATAAGAAGACATAACCCATTACGTTGTCTTCCTTGTCCAACATCAACCTTTTAGCATGTCATATTTTAATGAGTGCTCACAATTACAAAAAGATGTCCAGGATAGTATATTTATATGTGAAATCTCTCTTCCTTCAATATTCTTTCATGAATTGTTCAAGTGACCAATTCTGCGTTTGCTAACTTTCAATAAGTTTACTACCTATACTTATTCTGTGTGAAGTCATTACTCCCCATGGTATAAGCATATGAAACATATATAAATTCAGATTTATGATATTCAATTCATTCAACCATTTACTCATAGGATATACGTGAAGCACATGAGTAAATGGCAAACTACTCCAAAAGATATAAGTGAAGAACACTGAGTAGTCAAATAACTAACTAGCCATGGGAGGATTATTTTTCAATCAAGATTTCAGATCCAATGATTTTATTTAAACAGCAAGTAAAATTGAAAATAAGCTCCAAGCAAAACACATATCATGTGATGAATAAAAATATAGCTTCGAGTAAGGTATACTGATAGTTTCGAAGACAAAAGAGAGGATGCCTTCTGGGGCATCCCCAAGCTTAGGCGCTTGAGTCTTCCTTGAATATTACCTTGGGGTTCCTTGGGAATCCCCAAGCTTAGGGTCTTTCCACTCCTTATTCTCCTCATATCGATATCTCGCTCAAAGCTTGAAAACTTCAATCACACAAAACTTAACGGAACTTCGTGAGATAGGTTAGTATGATAAAGAGTAAACCATTCACTTTGGTACTGTCAAAGACAAGATTCATAATTTTTATCACACAATGCCTACTTTAGCATACCATTTCTACAATTTATATTGAGAAATATAAGCCATAGAAACTAGAAAACAAGCGAACTATGCAATGGGAACAGAATCTGTCAGAAACAGAACAGTCTGTAATGATCTGAACAGCAACATACTTATGCTACTCCAAAAATTATGAGATAAATTGGTGGAAGTGAGGAAGTTGTCTATTAATCTTCTGCAAAAATAATCAACTCAAAAATAATCAACAGCTAATCTCGTGAGCGCAAAGTTTCTGTTTTTTACAGCAAGATCACATTAACTTTCACCCAAGTCTTCCCAAAGGTCTTACTTGGCACTTTATTGAAACAAAAGCTATAAAACATGATTACTACAGTAGATTAATCATGTAAACACACAAAAACATTAAGGGTAAATATTGGGTTGTCTCCCAACAAGCGCTTTTCTTTAATGCCTTTTAGCTAGGCATGATGATTTCAATGATGCTCACATAAAAGATAAGAATTGAAACATAAAGAGAGCATAATGAAGAATATGACTAGCACATTTAAATCTAACCCACTTCCTATGCCTAGGGATTTTGTGAGCACATAATTTATAGGAACAAGAATCAACTAGCATAGGAAGGCAAAACAAGTATAACTTCAAAACTTTAAGCACATAGAGAGAAAACTTGATATTATTGCAACTCCTACAAGCATATATTCCTCACTCCTAATAACTTTCAGTAGCATAATGAATAAATTAAACAATATAACCATCACATAAAGCATTCTTTTCATGATCTACAAGCATAGAAATTTTTCTACTCTCCACATAAGCAAAATTCTTCTCATTCGGAATAGTGGGATCACTAATTCCTAAAGTTGACACTCTTCCAAACCCACTTTAGATGATAGTATTATTCATACTCCAAAAGATATAAGTGAAGTTCATGGAGCATTCTGCAATTAATATAGTCTAACCAATATCCAAGCTCAAAATATATAAGTGAAGCACGCGAAGCATTCTATAAAACCATACTCAAAAGATTTAAGTGAAGCACAAAGAGCAATTCTATAATATCATACTTAAAAGATATAACGGAAGCACATGAAGTATTCTATAAATCAATGAAGGGGTATCTCATACTAGCATGGTTTTTAAAGAAAAATAAAAACACAAAGGACACAAATCATGCGAACAAAACAAAAACCAAGGTATACCGATAATTATTGAAGAAGAAAGATGGGATGCCAACCGGGGCATCCCCATGCTTAGATGCTTGAGTATCCTTGGAATATTTACTTGGGGTGCCTTGGGCATCCCCAAGATTGAACTCTTGCCTCTCTTTATTCTTCTCACATCAGTAACTCCACGTTCTTCGAACACTTCATCCACAAACTTAACAAAAACTTTGTGAGATCCGTTAGTATACTAAAGCAAATCACTACCTTTAGGTATTGTTGAAAACTCATTCCAATTTCATATTAGAACTTTATCTACTGTATTCAAACTTCACCATGGTTCATACCCCTCTATACTACCCATAGATTCATCAAAATAAGCGAACAACACATGGAAAACAGAATCTATAAAAAACAGGATAGTCTATAGTAATCTAGAAGTTTAGTATACTTCTGTAACTCCAACAATTCTAGAAAAAATATGAAAATTTAAAACATTTGTACATAGTAACGTGCAAAAAGTTTCAGACCCGTTTGACTTTCCAGTAAAAATGTAAATTCTCGCGCTACAGCCAAAGTTTCTATTTTTGTACTGCACAAAGTAAACAAGCAATCTAATCATCCTAAAACCAAATCTTGGCACATTATTTTTATAATACAATGGATATATGCAAGGGGATAATTATTTACATACAAACTTCCATGAAAAATTCAACATTGTTTCCATGAGCATGAACACAAGTGCTCAAGGTCGACCCTCACTTCTTCAATGCATAACTTTCCAATCACTTCTCTTTTTGAAAAACTTTTTAGGCATGAGAGGCAAGTAATTTTTTTGTATTTTCATTCTTTAATTTTTTTGTATGTTTCACCCACAACTAAACAGAAACAAAAAGGAAAAACAAAATCTACTTAGTGAAGAAAGCAAACAAGCACACACGAGAATATCAACCCCACGCTATTGCTCCCCGACAACGGCGCTAGAAAATAGCTTGATAATCCCCAAGTGCAGGGAATCATCGTAGCAATTTCCAAAGGTGGAAGTGATAAGTATGGAGTGTCGAACCCATAAGGAGCTAGAGGTAAGATCAATATTCTCTCAAGTCCTATCTGCCACTGATACGACTCTACGTACACCAAGCGTTTGCTTCCAACTAGAAACGAGAAATAAAACTATGTTGTGGGTATGAAGAGGATAACTTTGCATGATATCAGAGAGCTAAAATATAAAAGTAGGCGTTGTTATCATAAAGTTAGAATATATTACTAAATATTATAAATAGCGAGTGTGGAATAATGATGGATCGGTGTGCGGAATTGTCCTAGGCAATTGTTAACAAGACCGATAGTCGTCATTGCAATTTCATATGAGGGAGAGGCATAAGCTAACATACTTTCTCTTCTTGGATCATATGCACTTATGATTGGAACTCTAGCAAACATCCACAACTACTAAATATCATTAAGGTAAAACCCAACCATAGCATTAAAGCATCAAGTCCCCTTTATCCCATACGCAACAACCCCCTTACTCGGGTTTATGCTTCTGTCACTCAAGCAACCCACTATAAGAGAATCATGAACGTATTGCAACACCCTACAGCGGGAATCCCTCACGCTTGCGCGACATGGAGGGCACAATAGGACAACACCAAAATAAAACATATAACTCGTTCCAATCTAGATCATCAATCAACCCAAGGACAAAAGATATCTACTCAAAACATCATAAGATGGCAACACATCATTGGATCATAATATGTGGCATAAAGCACCATGTGCAAGTAGGGATTATAGTGGGGTGTGGGAGATTGGACCGCGTAAAAGAGATGAGGATGGTGATGATGGTGGTGATGTTAATGAAGACGATCACCGCGACGATGATTCCCCTCCCGATGGCACTCCGGTGCCACCGAGAGAGAGGAGGAGAGGTTCTCCTCCTTGTGCTTCCTCCTCCATGCCCCCCCCTGGATGGGGAGAGGTTCTCCCTCTGGATCTTGGCCTTCATGGCGATGATGGCCCCTCCGGGATCCTCCTCCATGGCCTCCGGTGATGATGGCCCCCTCTGGCAGGGTGCCAGAAAGGGCCTAGATTGATTTCTCGTGGCTAAGAGGCTTGCGGCGGCGGAACTTCCGATCTAGGTTATTTTCTGGAGGTTTGGGTATTTATGGGAGAGGTTGGCGTCGAGAACAAGTCAGGTGGGCCCACTGGGAGTCCATGAGGCAGGGGACGCGCCCCAGGGGGGTGGGCACGCCCTCCACCCTCGTGAGGCCCACGGGACTCCTCTCCGGTAACTCTTCGTTCCAGTATTTTTTATATTTTCCAGAAAAATTCTCTGTTGATGTTCATCACATTCCGAGAACTTTTATTTCTGCACAAAAACAACACCACGGTAGTTCTGCTGAAAACAGCGTCAGTCCGGGTTAGTTCTAATCAAATCATACCAAAAACATATAAAACTATTGTAAACATGGCATGAATACTTCATAAATTATAGATACGTTGGAGATGTATCAGTGGACGAGGGCACCGGTGAAGCAGATCCGGTGCAGTGGACCATGATGGCAGTCAAGGAGATCTGGAGCGGTGGACAAGCCAGTCGCTGAAGCGGTGAAGTGGTGAGTTGGCAGTTGGGGGTTCCAAGGTGCGGAAGGTAGATCCGTCGGGGTGTGAGGTCCACCGCCAGGGCAAAGAATTAGATTTGGTGTCTTGGCATGGTTGGGTGGGGGCGGGGAGGGGGAAGGGGGGGGGCTCTGGTTGTGGGCAAAGAGGGAAAACAATGGAGTTGCCAAAGTAGCACTTTTCTGTTCTTGTGGCGGGGATAAAACAGGAATATCACAGGACTAAACTTTTGGGCGCGAGATATTTCGATGTGAGCGGGAAGTTTGAAAGCTTTCGGCGCGTGAAATTAAGTGTTCTGCTCTTGTACAGCCGACTATGATAGCATGGTCGGGAATTTATTTATGTGTATGTGTATGAACAAAGTGGATGATTATAAAGTTTGAACATGCTCGTATGTGTATATCTCTAGGTTTGATATATGAATTTGAAATCATGAAATCCTGGCTTAAAAATGTACCTCTGTATAAATGAATTACAAAAGCTAATGATGAAGTCGAATTCCAAAATTCTAATCTTTGTAATTCTGGTACTTCGAAGTATATCACGCATGTTCAAAAGTATCGTTATCTCATAGTCCAAAGTTTGAAACAAATTGATCAAGCATGAGTGCACACACTATTGACCATATATATCTCAATCACGCTAGAGCCTCTCAAATATAGACACCTCACTCTTTATCTGAAGCCACAACCCCCCCCCCCATCCTCGCCCCCCACACACAAGTCATTCTCTCCCCCGAACATGAACACACTAGCACATTAAACAACCCCCTCTCTTCGAAAGTCTGAACCCCAATATAGGTCTCTGTCACTTTGTCTCTCGGGCATGCACACATCTCTTGCCCCACTCTCTAGGTCTCCCAGCATATCTCTTTCCCAAGCACACGCATTATATAGAGTTTATCTTTCCCATACACACAAAACATCGCCCCCAAATGTCTATCTCGCTAGTTATGTGGTTCTCGCACACTCACCTCATACACCACTGTCGGTGTCAAAACTGGCGAATCTCAGGTAGGGTGTCCCGAACTGTGCGTCTAGGCGGATGGTAACAGGAGACAAGGGACACGATGTTTTTACCCAGGTTCGGGCCCTCTCGATGGAGGTAAAACCCTACTTCTGCTTGATCAATATTGATGATATGGGTAGTACAAGAGTAGATCTACCACGAGATTAGAGAGGCTAAACCCTAGAAGCTAGCCTATAGTATGATTGTTGTTCGTCCTACGGACTAAAACCCTCCGGTTTATATAGACACTGGAGAAGGTTAGGGTTACACAGAGTTGGTTACAATGGGAGGAGATCTACATATCCGTATCGCCAAGCTTGCCTTCCACGCCAAGGAATGCCCCATCCGGACACGGGATGAAGTCTTCAATCTTGTATCTTCATAGTCCGGGAGTCCTGCCAAAGGTCACAGTCCGGTCATCCGGACACCCCCTAATCCGGGACTCCCTCAGTAGCCCCTGAATCAGGCTTCAATGACAACGAGTCCGGCGCGCTAATTGTCTTCGGCATTGCAAGGCGAGTTCTTCCTCTGAATACTTCATAGAAGATTTTGAACACAAGGATAGTGTCCGGCTCTGCAAAATAAGTTCCACATACCACCATAGAGAGAATAATATTTGTACAAATCTAATCTGCTGACGTATTCCGCAGCGTGAAATTACGCCACGGCCAAGCCTTTATTCGAATCATCTTACTGTCCCACCTCAGCACATTTAGCAAGGCGGTTTCCTTGGCACGTCTTGTCAAAGCAGAGATCATGTCCCCTTATTCTGGGATTCTCATCAATATGGGCGTGGGTAACCCAACCGCGCCATTAATCATGGTGCTTGGGAGATAAGCGAGTTTTACTAGGCTGGTGGGGGCACATAGTTTCATCCGCCCATATAAGGGGATAAGGATCCACCCTTTCCATCTACACCTTCTTCCTCCTTTGCTTATCCATCTCTGTGCACTCGAGCTCCAGCGCCCAAGTCCGCACTTCCCACCTCAACCTTCTCCAACCATGTCCGGAGCGGGAGGCAGGTGGATGGCCTCCTCCGTCACGGAGGGGCACATCAAAAAGTTGAGGAAGGCTGGATACTTGTCCAACGACATTGCGCACCGGCTTCCAGACGAGGGGCAGCTCATTCCCACCCCCAGGCCCCATGAGAGGGTGGTATTCCTCCCCCATTTCCTCCGCGAACTAGGCTTCCCACTCCACCCATTTGTCCGGGGGCTCATGTTCTACTATGGCCTGGATTTCCATGATCTAGCCCCAAACTTCATCCTCAACATCTTGGCGTTTATCGTCGTGTGCGAGGTCTTCCTCCGCATCAAGCCCCACTTCGGCTTATGGCTGAAGATCTTCAATGTCAAGCCGAAGGTAGTGGGCAGCCAGCAGGCGGAGTGCGGAGGCGCCATGGTGGGCAAGATGGCCAACGTCACATGGCTCGAAGGCTCCTTTGTGGAAACCATCAAGGGGTGGCAATCGGGGTGGTTCGACATCATCGAGCCGCGTGACCCTGAATGGGCAGCGGCCCCCGAATTCCGATCTGGCATCCCCACACGGCTCACCTCCTGGAAAGAGACGGGCCTATTGTGGGGTAATTCGGCAGAGCTGACCGGACTCCAAACCTGCGTCAAAGACCTGATTGACCGGAAGGTTAAACTTGTCACCGTAGTCCAGGTCATGCTCTTCCGCTGGATCCTCCCGTGTCAACGACGGGCTTTTAATCTGTGGGAATTCGACCCGGCCCAGCACCAAACTTTGTCCGGGCTCTTCGACACAATGCATGAAGATGCCTGGAAGGTGCTTTTCAAGAGCTCCGAGGTTCACCCTCCCATTACCGAGGATCGCGGATTCTGCGCGAAGCGCCAGGCCAGCGCGATAAGCTTAGTTTACCCATTACAGGGTACTTGTTTTTCATAGTTTGACTCTATGCGGAATCTAAGCTCCCATTCCTTTAACAGGACTGGCAGAAGAAGTCCGGACAAATCGATTATCCGGCTCCTTTGCCCGAAGACCCAGCAGATGCCCGCTTGGCGAAGCTGCTGGTCCCGGCACCTCATGTGGTGCCGGAGAAGAAGGCCAAGAAGAAGGCCACGGGAACTCGAAAGAGTTCCCGGCGCCTGGTAGTGTCGGATTCCTCGTCCGACGACTTCGAAGCGCACTCCTCCCACGAAGGCGAGGAGGAGGAAGAAGAGGCCTCTCCCCCTCCAACGGGGGGAGGAAAGAAAAGGAAGGCTACCCCAACTAGGGGGGTCAGAGGGTCCAAGAAGGGAAAAACCCTTCTCCCGGACTACTCCACCAACGCCGACGACGATGAAGAGGAGTGGCCATCCAGGGCCAAGCCCCTGGCAAAATCGTAAGTATTCGAATACCAGAATAACTCATGGCATTCCTTTACTGCACAGTATCTTCTAACGCCGAACATAATCATGCAGTCCGCCCAAGGCCCAGCTCGACGCTTCGTCGAGTGGAACCCTGGATTCATTGGATGTGAATAGTCTTTCACTCCCAAACGCTACCTCACCTTGCCCCACGGACGATGCCGAGGTGGAGTCCCAAAAGGGGACGAGCCAGGAGAAGGCAGCCCCGGAGGCGCCGCAAGGCGACCTTCCGGATTCCAGGCGCAAAGGGGATAAAACCCCAAAGGGCTCTAAGTCCGGCCCTGGGCCGGACGCCGCACCAGAACCTTCAGTGGTTCCGAAGTCCGGCAGGCGGCCCCTTCGTAAGAAGGGCAAGCCTACGACGCCGGTGGCCTCCGTCCAACCGGAGGCACCGAATAATTTGCTGGAGGTGCTCAACGACGCCTCCATCAACGAGGAGCACCACACTATTATGAGTGCGATGATTCAGAAGGTTCAGTCCGCCAAGAGCGGGCTGACAGAAGCCTGTGCTAGCCTTCTAACAGGCTTCGAGGTATGTATTTAAGATATGTAAAAATATTACCGCATAGACAGTAGCCCCTGATGCTCAGTTTGGTGTTCGGAAAGAAAAGTCGGACTGAGGATCTAAAAAGTTATATGCAGGAGTCTAACATAAGTGTGTCAATATGGGAATGCAGGCTGCGCTGTTGACCTCTGCCGCACTGACTGTGGAGGTCGACGTATTGAAGCAGAGCCTCGAGCGGTCCGAGAATGAGATCGGCCTTGCCAAGAAGCAGCTCGAGGACAAAGAAGGTAAGTAGTACCTTATGTAAGTATATAAAAATACCTGGTTGCAAATAGTGACAGGACCAATGTGGGTGTTATAGGGGCCACAACCGAGGTGGCGACCCTGAAGGAAGCGTTGTCCAAGGCCAAAGACAATGCGGCCACGGAGTGCACCGAGCGAGAAAAGCAGGAGGCGCGGGCGGAGGAGGTGCGGCAAGAGCTCATGCTCTTGTGAAGAAACACGAGAGATTGGAGCTTGACTCAAAGACTCGAGAGTCCGAGCTTGCCTCGGCCCTTGAGAGCGCCAAATCCGCCAAGGCCGAAGCCCAAAAAGCCCTCCAGGAAATTGAGGCGATGAAGAAGATAGTGGCGGGTAAGGCATTCTTTATGCAAAGCAAGCACGTGAAAGTGAATTACTTGTTACTTACCCGAGTCCGGAGCTCTCCAGGAGCATTCGCAAATCTGCCCCACAGTGTGTCCGACGCCGCCGCATTCTACCGAGCCGAAGAAGGGAGCTCGACGGAGAAAGTGTTCTGGTCCCAGTATGCTGAGGCCGGACACCCGGTGCCCTTGAGCGACCAGCTGAAGCAGCTGGTCGAGCTCCATAAGGTAGCCGAACAGGCCATGAAGGGCCTTATAGGCCGGATGTGTCCTGGGGAGCTCCTGCCTGGGAGCTACTTTGGGCTGGTGAGGCGGCTGTTAGATGCCTGTCCGTGGCTTGAAGTCATAAAGCGCTCCGTATGCATCGAAGGCGCCCGTAGGGCCCTTGCCCGTGCTAAAGTGCACTGGGGCAAGCTGGATGCTGAGAAGATGGTGACAGATGGGCCACCAGAGGGGAAGGAGCATCGCAGGCCCAAAATGTATTATGAGGGCGTCCTGAAGGGTGCCCACCTTGTGGCGAATGAATGTACCAGGGATGTAATTTTTGAGTAAACTCGCTCGTGTTTATCGTGTGCGCTGAAAACTTGTTCATATGCGCTAAGCAACGCTATTTGAATTAAAAATATTACCTTCTGTGCGGCCGTTTATTAAATCTGAGAGATGCAAGTCGTCGGCTTCTTCCCCCATGCCACGAGTGCTGGGGTGTTCGGGATAAACCTGAGCACTCTTGTTCCCATTCTTGGGTCCTTCGAGGGAGGCGCTCAGCACAACGAACAAGGCAATCGGACTATAATGCTTTATCACTCTCACTTAGCCATAGAATTCTATAAATTTAAATTTCAGCGAAGCCCCTAGTATTCGGAAGACCGAGTTCGGGGTGCTATCCACGCCTAGGCCGGACAAAGCCAGCTCCTCGCTCTAAGCGGCATAAGTCTTTAGGGACTCAAAAAACCTCTCGAACAGCGACCGGCTCTCGCCCTATCATGACGGTCAGTTTTAGCTTTCTCTACTGAGGTGCTTAACCCAGCTCAACTGGGGCACAATTTCAGTAGTTCTCCCAGTGCTACCTTAGCCAATATAGCGGAACGTAAGGTACCAAAACATGGGAGCCGGGCAAACCCAACTATTGACCCAAGACATGATTCGGAGCCGATGCATATAGTGCTATAAGTTCGGGGTGCCACACTCGTGAGAGTGTTCGGACTTCTCACACCATATTTTGGGGTACTTAAGCCCCTGGTGTATTGGCCGTACCAAAGTGTACGGTTGCATGATGTCGTAATTGAACATACTTACATAAAAATGAATGCAATAATAGACAAGAGCTATGTATTGTTTATTAAAAGGCTGTTGTGAAAGCAGAATGATACAAATAGTGTGATAAGCAAGAGATGGGATTATTTGATATGTCCCCCTCCAGGGGCAAGCTGCGGGACTTTATGTAAGATAGGTATTTAGCTCGTTAAAGAGACCACCTGGACATTCGACGTAGCTTGCTGCCTCCCTGGATGTTGAATCGTGTGTTCGGCGATTGTACTGCCGGACAGGCCTTCCGGAGAATGGAGTCCTGAAAGTAAGAAAAAAGGAATTACAAAATTTGGAGCCCCTAGTGCGATTGAGCCGCATTTTGGGCGTGCCATGGTTGTGCCCCTCCCCGTATGCCCATGGTATTTCCAGAGCGTAATTATGTGCGCGTAGTACTGGTTTCGCAATTTTGCGAGGGCTGGGGTTGGGGCCGCACTGCTACGCTTGCACGGAACGTGCTAGGCGGTCTTGTTGTAGGTTACTCCGGGCGCGCTTGACGGTGTCCAAACGTTTAATAGTCGGACTGGAGAATTGCCTTGAGAGGCTACTTTGTACTTCTGCCGCGAGGGCCGTCGTATGCTCCTCTGTTCGGAGAGAGCGTTTGGTGTTTCCATTGACCGTAATGACTCCTCGAGGGCCTGGCATCTTGAGCTTGAGGTATGCGTAGTGCGGCACCGCATTGAACTTTGCAAATGCGGTTCGTTCGAGCAGGGCGTGATAGCCACTGCAGAACGGCACTATGTTGAAGATTAACTCCTCGCTTCGGAAATTATCCAGGGATCCGAAGACCACTTCTAGTGTAACTGAGCCTGTACAGTTGGCCTCTACACCTGGTATGACGCCTTTAAAGGTTGTCTTTGTGGGTTTAATCCTTGAGGGATCTATGCCCATTTTTCGCACTGTATCCTGATAAAGTAGGTTCAGGCTACTGCCGCCGTCCATAAGGACTCTAGTGAGGTGAAATCCGTCAATGATTGGGTCTAGAACCAGTGCGGCGAATCCGCCATGGCGGATGCTAGTGGGGTGGTCCCTTCGATCGAAAGTGATCGGGCAGGAGGACCATGGGTTGAACTTTGGGGCGACTGGCTCCAACACATATACGTCCCTGAGTGCATGCTTCTGTTCCCTTTTAGGGATGTGGGTTGCGTATATCATGTTCACCGTCCGCACTTGTGGGGGGGAAGCCCTTCTGTCCCCTATTACTCGGCGGCTGGGGCTCCTCCTCGTCATCGCTATGCAGCCCCTTGTCTCTGTTTTTGGTGCTTAACTTGCCTGCCTGCTTGAACACCCAACAATCCCTGTTGGTGTGATTGGCTGGTTTTTCGGGGGTGCCGTGTATCTGGCACAAATGATCGAGTATTCTGTCCAAATTGGAATGGCCCAGAGTACTTCTTTTGAATGGCTTTTTCCGCTGACCGGGTTTAGAGCCTTGGAATCCGGCGTTAACTGTCGTATCCTCCGTATTGTCGCCGTTAATGCGGCGCTTGTGTTTGTTGCAACGTGACCTGCCATTGTTGTCCTTGGTATCCGAATTACCAGGGCTCTTGGTCATGTTATTACTATGAGCTAGCCAGCTGTCTTCTCCTACGCAAAAGCGGGTCATGAGTGTTGTGAGGGCTGCCATGGATTTCGGCTTTTCCTGTCCTAGGTGCCGGGAAAGCCATTCGTCACGGATGTTATGTTTGAAGGCTGCGAGGGCCTCTGCGTCCGGACAGTCAACTATTTGATTTTTCTTGGTTAGGAACCGTGTCCAGAATTGTCTGGCCGATTCGTCTGGCTGCTGAATGATGTGGCTTAGGTCATCGGCGTTTGGTGGTCGCACATAGGTGCCCTAGAAATTGTCGAGGAATGCGGCTTCCAGGTCCTCCCAGCAACCAATTGACTCTGCTGGCAAGCTGTTAAGCCAATGCCAAGCTAGTCCTTTAAGCTTGAGTGGGAGGTATTTGATAGCGTGTAGATCATCACCGCGGGCCATGTGGATATGAAGAAGATAGTCCTTGATCCATACCGCAAGATCTGTTGTGCCATCGTATTATTCGATATTTACGGGTTTAAAACCCTCGGGGATTTGATGATCCTTTACTTCATCTGTGAAGGATAATGGGTGTGCGGCGCCTCTGTACTGGGCTATATCACGACGTAGCTCAAATGAGCTTTGTCTGCTGTGTTCGACCTGGCCGTATTTGCCGTATCCGGCATGATGGTTATCGTTACGTGTCGTCGGGCGCCCACGTGATCCGTAGATCGATCTAGTTTGCCTTGCCTTGTCCTCCAATATGTCTCGCAGGTCCGGCACATGTCCCCGTACCTTGGTATAGCGGCGCCGGGGTGCGGCTTGAATTGATGGCCGAGAGGCCTCTCTGTCGCGGCCACGAGGTGGCCGGTCGGCTGCGTCATGCGCTGGTGATGTAGGTTTGGGTGCTTCCTCCTCTAATCGGGTAGCAGCCTGCGCTTTGGGTAGCTCTTGGAGGGGCGTTCGAGTTCGTATTCCTCGGCCGCCAGGACTTCGGTCCATCTGTCGGCTAGCAAGTCTTGGTCAGGTCTAAGCTGCTGCTGTTTTTTCTTGAGGCTGCTCGCCGTGGCCATAAGCCTGTGTTTGAAACGCTCTTATTCGACGGGATCCTCAGGTACGACAAATTCGTCGTCATCGAGGCTTGCCTCATCTTCGGAGGGAGGCATGTAATTATCGTCCTCTACCTCTCTGTCTGTCGCTCTCTCATGAGGGCTAGTCTATCCATCCTTCTGAGCTGAATTCAGCTCGAGGGGGTTGTCTTCGGCACTATCCGGGGTCTTATTATTTCCCGTGCCGGAATCGCCGTTTTTGCTTTGGCGGGATTTAGAGCGGCGCCGCTGACGCCGGCGCTTAGGCTGCTTCTTGGAGGGATCATCCTCCATTGTTCCATTGACATCCCCTTCTTTTGGGGTGTCCACCATGTATATGTTGTATGACGAGGTGGCCTTCCAGTGCCCTAGAGGCGCTGGTCTTGGTCGTCTCCTGCATCGGTGTCCATACCGACGATGTCTTCGGAGTCGAAGTCGAGCATGTCGGTTAAATCATCGACAGTGGGTACGAAGTGGGTGGTGGGTGGGATTCGAATTTCTTCGTCGTCCGCATCCCAACCTCGCTAACCATAGTCCGGCCAGGGCTCTCCTGATAAAGAGAGAGACTTTAGTGAATTTAGAATGTCGCCAAAGGGCGAGTGCTGAAAGATGTCCGCGGCGGCGAACTCCATGATCGGCGCCCAATCGGGTTCGATTGGCAGGGGTGCGGAAGGTTTGGAGTCCGACACCTTGGAGTCACGAGCTTCGCAAAGGACAAGGCTGGTGTTCGGCTCGATCGTCATAGAGATTGCAGCCCCCGAGGCGGTGTCCAGCCAAACGTCCTCGATAGGCGCAGTCGGCTCTGAACTAAGGGTCGGAGCAGACACTAGGGCGGCCTCCTGGGCACTGTTCGGCGGCAGAGCTAGATCGTGCCCATCGCGACAGTGCGGCGCGCTCGGGTGCGGGTCGAACCCGTCGAAGATCAAGTCTCTGCGGATGTCAGCCATGTAGTTCAAACTTCCAAATCTGACCTGATGGCCAGTGGCGTAGCTTTCGACCTGCACCAAATGGCCAAGCGAATTGGCCCGCAGTGCAAAGCCGCCGAATACGAAGATCTGTCCGGGGAGAAAAGTTTCACACTGGACCGTGTCGTCGTTGATGATCGGAGGAGCCATCGGGCCTAAAGATGACGACACAGAGGAACTCTCAATGAAAGCACCAATGTCGGTGTCAAAACCGGCGGATCTCGGGTAGGGGGTCCTGAACTGTGTGTCTGGGCGGATGGTAACAGGAGACAAGGGACACGATGTTTTTACCCACGTTCGGGCCCTCTCGATGGAGGTAAAACCCTACTCCTGCTTGATTAGTATTGATGATATGGGTAGTACAAGAGTAGATCTACCACGAGATCAGAGAGGCTAAACCCTAGAAGGTAGCCTATGGTATGATTGTTGTTCGTCCTACGGACTAAAACCCTCCGGTTTATATAGACACCGCAGAAGGTTAGGGTTACACAGAGTCGGTTACAATGGGAGGAGATCTACATATCCGTATCCCCAATCTTGCCTTCCACGCCAAGGAATGTGCCATCCGGACATGGGACGAAGTCTTCAATCTTGTATCTTCATAGTCCGGGAGTCCGGCCAAAGGTCACAGTTCGGTCATCCGAACACCCCCTAATCGGGGACTCCCTCAACCACCCCCACTACAAACAAGCACACTTTGTCTCCTTGTGCACCACTCTCCTCTTTATATCTATCCCACATGTGGACCCGCCCCAGCTCCTTCCCTATATACATATATGTCATGACTCTTTCCACAACTCCCTAATGTATCATCGTTCTCAATCTTGCACATTGTTCTCTACACCATTTATTCTAGATCTCTCATGAAGTCCCTATCATACACACGATGACTCGCTTTCCTTGCATCTCCGTACATAGGCCATGTTCGAACAACATCAACATTGTCTCCCTATTTGTACGCCACTTCTGCACACAAACGACCCCTCTCTCTCCCACCCTCTTCCTCTCTCTCTCTCCCTCGCTCTCTCTCTCTCTCTCTCTCTCTCTCTCTCTCTCTCTCTCTCTCTCGCTCGCTCTCACACCCCTCTTCCACACACACTCGATGTCTCTTCCAAATAGTCTGCTCCCTGCCCACACCCATGCTATCCCGCTACTACACATGCCTTTGTCTCTCTTTGACACACATGTCATACCATCCCCCCTTCCCTATACTAGGTTTACATCATTAGTGGTCTCTCTTCTCCACATACACACACACCCTCTCTCTCACGCACACACGCACAAACACACACAGACATGCACAAACACCATCTATCTGAATCCTTCTTTTAAGACACACACCCTTGCATATTCTTTCCAGCTCTAGGTATGTATATATCCCCCCTCTCTAGCTCAGATGCACACCAAAATTCTCCATCTCTCTAACTCACACATCTCTCCCCATGTCTGCATGCACACATTCACTCTATGATTATGTTTATGTGTCTCCACGTTACCCAACACAAAGCCCCATGCACATGTCTCTCTCTATCCTACGAAAAAAGACACAAAGAATCTCTTATCATTGCCTCAGTCTCTACACATATCACATACGCACGATGTCTCCCACTCTCGCACACATGCTCAACAAAGGTTTTCTCGTGAATAACTTACCATCTATTCATCAATAGTCGTGGCAGTACGGAGAACATGAGACGTGAAAAAGAGTAAATCTACATATACGTAGACCACCTAGTATGACTACTAGGACTAGAGCAAGCCGAAAGCGCGCCGCCATCACCCCCTCCTTATCGGCAACAGGAAAACCTTTTGTTTTACACAGTCGAGAAGTCATGGTGCTATGACCCCACATGCTCATCCGTTGAATATAATGTAGATCCAAGTTTATGGAAACAAGTATCGATAATACGTTTGTATCTCCATACATATATCTCTTCTCTTATAAAAAAACCGAGTTGGAGATGATGGTACGTCTGCCATCTTGCAAGATAGACTGTCTGATCTATATCTGACGGATAGAAATTAAACTAAAAGATACCCGCACCCTCTCTCCACATTTGCAGACAAGGCCTACCCTCGTTCATCCTTATCTCCCACAACCTCATTGTTGAGCAATTAAAAAAGGAAGCCTCTGGAACGAACTGGCATGATGGTCGCTGCCAACGTCGTCCATCCCCATGCCTCCGCTCAGTCCGACCACCAATCACCACCACGCCCCACTCCTCCTCACGTTATCTCTCCTCTTTCTTGAGATATCATTAGTTTTTACACATGGGATTACCCCCGCATGGGTCAATCACAATAGGTGTTTTTATAAAAAAACGCATCTTGATGTTCCGTGCAATGCACGAACATCTTGCTAGTACTCCTACAGAAGACTTAGTTGGTGATGATGGTGTGTCTGCCATATGTCATTTCTGACCATTAGATCTACATCTAATGACTATGAGGTAAGTTGTTGCCTTTTCTCAACAACATCCCACTTCTCTACCAATTTACAGAAAAACCCTTAATTAGTATCTTAAAACCAACCACATCCCTCCCTCACCTCACAAAAGCAGCCCAAGGAATATATTCTGATTGAAACATAATATATCAATATATCTCTAGTGATATATGTATATCAAAATTAGAGTGTTTTCTATCAAGTTTGTGAATAAGTATTATTCTAATTATGATCCATTGCAACACATGTGAACATTGCTAGTATTTCGAATCATGCAAAAAAATGCTAGTATTTCCATAGTTTCGAGTTTTCTGTCAAGATATTAGTCACTCATGGTTGATATGTAGTTTGAATTATGTACACATAGGCACTATGTAACTAGCCGCTCTTATTGGCATCCAAAGTTTAACTTTCACTCCTACTTACAGTACGTAGAGTATTTAACAAAAAACTACCACTTTCAACCAGCCCTAGGAAGAAACTATTGTACAAAAAATAGCAAAAACATACCAAATTTTCTTAATCCACGCAAAAAAACTACTACCTAGATCCGATTAGGCTCGTTTAAACCCATTTATGACAGGGTTGGCCCACACATCCGTGCTGACAAGGCAGCTTAAACCAACACATTTTGTTTGACTGTTGACACGAGGGACCCACATCTGACCTTCTATCATGTTGTTCCTCTTCCAATCATTATTTTTCCCAAATAGTACTGATGTGTGTTCATTGGTAGCGCCGGTGATAAGCGAGTTGGCTGCCGCTCCGTCGGAGGGGCCGGATGCCGCGCTGGCCTCCGCACGGGTTGGCTGGTTGGCCCGAGCATGACTCACGCATGAGCAAGCCTCCACGCTGTCCTTCGCTCGAGCCAGATGGCTAGTGTCGGTGTCAAAACCGGCGGATCTCGGGTAGGGGGTCCCGAACTATGCGTCTAGGAGGATGGTAACAGGAGACAAGGGACACGATGTTTTACCCAGGTTCGGGCCCTCTCGATGGAGGTAAAACCCTACGTCCTGCTTGATTAATATTGATGATGTGTGTTACAAGAGTGGATCTACCACGAGATCAAGGAGGCTAAACCCTAGAAGCTAGCCTATGGTATGATTGTTGTTCGTCCTAAGGACTAAAGCCATCCAGTTTATATAGACACCAGAGAGGGCTAGGGTTACACAGAGTCGGTTACAATGGTAGGAGATCTACATATACGTATCGCCAAGCTTGCCTTCCACGCCAAGGAAAGTCCCATCCGGACACGGGACAAAGTCTTCAATCTTGTATCTTCATAGTCTTGGAGTCCGGCCGATGATGATAGTTCGGCTATCCGGACACCCCCTAGTCCGGAACTCCCTCAGTAGCCCCTGAACCAGGCTTCAATGACGACGAGTCCGGCGCGCATGTTGTCTTCGGCATTGCAAGGCAGGTTCTTCCTCCGAATAACTTATAGAAGATTGTGAACACCAGGATAGTGTCCGGCTCTACAAAATAAATTCCACATACCACCATAGAGAGAATAATATCACACAAGTTCAATCTGCTGACGTATTTTGTGGCGTGATGTCACACCATTACCAAGCCTTTACTCGAATTGTTTTTATTGTTCCACCTCCGCGCGTTCATCGAGGCGGTTTCCTTGGCACGTCTTGTCGAAGCAGAGATCGTGTTCCCCTTATTCCGGGATTCCCATCAATACGGACGTGGGTAACCCAACCGCGCCATTGATTGTGATGCTTGGGAGATAAGCGAGTTTTACCAGGCCGGTGGGGACACATGTTTTTGTCCACCCATATAAGGGGATAAAGATCCACGCCTTCTTCCTCCTTGGCTTATCCATCTTCGCGAACTCGAGCTCCAGCGCCCAAGTCCGCACTTCTCACCTCAACCTTCTCCAACTATGTCCGGAGTGGGAGGTAAGTGGATGGCCTCCTCCGTCACGGAGGGGAAGATCCAAAAGCTGCGCGACACCGGATACTTGTCCAGTGACATCGCGCATCGGCTCCCCGACGAGGGAGAGCTCATCCCCACCCCCAGGCCCCATGAGAGGGTAGTATTTCTTCCCCATTTCCTCCGCAGACTGGGCTTCCCACTTCATCCCTTTGTCCGGGGGCTCATGTTCTACTACGGACTAGATTTCCATGATCTGGCCCCGAATTTCATCCTCAACATCTCGGCGTTTATCGTCGTGTGCGAGGCTTTCCTCTGCATCCATCCCCACTTCGGCTTGTGGCTCAAGACCTTTAGTGTCAAGCCGAAGGTTGTGAAGGGCAGCCAAGCGGAGTGCGGAGGCGCCATGGTGGGCGGGATGTCCCACGTTACGTGGCTGGAGGGCACTTTCGTAGAAACCATCAAGGGGTGGCAATCGGGGTGGTTTTACATCACCGAGCCACGTGACCCTGATTGGGTAGCGGCCCCCGAATTCAGATCCGGCATCCCTACACGGCTCACCTCCTGGAAAGAGAGCAGCCGGATCTGGGGGGATTCGGAGGAGTTGACCGGACTCCAAGCCTGTATCCAGAAGCTGGTGGACAAGAAGCTCAAGCTTGTCAACATAGTCCAGGTCATGCTCATCCGCCGGATTCTCCCGTGCCAACGACGGGGCTTCAACATGTGGGAGTTTGATCCGGCGCAGCACCAGACCCCGAGCGGGCTGTTCGACGCTACATACGAAGATGTCTGGAAGGTGCTGTTCAAGGGCGCCGAAGCTCCCGCATCCGCTACCGAAGATCGCGGATTCCGCTCGCAGCGTCCAGCTGACGAGGTAGGTGATTTCACCGCTTGTTTTCCATAGTTTTACTCTATGCGGGATCTAAACTCCCTTTACCTTTGACAGGAATGGCTGGCGAAGGCCGAACGGACTATCTGTCCGGCCCCATTGCCAGAGGACCCAGCGGACGCCCGCCTAATGGGGCTGCTGGCTTCGGCACCCCATGTGGTGCCGGAGAAGAAGGCCAAGAAGAAGGCCACGGGGACTCGGAAGAGTTCCCATTTTCAGGTGCTATCGGATGAGGAATCCGAGGCCGACTCCTCCCACCAAGGCGAGGAGGAGAAGCAGAAAGCCTCTCCCCTAGCAGGGGGAGGAAAGAAAAGGAAGGCCTCCCCAACAAGGGAGGCCGAGGGGTCCAAGAAGGGAAAAACTCTTCTCCCGGACTGCTCCGCCAACGCCAGCGACGACGACGAGGACTGGCCTCCAAGGGCCAAGCTCCTGGCGAGATCGTAAGTATCCGGACTCCTGAATAACTTCAAGGTTTTTCCTTTTCGCCACATAATGTCTTTTTAATGCCGCATACAACCCTGCAGTCCGCCCAAGGATGATCTTCCCGCTTCGTCGAGCGGGTCCTTAGGTGCGTCGGATATGGATTCCCTTCCGACTGCCTCCACCCCCCGCGCCGCGGACGATGCCGAGGTGGGATCCCAGGAAGGGACCCACCAGGAGGCGGAGGCCCCGGAGGTGTCACAGGACAACCTCCCGGACTTTGCACCGGACTCAGCCCCGGAACCCATAGTGGCTCCGGAGTCCGGCGGGCGACCCCTTCGTAAGAAGGGCAAGACCGTGACGCCGGCTGCCTCCGTCCAACCGGAGGTGCCGAATAATTTGCTGGAGGCGCTCAACGGCGCCTCCATCAAAGAGGAACACCGCACTGTTATGAGTGCGGTGATTCAGAAGGTACAGCTCGCCAAGAGTGGGCTGACCGAAGCCTGCAGGAGCCTTCTAACAAGCTTTGAGGTAAGAATTTCAATATGCATAAAATGGTACCGCATAGACAGTAGCCCCTGATGCTCCGTTCGGTGTTCGGAAAGAAAAGCCGGACTGAGGATCTAAAAAGATATACGCAGGAGTCCTAAAAAATATGTCAATATGGGATTGCAGGCTGCGCTGCTGACCTCTGCCGCACTGACTGCGGAGGTCAATACTTTAAAGGAAAAACTCGAGCGGTTCGAGAACGAGCTCGGCCGTGCCAAGAAGCAGCTCGAGGATAAGGAAGGTGAGTAACACCTTATTAAAATTGTACCTTACAGAAAAGGATTTTGGTTGCAAAAAGAATGACAAGGATAACGCGGGTATTGCAGGGGCCACTAACGAGGTGGCGACCCTGAAAGAGGCGGTGGCCGCGGCCGAACGAAATGCGGCCGCAGAGCGCACCGAGCGAGAGAAACAGGAGGCGCGAGTGGCGGAGGTACAGCAAGAGCTCTAGGATCTCGTGAGAAAACATGAGAGCCTGGAGCGTGACTCGAAGACTCGAGAGTCTGAGCTTGCAACGGCTCTGGAGAGTGCCAAAGCTGCGAAGGCCGAAGCCTACAAGGCCCTCCAGGAGATTAAGGCGGTGAAGAAAATAGCGGTAAGGCATTTTTCATGCAAAGTAAGCATGTGAGTGTTAATTACCTGTTGCTTACCCGAATTCGGAGCTCTCTAGGAGCATTCGTAGATCTTCCTCGCAGCGTGTCCGATGCTGCCACATTCTACCGGGCCGAGGAGGGGAGCTCGACGGAGAAGGTCTTCTGGTCTCAGTATGCTGAGGCCGGACATCCGGTGCCCCTTAGCGACCAGCTGAAGCAGCTGGTCGAGCTCCACAAGGCGGCCGAACAGGCCATTAAGGGCCTCATAGTTCGGCTGTGGCCTAAGGAGGCCATGCCTGGGAGCTACTTCGGCTTGGTGCGGCGGCTGGTGGATGCGTGCCCGCGGGTTGAAGTCATCAAGCACTCCGCCTGTATTGAGGGTGCCCGTCAGGCCCTTGCCCGCGCGAAGGTGCACTGGGGCAAGATGGATGCCCGGAAGCTTGTGACGGACCCGCCACCAGAGGGCAAGGAGCATCGCACGCCCGAGATGTATTATAGGAGTGTGCTGAAGGGCGCCCACACTATTGCGGGGGAGTGCTCCAAAGATGTAATTTTTGAGTAGAATCGCATTTTGTTATCCTGTGCACTGAAAACTTAGTTCATATACGCTAAGCAACGCTTGTTAATTTAAAATATTACCTTCTGTGCGGCTTTTTATCAAATATGAGAGATGGCAAGTCGTCGGCTTCAGCCCCCATGCCACGAGTGCTGGGGTGTTCGGGATAAACTTGAGCACTCTTGTTCCCATTTTTGGGTCCATCTAGGGAGGCGCTCAACGCAGCGAACAAGGCAACCGGACTTATGATGCTTGAACACTCTCACTTAGCCATAGAATTCTATAATTTTAAATTTTGGCGAAGCCCCTAGTCTTCGGAAGGCCGAATTTGGGGCGCTATCCAAGCCTGGGCCGGACAAGATCCGGCTCCTCGCTCTAAGCGGCGTAAGTCTTTAAGGACTCGCAAAAACCTCTCGAACAGCGACTGGCTCTCGCCTCATCATGACGGTCAGTTTTAGCTTTCTCCACTGAGGCGTTAACCCAGCTCAACTGGGGCGCAATCGCAGTGGTTCTCCCAGTGCTACCTTAGCCGATACAACGAAACGTAAGGTACCAAAACATGGCAGCCAGGCAAACCCAACTATTGACCCAAGACATGATTCGGAGCCGATGCATATAATGCTATAAGTTCGGGGTGCCGCACTTATGAAAGTGTTCGGACTTGTCACGCCACGATGCGGGAACCATAAGCCCCTGGTGTGTTTTAACCGTACCAAAGTGTACGGATGCGACATGTCGTAAATAAACATGTGTATGAAAAAGAAATGCAGTTATAAGCAAAAAGGTGTTGCATTATTTTATTCAATAAGTGCTGCTATCAATGCAGAACGATACAAATAGTGCGATAAGCAAGGGATGGGACTGTTAAACATGTCCCCCTCCAGGGGTAGGCTGTGGACTGGTGTATAAAAATGCTCGTAATGGAGACCACCTGTATATTCGTTGTAGCCTTTGGTCCTTCCCTGGCTGTTGCATCGTGAGTTCGGCAGGTCTACTACCGGACAGGGCCTCTGACGAACGGAGTCCTGTAGGTAAAAAATAAAAGGTAAAAAGAAAAAAGAACGACACACTTGAGAGCCCCTGGTGTGGTTGAGCCGCAGTCTGGGCTTATTGTGGTCGTGCCCCTCTCCCCATGCCCATGGTATCTTCAGAGTGTAATGGTGTACGCGAAGGACCTGTTTGGACGTTTTGCAGGGGCTGGGGTTGGGGCCGCACTGCTATGCATGCTCGGAACGTGCCAGGTGGTCTTATTGTAGGTTACTCCGGGCGCGCTTAGCTATGTCCGGCCGCTTAACGGCCGGACTCGAGAATTGCCTTGAGAGGCTGCATTGTACTTCTGCCGCGAGAGCCGCTGTATGTTCCTCCGTTTGGAGAGAACGTTCAGTGTTTCCGTTGACCGTGATGACTCCTCTAGGGCCTGGCATCTTGAGCTTGAGGTATGCATAGTGCGGCACCGCGTTGAACTTTGCAAACGCGATACGTCTGAGCAAGGCATGATAGCCGCTGCGGAACGGGACTATGTCGAAGATTAACTCCTCGCTGCGGAAGTTATCCGGGGATCCGAAGACCACTTCCAGTGTAACTGAGCCTGTACAATTGGCTTCTACACCTGGTATGACGCCTTTAAAGGTAGTCTTGGTAGGTTTAATCCTTGAGGGGTCTATGCCCATTTTGCACATTGTATCCTGATAAAGCAGGTTCAGGCTGCTGCCGCCGTCCATCAAGACTCTGGTAGGTGAAATCCATCGACGATTGGGTCTAGGACCAATGCGGCGAATCCTCTGTGGCGGATGCTGGTGGGGTGGTCCCTTCGGTCAAAGGTGATCGGGCAGGAGGACCATGGATTGAACTTCGGGGCGACTGGCTCCATCGCGTATACATCCCCGAGTGCACGCTTCCGCTCCCTTTTGGGTATGTCCGTTGCGTATATCATGTTCACCGTCCGCACCTGCGGGGGGAAACCCTTCTGTCCTCTATTGTTCGGCGGTCGGTTCTCTTCCTCGTCATCGCTATGCAGCCCCTTGTCATTGTTTTCGGCAATTAACTTTCCTGCCTCCTTGAATACCCAATAGTCCCTATTGGTGTGGTTAGCTGGCTTTTCGGGGGTGCCGTGTATCTGGCACAAGCGGTCGAGTATTCGGTCCAAATTGGACGGACCCGGAGCAGTTCTTTTGAATGGCTTTTTCCGCTGACCGGGTTTAGAGCCTCTGAATCCGGCATTGACTGCCGTATCTTCACTATTGTCGCTGTTGATGCGGCGTTTGCTTTTGTTACGACGCGACCTGCCATTCCGGTCCTTGAAATCCGGACTGCTAGAATTTTTGCTGAGGTTGTTGCTGCGTGCTAGCCAGCTGTCCTCACCCGCGCAAAAGCGGGTCATGAGTGATGTAAGGGCTGCCATGGATTTCGGCTTTTCCTATCCCAGGTGCCGGGCAAGCCACTCGTCGCGGATGTTATGCTTGAAGGCTGCGAGAGCCTCCGCATCCGGACAGTCGACGATTTGGTTTTTCTTGGTTAAGAACCGTGTCCAGAATTGTCTGGCCGATTCGTCTGACTGCTGAATTATGTGGCTTAGGTCATCAGCGTCTGGTGGTCGCACATACGTGCCTTGGAAGTTATCGAGGAATGCGGCTTCCAGGTCTTCCCAACTCCCAATTGACTCTGCTGGCAGGCTGTTAAGCCAATGTCGGGCTGGTCCTTTAAGCTTAAGGGGGAGATATTTGATGGCGTGAAGATCATCACCGCGGGCCATGTGGATGTGAAGAAGATAGTCTTCGATCCAAACCGTGGGGTCTGTTGTGCCATCGTAAGATTCGATATTCACGGGTTTAAACCCTTCGGGGATTTGATGATCCATTGCTTCATCTGTGAAGCATAGTGGGTGTGCGGCGCCTCTGTACTGGGCGATATCACGACGGAGCTCAGAAGAGCTTTGTTTGTTCTGTGGCCGGACTTACTGTGTCTGGCGCAACGGTTGTCGTCACGTACCGTGGGGCACCCACGCGATCCGTAGATCGATCTTGATTGTCTTGCCTTATCCTCCAATATATCTCGCAAGTCCGGAGCATTCCCTTGTGGCCTTGTGCTTTTCGAGCGATGCCGGGGTACGGGTCTATTGAAGAGCCTAGAGGCCTCTCTGTCGCGACCACGGGGTGGTCGGTCAGCCGTATTGTCTCCTGGTGATGCGGGTTCATACGCTTCCTCCTCTAAGCGGGGGAGCAGCTTGCGTTTAGGGTAGCTTTTGGAGGGGCGTTCGAGCTCATGCTCTTCGGCCGCGAGGACTTCAGTCCATCTGTCGGCTAGCAGATCTTGATCAGCTCTAAGCCGTTGCTGCTTTTTCTTGAGGCTGTTTGCCGTGGCCATAAGCCTGCGTTTAAAACGCTCTTGTTCGACGGGATCCTCAGGCACGACGAATTCATCGTCGTCGAGGCTTGCTTCGTCTCCGGGGGGAGGCATATAATCCTCTACCTCTTCTTCTGCCGCTCTCTCATGAGGGCTGGCGTCTCCATCCTCCTGCGCTGGATCTTGCTGGAGTGGGTTGTCTTCGGCACTGTTCGGTGTATTGTTATCTCCGGTGCCGGAATCTTCATTCTTGCTGTGGCAGGATTTAGAGCGGCGCCGCTGACGCCGGCGCTTGGGCTGTTTCTTGGAGGGGTCATCCTCCTCTGTTCCTTCGCCATTCCCATCCTTTGGGATATCCACCATGTATATGTCATATGATGACGTGGCTTTCCAGTGCCCGGTAGGCGCTGGTTTTTGTTCGTCTCCGGCATCGTCGTCCATACCGTCGATGTCTTCGGAGTCGTAGTCTAGCATGTCGGTTAGATCTTCGACAGCGGCTACCAAGTGGGTGGTGGGTGGGCTTTGAATTTCTTCGTCGTCCGCATCCCAACCATCCTGACCGCAGTCCGGCCAGGGCTCTCCTGATAACGAGAGACGTTTTAGCGAACTCAAGATGTCGCCAAAAGGTGAGTGTTGAATGATGTCTGTTGCGGTGAACTCCATGATTGGCGCCCAATCGGATTCGATCGGAGGGGGCGCAGGAGGTTCGGAGTCCGGCAAGGAGTCCGGCACCTCGGAGTCACGAGCTTTATGAGGGACAAGGTCAGTGTTCGGCTCTATCGCCATAGAGGTTGCAGCCCTCGAGGCGGTGTCTAGCCATCCGTCCTCGATCTGCGCAGCCGGCTCTGAATTGAAGATCAGAGTGAGTTCGAGTGCGGCCTACAGGGTACTGTCCGGCTGCAGAGCTAAATCGTGCTCGCCGTGACAGCGCGGCACGCTCGGCTGCGGCTCGAATCCATCGAGGATCAAGTCCCCGCGGATGTCAGCCGTGAAGTTCAAACTTCCAAATCTGACCTGACGGCCAGGGGCGTAGCTTTTGATCTGCTCCAGATGGCCAAGCGAATTGGCCCGCAGTGCAAAGCTGCCGAATACGAAGATCTGTCCGGGGAGAAAGGTCTCATCCTGGACTGCGTCGTTGATGACGGTCGAAGAAGCCATCAAGCCTATCGGTGACGACACAGAGGAACTCTCAATGAAAGCACCAATGTCGGTGTCAAAACCGGTGGATCTCGGGTAGGGGGTCCCGAGCTGTGCATCTAGGCGGATGGTAACAGGAGACAAGGGACACGATGTTTTACCCAGGTTCGGGCCCTCTCGATGGAGGTAAAACCCTACGTCCTGCTTGATTAATATTGATGATGTGTGTTACAAGAGTGGATCTACCATGAGATCAAGGAGGCTAAACCCTAGAAGCTAGCCTATGGTATGATTGTTGTTCGTCCTAAGGACTAAAGCCATCCGGTTTATATAGACACCGGAGAGGGCTAGGGTTACACAGAGTCGGTTACAATGGTAGGAGATCTACATATCCGTATCGCCAAGCTTGCCTTCCACGCCAAGGAAAGTCCCATCCGGACACGGGACGAAGTCTTAATCTTGTATCTTCATAGTCTTGGAGTCCGGCCGATGATGATAGTTCGGCTATCCGGACACCCCCTAGTCCGGAACTCCCTCAGCTAGCCTTAGCGCGGCGCGCGCAAGCAAGTCGCTGCACTGTCGTGCCAACCAACCTAGCAAACCTTGCAGACAAGTAGTTGGATGCATCCAGCAGGGTGTGTGCTATCTTGGCTAGCTAGCGGCCGCGAGCGCCGGACGGAGCTGGCATCCAGGCTGCCGCAAGATGGGCTCCACACCGCCGATGGTTTTGACCTCGCCTTCTGCCGGTGGTGGTAGCTGCGTCCCGGATGACTAGGTGTGGACGGGTCGGAGGTAGGAGGTCACTCGAGGATTTTTGTCCAGACTGACATGTAGGTCCCACAAGTCATAATGCCTAACTTGCCGGTCGAAAGAAGGCATTGACTTAAGGGGCGACATGGGTTGAAACATGCCTATAATGTCACTTTGTAGAGTAGTCGTTTCTTGGTTGGGCTGGTTGGTAAGTGGTAGTAGTAGTTTCTTGGCATTATTAGTGGTTTCTTGTAAGGAGCAATGTCTTAGCGACAAAAGGCGATTCTAGGTTGCGTTGTTCTCCAACGAGTACTACTAGTGGTCGCGGGAGTGTATAGCTCCTTTTGTGGGTTCGATCCCGGCCGAACGCACGATGGCCTTTTTTTAGAATAGTAACCTTGCTGCGAGCTAATATTGTACGCTGGTAGTATGACTTTTGAAGACGAACGGACGTGTCGCACCACAATCTGGGTGCACTGGACATCCCAGCCATGTGAACGGGTTTTCCCTCCCATCATCTCATGGCTTGCGTACTAGAGTAGTACTCCTATATAGTACTCGCCTACATGCTCGCCCTAGCCACACCTCGCTTGCAGCTTCCTCATCCGCTAGCATATTTAAACTAGGCGCCTCCCAATTAAGCCAGAGGAGCTGGAAAAGCCTGGCGCGGCATTGGGAACTGCAATATGGCTCTGTACATAAAGTGCTAGTACTCTACTACTCTGTAGCTTGCGGCGTTGCACGCATGGACTTCGCTCCATTATCGGCTCTATGAAAGAAATTCCACTTGATGTGAATAAATATTTTTTGAAACGGGGGCAAAAGCTTTGCCTCATCTCATTCATAAAGAAGGAACTACTAACAAAGTTTGACGAGATCCATTACACCTCCACAAATGGAAGCGAAAAGCCTAGTCTCGATGTATCAAGGAACTCAAATGTTCTGCCCCCGCAGTAACTATCGCTGATAAACAGGCTGCTAGTGTGTCCGTGAGAGGAGCGGCTGAGTAGGCCAGCTACGCGCTTGAATAAAGCATGAAGAGTACGCACTAAGCAGGTGTACTTTCCCTGCATTGATAGTGCAATGATGTTTCTAGGGAATAGTAGTACCCTCCACTTGCAACTGTAGCTCCTTGGCCTTGAGATTCAAGAGTTGAAAACTGGTGCACTATAGAAGTACAGTACATCACACTACTAGTTGAGAGAGTAGTACTACTACTTCTACAGTACGAGTACGTAGTAAATAATAGCCTCACCATTGTGGGGCACAAGGCACTACCACTATGCGTGCCCGCATACGAGGCCCTGCGGTTACGATCTTATCTCCTCCTCGCCAGTTCCCCAACCCCGAAGAGACCAAGGCAGTTCGTCGCTGCTCCCATAGATACGCCAGGCGGTTCTCCTCCTCGTCGGGGTTGGGAGACCTTGGACGACGATCCTCTGGGAGAAATCGCACGCCGCTTTGACGTCCTCACCGCTGCAAGACTCTATGCTTCCCGCACAAACTTTTTTAAGACGGTGCTTAAACAGTTTTGGGAAAAGGCCATGCTTGTTGGTATTCCATGCATCCTCGAGGAGAAGGTTATTCTATGGGACAATCCTTCAAATAGTCCACCGCTCCCTGGCCATGGTTGTACATTGACTCCGCTAGAGTTGCCGATGTTGAGAGGTAGTCGGATTTTGTCCGAAGAGCAAGTCAGTCATGGAGTTTGATCACGTAGTGTATATTCTAAATATAGTACTTAGTTATTCCATCCCGTAATTTCTTCGCTACCCACCGTATTATATATAGGTATGGGTTGATTCCAACGAAGATTGGCTTACATACCTCCAGCCGGATACCGCCATCATTTTGCACAACATCCACAGCAGTGCGGCCTTTCCCTTGGACCCCCTCTCCACCATTGGGATCGGCCTTCCAAACTGGCTGGGCTTGAATACGTATGATGATGCCTACATGAGATTGAGGAAGATAGCAATTGCGGACCCGCCGACAAAGCAACGCGGCTACGATGATTACTATCTCATCGCGGTGTTTGACATAAGGATTGCCATCAATACAAGAGGCAGTAACAGCAAAGGCTGGCACATGTTGGCCGCGGCAGATTTGTACCCCTACACGTTCGAAGACGCCATGCACCATGTAGGATGCATCTTCGCGGTGACAGGCCAGGGGACTTGTTTCATCTGGTTACCATCCTACGGTACATGAGATTACAAACGGAATGCACAAACCATCATTTGCATCCCTAACGGAACTCCATTATTCTGTAGGGACCAGTCATCCCCCGATCAAAATAAGATCGCCGATCCTGGATGTGCATTTGCATCTACAATTTGGTCTAACCTGGAACCTTGTAGCTAACTTTGGAATATTGGGATCAACTACCTTAGCAGTCGTTACCCATGGTACCACTAATGTGCAACATGGTCACACAATCTACCACGATTGGACCGTTACCATCTACCAAAGTATTCCATTTTCTCATTGTTGCGTGTTAGAGTAGTAGAGTAGTACTTGTTAGTTATTTTCTTTTCATGACTGGGACATGTTTACTGTACTAGTAGTACAATTTAGTACTATATTTTTTAAACCTTCTCGCCTTCTCTTTCATTATTGTACTGCTTACTAGTACTAGTAGGAGTACTTTTTACCTTGGAGGACGCATATAGCTAGCTAGGACCTTGAAAACTAGAACCCACTAGTTCCCACCATTTTTGTTTTTCCATGTCTTATACTATCTCATCCATGTAGCCAAGAGTAGCTATATATAATAAGCCAGTTATGTTCCTTCCTCTATACCGGAGTAGTACTATTTGCTGCATAGTATTACTGACCGTCATATTTGAGCACAACATTATTATGCATGGACCTTGACTATGTACGTCACCATGTGTCCAGATCTGAGATGTTGCGTGTACCAGATGAACGGCGCCGAGTTCGACCCCCATGTGCTATGTGGGTGCTGAGGAACACTCTTGGAGAGTAACCGCTTTTCATTGGGGACAGCTACCCCATTGTGAAGAGGATGCCACCTTCCGTGCATGACATCGAAGGCCTGTCGTTCATGAAGCATGGTTGTGTTTTCAGTGCGCACCGCCGGATGAACGACATGTTGGGACACGCTATCCCTGAGTTATGCCACTTCAGCTTGGATGAGTCTCCATCATGTGGAACTGGACTAGAAAGCTTCGACAATGATTCCCATTACCCACCGCTATGGATCGTGCCATCCATGAAGAACACCTGGGGACTGGAACCTGGAGGAGGACATGGAGCCCATTTATAACGTGTAAGTGGAGTATGGTAAATTGTGAATGGCAGCATTGTGAATATATGTAGACTAGTCATGCACAAATTTATCACATGAAGTGGAGATGAACTTGTGTGGCATACTGGCATTTGTCCTTTAGAATTTATTACTAGTAAGTGTGTTATGTGTACGTGCAACTTGTGTGGTTGTTGCATGGGCTCCAACATGCTCTTTGAGAAAAAAAGGTGGCACAACTTTGGATATAGGTGACGTGGCGGCATCATAAAGTAGCATCGTTCGCTATAGTTGTAGTACTCCTACTAGGACGACAATTCCTATAAAACCTTGCACTTGGATCTTTGCCTCTTCGGGAGGTTCAACAGTTCATACTCGTGTGAACCTTGCACTTGGCTCTTCGCCTCTTCGGAAGGTCCAAGAATGATGATACTACAATACAATATGCTTCTGGCAATCTGACATCGAATGAACTGCTGCACGTCCACCGTGAAGACGGGGGCGAGGGAGAGGGAGAGGGCGCTGTAGTCAAAATCCTCTCCTTGTCCTGTGAGCCATCGCGCGCGTGGGCGAGGGAGAGGGCGTAGGCGTACGTAGTAAGCAAGCTTCTCCTACTCCTGTGAGCCACCGCAGGTGGGCGAGGGAGAGGGCGTAGTAAGAAAGCTTCTCCTCGTTCGGCGAGTTGACGGGACACATCAAAGCAGTACTAGTCCATATTGCGTCCTTTCCTGTTAATATGGCTTAATTTGAAACGATAAAAATACACTGGCGGTCAACGTATGCAACAATACGATCATTACGGTCACTATATAGTTTTGCGGTGATTATACGGTCACTAGCTCATCGTAGAGCGCCGTATTACACCCTATTGACCGACCACATAGTAGACGTGGCACTTTCTTGACTGGTTAAATTGACACCTAGTTTCCGGGTCCCACCTGTCAGTTGGCAGAGCAAAGAAATCAGTTAACAACACTTTATGCAGGCATGATAGGAGTCCAACCCTTGTGCACGAACCACCCTGGCTGTGTATGTGAGTGCATGCACATGTACTCAACTCCCTCGGTCTTCCAACAAAGAGTGTGTTGTGGAATAGTCACGGCAGATGTCCTAGTGTGAGGACTTAGTCGTGGAGCCATCACAACTAGGTTAGCTTAAAGGGTTTAAACGGGACAAAGGACACATGAGTTTATACTGGTTCGGCCCCTTGCGGTGAAGGTAAAGGCCTAATCCAGTTTGAGGTGGTATTGCTTATGTTTCGATTACCAGGAGCGAATCTGCTTGACCTAGCTTTCGATCTCTTGTTTCTTGCCCTGAACCGTTGCCGGGTCGTCCCTTTATATACACAGGCTGACGCCCAGCAGCTCACGGAGTCCCGGCCGGCTCATAGATAATGTGTCCGGCTCGGTGACTAACTATACATGCCTTACAATACAAGTCTTACACATATGGCGGTTTACTCCTACGGGCCTTAAGTCCCCCTTGGGCCTTGGCCCTCACAAGTGAATCACCATCTTCAATATCCTCATGGGCTTCACATCATGAATCGCCATAGGTATAACCCGGCCCCTCCTGGTCGGGTGATACCTAATAGTTATATCCCCAACATTACGCCCCAGGTTGATTTGAACTTGTTCATGTCAATCTTCAACACTTAGGAAAAATCTTCCCTTCTTCATTTGTGTGAGAACTCATAACCCGCCATGACGTCATCTCCTGGGCTTGTGGTAACTGATACATCTCCAACGTATCTACTTTTCCAAACACTGTTGCCCCTGTTTTGGACTCTAACTTGCATGATTTGAATGAAACTAACCCGGACTGACGCTGTTTTCAGCAGAACTGCCATGATGTTGTTTTATGTGTAGAAAACAAAAGTTCTCGGAATGTCCTGAAAATCCTCGGAGGCGAGTTTCGGAAAATATAAAAAGTACTGGAGAAAGAATCAAGACCAGGGGGCCCACACCCTGTCCACGAGGGTGGGACGCGCGCCCACCCCCCCTAGGCGCGCCCCCCTGTCTTGTGGGCCCCCCGAGGCTCCGCCGACCTCAACTCCAACTCCATATATTCTGTCTCGCGGAGAAAAAAATCAGAGAGGAAGTTTCATCGCATTTTACAATACGGAGCCGCCGCCAAGCCCTAATCTCTCTCGGGAGGGCTGATCTGGAGTCCGTTCGGGGCTCCGGAGAGGGGGGTTCGTCACCATCATCATCATCAACCATCCCCCATCACCAATTTCATGATGCTCACCGCCGTGTGTGAGTAGTTCCATCATAGGCTTGCTGGACGGTGATGGGTTGGATGAGATTTACCATGTAATCAAGTTAGTTTTGTTAGGGTTTGATCCCTAGTATCCACTATGTTCTGAGATTAATGTTGCTATGACTTTGCTATGCTTAATGCTTGTCACTAGGGCCCGAGTGCCATGATTTCAGATTTGAACCTGTTATGTTTTCATGAATATATGTGTGTTCTTGATCCTATCTTGCAAGTCCATAGTCACCTATTATGTGTTATGATCCGACAACGCCGAAGTGACAATAATCGGGATACTTCTCGATGATGACAGTAGTTTGAGGAGTTCATGTATTCACTATGTGTTAATGCTTTGGTCCGGTTCTCTATTAAAAGGAGGCCTTAATATCCCTTAGTTTCCGCTAGGACCCCGCTGCCACGGGAGGGTAGGACAAAAGATGTCATGCAAGTTCTTTTCCATAAGCATGTATGACTATATTCGGAATACATGCCTACATTACATTGATGAATTGGAGCTAGTTCTGTGTCACCCTATGTTATAGCTATTACATGAGGAATCGCATCCGACATAATTATCCATCACTGATCCAATGCCTATGAGCTTTTCACATCTTGTGCTTCGCTTATTTACTTTTTCGTTGCTATTGTTACAATTACAACAAAACCCAAAAATATTACTTTTGCCACTGTTACCTTTATTATCATACTACTTTGCTACTAAATACTTTGCTGCAGATACTAAGTTATCTAGGTGTGGTTAAATTGACAACTCAACTACTAATACTCAATAATATTCTTTGGCTCCCCTTGTGTCGAATCAATAAATTTGGGTTGAATACTTTACCCTCGAAAGCTGTTGCGATCCCTACACTTGTGGGTTATCAGTAACCCGCCATGACGTCACATGTCATTAATTTACACAATATCCAATATATCTTAACGAATCCTTATCTTTAATAGTTGTCCTGAGAATCGAGGCGACCAAGCAACTGGATAACCGTTTTTTGGTCTCCTCGTTTTTTGCGCCCACTTATTAACCTTCTCCTTATAAATAGGGTCGAACCTCCCTTATGTCATTCTCCCCCTTCTCCTTCTCGTCTTCCTCCTCTCGCGACTCATCTGTCACTTTGAGCTCCGCCACCGCCGTGAAGCTCACTTTCCTCCTCACCCTTGGCCGCTGCATCAACCTGAACGGGACCAGAGAACGCCAGCGCTCCACTGTAGTTCATCTGCCTCTGTAAGCATTCCTCCTCTTATGCTCTAGATCGCATTAGGTTTCTTGTAGTTCTTTGAGTTCTTCGTAGTTCTTCGTTGTTCTTCTAGACAACCCTTGTTTTTAGATCCGGATATGTCTATTAGGACGCGCGGAACCTGTTTCCATTCCTTTTGTTATCTCAAAGCTTGCTTCATAGATGTATAAATCTTGCCCTTGTGCTACTTCCTCTGCTGCTGCAATGTTTTAGGTTTTGATTTATTTTCTTTTCTCACATAGCGCGAGATCCATATCAGTTGCTACCATCTGTAAAAACTTGTTTTTCCAACACTTAGCAGATTTTACTCCTGATACATACCAATCTGGTCATGGCGGCTTACACCACTAACTGTAGCTAGATTCGACACCTTAGCAGGCTTCACTCTTGAGGGATATCGATCTATTGATGGCGGCTTATATAACCCACTATAGCTAGTCATATACCATTAGGCCCCTTTTTAAGCCACCATTCTGAATATGTGTTGTAGTGCTTTTCCTCCGACTTAACTTAAACCGGCAAACTTGTTATTTTTCTTTTAGGCTTCTTTCTTCACAATGGCCCCGAAGACAGCCACTTTCTGTAACTGGGTTCCCCCCATTGTTACTGAGAACACACTCCGGGACTTTGTGAAACCCGGCTATTTTCCAGACAAGACTATCATGCATTATCGCGCCCCCAAGCCGGAAGAGGAGAAACCTCGGCCAAACGATGGTGAAGTGATTGTCTTTATTGATCACATGAACCAGGGCTTCTCACCTCCCGGCCCTAAATTCTTCCGAGATGTTCTGCACTTCTTTGATCTTCATCCTCAAGACATCGGACCCAATTCCGTGTCAAACATATGCAATTTTTCAAGTTTTCTGTTAGGTGTACCTTCAAGAGGAGCCCAGTGTGGAGCTGTTCAGGGAATACTTTTATTTGAACCGCCAAAACGAGTACTCAAATGGACCCAGCCTGGAACTTTGCAGAATCTCAATTCAGCGAAGGAGAGATGCTAACTTCCCCTATGCTCGCGTCCCGAGTCATCCCAAGGATTGGAACCAGGCATGGTTCTACTGCAAGGACACTTCTCCGGCTGACGAGAATCGATTGCCAGGCTTTCGTGCCCTGCGTCTTGACTCAAAACATCCTCTTCCTGATAAGCTGACCGCTGCTGAAGGCAAAAGACTCGCCCCCACCATTGCCAAGGTCAAGGCTCTATTGGGAAATGGCTTAACTGGCATTGACTTGGTTCGATGCTGGGTTGCATGGCGGATCATACCATTGAGTCGCTGAACCAGCTTAATGTGCACTTACACGGGCAGCAAAAAGGATCCACTGCACCACAGCTCCATGCGTTTAACTAACGACGCCATCAATGAAATGACGAAGTCTCTTCTGAAAGAAGACCCAGCATACTGCAGGAAATGGGCTTGAACCCTTTCTGCACATCTAACCCGGCACCCAAGGTGAGTCTTTAAATTACTTACTTTACCTTCATCCTTAAGTACCTTGTTTAACTCAACTTTGATGACTTGCACAAGCTGATGATGACTTTTGGAAGAAGGAATATGACCATGAAGCTGCCAAAAGGGCCAGGAAAGCCAAGAAAGCCGCCAAGAGAACGGCCAAGAAGAAGGGAAAGAAATCTAGTACTTCCGAGCTGTTTGAATTGGGCAATAGCTCTGAGTCAGAGGTAGCCCTTGATTCCTTTGGCTCCTTTTTCAATCATCTTATTGACATTGATTATCATAAGGATGTCACAGGGATCAGTCAAGCAATCGAGGAAGAGGTAACTATCATTTCCTCTGACTCCGAGCCATTGCCAAGACAGAAAATTTGAAGAGTAACCTGGAAAGTAAGCTTTTCACACCCCTTAGCTCATATGGATCCTCACTTTATTTTGAAGCAACAGCAGCACGAGAGCCGGCGATAGACTCGAACTAGCGGAGGTGAAAAATTATCTTTCGTCTTACCGAACACTTCCAAGAAGCATCGAAACAAGGTCATCCCTGATTTAAACTCCTTTTATCCTCTGGAGGGTCTCATCCGTCAACTACTTAACTCTTCCGACTCAAATTATCAGGAGACGTCTCGTTCCTCTTCCAATGATTCATCTCAGTCTCATCTGCTGACTTTCAAGACTGCTCCCGGGTAATAACAATTACTTATTATTTGCTCATTACGCTCCTTTATACTTATACTGACCTCTCATGACTCATGTAGTGGAAAAGCCAAGCCTAACAACAAGGCAAAGGTGACTAAGCCGGACGAAGACCCGAAAGTCAATGAGCCGGAGCAACAAATCCCAGCGCCTGAGACCTCCGCTCCTCAATCGTTAGAACCGGTTCTTGACATTCCACCAGTGACTCCTGACCCTTCTATCGATCAAGCAAATGATGACCCTTTGAACACTGAAGCATCAAGCCTAGTTAAAATGACTGAGACACATGATGATGATGTGGTGATTACCAACACCAGCTTTAGAGAGCCGGGTAGGCCTACTGTCTTGGCCAAACACTCTACCAAGGAAGAATACATTGAACGGTGAAAGGCGAGATTTGATGTTGCCGACTAATCCCAATTGAGCATTGGTGAGGTATATTCTAGCTATCTCAATCAAGCACACACCAGCCGTGAACTTGAAGTTGACATGATGAAGCAAATGCACCAAATATTTGAGGTATGAGCTCCTTCTTTATTGAGTTATGCACATCCTGTCAGCCCCCAAGTCTACTGTTTATGATGTAATTGAATATGTTGTAGACTTAGCTTAACCATGAGTATAAACAATACCCATTGATAGAATCCTTCAAAATCCGGCTTACACCATCCGGTTTAATCAGCATGAATGAACCGGTCCTTTGTATCCTTGTGTAAAGCAGAACTTACTAGTGTAACCCTCATGAGCCGGTTGTGACCGTTTGCGTCACAACCGGGTCATCATAAAGTAGTAAAAAGACAAACAATATGCATTAGCCCCCAAGTGACAAGTACTCTTGCTTGCAAAGTGCTTGGGGCTTATTCACATAAGCCGTTTCATGGGTAAGTTTTTCGGCAGACATTAGCCCCCAAGTGCCAAGTGTTGTTGCTTGCAAAAGGCTTGGGACTTCATGTTTGTAATCCAAATCTGAATCATGATTTTGAACCGGTGTATGTGTAGGCCACCACTGCTCAACTTGAATCACAATTAACTGATGTGAAAGCTCGGCTGGAGCAGCAAGAATCGGAGACCCGGAAGGCCGACTCAAAATTCCAGTTTAGCATGGCTAAAGCAAAGAAACTGAAAACCAGTTTTTAAGTGGAAAGAAATGCTTGGGCTGAAGAGAAGACGACCTTGACATAGCGGGTTGAGAAAGCGGAGGCGGATCTTTAGGAGGCGACCACTGAACTTACCGGCTTAAAACGCCATGTGTCTCAGATGGTTTCTGCTATCTTTGGTAAGTCGCCTCGCTAATATCAATTTGAGATTTCCCTCTTAATGATATAAACCGCCTCTAATCCATCCATGGTTATTATTCAGGTCCCAGGAGTACCAATCTTAACCAAGATATGCTTGTGAAGCTGAAGGCCGTTTATACACTTGTTGACCAGCTCTATACTTGGACTTAGGGCGCACTGGCCACAATTTCAACGGCTAATCAAGCACCTACTCTCTTGGTTGAGGTCTTGAGCAAGCTTTCTGTTCTGCCTGAGAGGTTTAATGAGATGAAGTGATCATCCGCAAGAGCTGGCGCTGTAACAGCCTTGAGCCGGGCCAAAGCATGGCTACCAGAGCTAGACCCGGCCGATATATCAACCGGGTATCCAAGCTTGAAAGAGTATGGTACTCCTTTTGATAAGAAGGACTTCGCCTCCTGCGTGAAGGAAATACATCCCCTTGCGAGCCTAATTGCCAATGAATCAGATCTTTCAAGATATCAACCGGCTTATGACATGGAAAATCAGAAGTTGTCGACGCAGGCTTATAAAGTGATGGGTCTAATTCCTCCAATCCGTACGCACACTTTTGCTCCTGAAGTTGACCCATCCGAGCTTATTGATGATGAAGCTGAATTCCAAGCCTTGAGTGGCATTGACTGGTCATCATCAACCTTCCAGGAAGCAGAGCCGAATGAAGAAGCGGAGAAGGATGATCCAGAAGCTTCAAGCCATCAGAGTCAAGAAGATTGATACTCTAGGCGGTTTATATACTTGATCTTCTAAAAACACTTAATCATTTGGGCTCCTTGAGTCATGTAATAGGCTAGCAAAAACTTTGCTCTGTCGTGCCATCGTGCACGTTTATGTTCTGCTTAACATTGTTTGAACTGCCACTGGACAATTATCCTTTTATCATGATGTTGATTTGTGCAGATGCAACTTAGAATTATCCTGCACATAAATAGATCACAAGAGCCCTTGGCGGTTCACCATAGGGCGGGTCATAATACCTCATATACAGCCACTGATGTTCAAAACAATTTATAAATAGGGCTGGTTTAGCCAGAATTAGACATAATAATAACAATATCATACCTGTGATATTGAATCGTACTGCCGGTTTATGATACCTGTGCAGTAAGGGTGATAACACAAAACTTAGAAGCCAATACTTCCAAGTACTCGATATCATCATGTACGGGCGACTTGTCGCCCCACACCAGGCCGGGTTAACAGAGACCATGGGTATGCTTTAGATATGAGCTGTGAGAATTAAGGCTACATGGCCTGAATCACTTTAAACCATAAGGCAATATAGTATCAAGAAGAACCGAAAAATTGTTCAAAAATTTAAGCCAAAAAGAAAAAAATGATGCTATGCTTCAAATACGAGTAGGAAGCCGGACCAAAAGGGTTAATATCCATGATTCGAATACGATCAGGAAGCCCCCAAGTGGTTTGTGGCTTTGAGCCGATCAAGGGGGTACCGATAGTTATGTTCTCTTTGGTGAATACACCTATGTTTGAACAGGAAGCCCCCAAATGACCATAAGTTTTGGCATTGTGCCGATCAAGAGGGTACCGACAGCTATGTTCTCTTTGGTGAATATACCTATGTTTGAACAGGAAGCCCCCAAGTGACCATAAGTCTTGGCATTGTGCCGATCAAGAGGGTACCGACAGCTATGTTCTCTTTGGTGAATACACCTATGTTTGAGCAGGAAGCCCCCAAGTGACCATAAGTTTTGGCATTGCGCCGATCAAGAGGGTACCGACAGCTATGTTCTCTTTGGTGAATACACCTATGTTTGAATAGGAAGCCCCCAAATGACCATGAAATTATGATGAAAAAGACTCATTATTCTTGGAAATGAAATGACAGAGGCCCTGCTTTGTCAGGGATGCTGGCTTTATTATAAACATCATAATATATACATTATCAAAGTAAGTACATCATAAGAGCTGGTGGCTCAAGTGTAATAAGGCCGAAGATGTGCAATATTCCACCGCCGGCGGGTCTCCTCCTCCGACTGACGTGAGTCCATGTGGTATCGAACATCGATGAGATAGTATGACCCATTATTCAAATTTTTGCTGACCACAAAGGGTCCTTCCCGAGGTGGGGATAGCTTGTGCATGTCATTTTGATCATGGATGAGCCGGAGCACCAAGTCACCTTCTTGAAAGGTTCTGGTCTTAACCCGGCGGCTGTGATAACGGCTTAAATCTTGATGGTAAGTTGCCGAACGAGCCACCACAAGGTCACGCTCCTCATCTAACAGGTCAAGTGCATCCTGACGTGCTCTTTCATTATCAGCCTCAACATAAGCCGCCACGCGGGGTGAGTCGTGATGGATGTCACTAGGGAGAACCGCCTCTACTCCGTAAACCATGAAGAAAGGCGTGTAACACATAGATCTATTGGGGTTAGTATTGATACTCCATAGCACTGAAGGTAACTCTTCCACCAAACAACCCGGTGTTCTCTGTAAAGGAACAATAAGCCGAGGCTTGATGCCTCTCAAAATTTCTTGATTGGCTCTTTCAGCTTGACCATTGGATTGAGGGTGAGCCACTGACGACACATCAAGTCGAATATGCTCACGTTGACAAAACTCTTTCATAGCACCCTTGGATAGATTAGTGCCATTATCAGTTATAATGTTGTGGGGGAAACCAAAGCGAAAAATCACCTTTTTGATGAATTGAACCGCCGTTGTCGCGTCACATTTACTAACCGGCTCTACTTCAACCCACTTTGTGAATTTGTCAACCGCCACCAAAAGGTGGGTCTTTTTGTCTTCGGACCTTTTAAAAGGCCCAACCATATCAAGCCCCCAGACTGCAAACGGCCAAGTAATTAGAATCATCCTCAATTCTTGAGTCGGTGGGCGCCAACTATTGTGGAATAGTCACGGCAGATGTCCTAGTGTGAGGACTTAGTCGTGGAGCCATCACAACTAGGTTAGCTTAAAGGGGTTAAACAGGACAAAGGATACAAGAGTTTATACTGGTTCGGCCCCTTGCGGTGAAGGTAAAGGCCTAATACAGTTTGAGGTGGTATTGCTTATGTTTCAATTACCAGGGAGCGAATCCGCTTGACCTAGCTTTTGATCTCTTGTTTCTTGCCCTGAACCGTCATCGGGTCGTCCCTTTATATACATAGGCTGACGCCCAGTAGCTCACGGAGTCCCGGCCGGCTCATAGACAATGTGTGCGGCTCTGTGACTAACTATACATGCGTTACAATACAAGTCTTACACATATGGCGGTTTACTCCTACGGGCCTTAAGTCGCCCTTGGGCCTTGGGCCCTCACCTGTGAACCGCCATCTTCAATATCCCCATGGGCTTCACATCATAAATCACCATAGGTATAACCCAGCCCCTCCTAGTCGAGTCATACCTAATAGTTATATCCCCAATAGAGTGTACATCTACACTTCCAATGCACTTAGGCTTTAATCTAATCGATATTGATTGACTGATGCACGAACTTGTGCTCTAGCTATAGGCTACATGTCTATCCTTAATTATAGCATGCAACAACCTTTATTTAATATTCTTCTCTCAATGGTCGCATGCACACATAAGTCTGCTACTTTTGGGCGTTAATTATGCCATGAAGTTCCGGTTCCTGATGGTCAATGTGTAAATCTCTATATGTACAGTCTTTCACAGACGGAGGGAGTAGGTTGAGCACTTGAGCATGAGCGTGTGTGTTGCGTCGTGTGCTGTCTGCCGCATGGATGCATGAGTGTCGCGTGTGTGCATGTGTACGTGTGAGTGTTGCATGTTGCATGCATGCGTGCATGAGGCTTTTACTCCCTCCCATTGACATGTTCATATTTCAAGCTTCATTAAAACGTTGCATGCAAGAATTAAGAGAAAACTCACCAATGCATGTAAAAGTTTTGGTCATTTGTTCCCCATGCATGCATTCCAATTAATACATTCGTAAACACAATTTTCTTGAGGAAAACGGGCCCATTATTGAGTACTTTCAAAAAAAACTTCGGGCACTCATCATTTACTAGTACTACAAAGTGTCAATGCATGTCATAAAAAACTGTGTTCAAATATGAATCCAGTGGTATGTTTTATGGTGAAATGCATTAATATTTTATTAGTTAAATAGATGGTCAAAATTTGACACAAAATACTACTAGTACTCCTACATTATTGGCGTTGGGTGCCTTGGCCAATGTTTCATCTTGTTGGACAAGATGAGAGTAGAGGCATAGAGGGGTACTGTAGATAGGAAGTCTTGGCGATCCATTATTCCCCATCTCGGTCAGAGAGAACTATTCAACTAGACTTCACAATGAAGTGACAATACACGCTGCAGCAGATGGGACACTTAATTAATAAGCTGAATCAGCCTTACCCAATACTACCATCATGTTGGCCAGTGGAGCACGCTTCCGCAAATACACCTACGCACCTCTCTCTTCCATTAACTGACATATGGGCCCTCTTGAGGTAGACCCTCTGAAGGACGGTATATCCTGGTAGTAGTACTAGTAGAATTGAGATTTAATGCACTTTCTTCCCCATCTTTCCCTCTTCTTCCTCCTCTCTTCTTCTTCCTCTCTTCTTCTTCCTCCTCTCTTCCCATCATTGGCTGCACACCATTTTTCCCCGCTCACTGCTTGCCCGCCCGCGCCATCTTCCTTGGTAGCTCGCACGTACCATACCCCCCCCCCACTCACTGCTCGGCCACACACGCCATCTTCTTCGCTCGCCCGCCCGAATCCACTTCCCCACTCGCTCGCAGCGCCGAAAACCCTGATCACTCAGCGTCCTAAAAGACCCTATGGCAGAACCGACTGACACACAGAGTCGTGGTTGGAATTCCCTCCCCGATGTTCTCTTGGAGCAGATCTGTAATCGTATGGACCTACTCAGCACCGTCCATTTGGCCGCATGCTCGGTGTCTTTGTACCGTCTACTTGTCTGCAACCGGCCGACCCTTTTCAAGACACCCTGCTTGCTGATGCCCGATCCTCGTAGGTGGCCCAGACACCGACTTGACGATCCTACGGAGGTTGTCGTGGTGCCTCTCGACATGATGCCACTACCCGTCCACCTGTCCTTCATGCGCGGCCACTACTGGGCGGGCATGAAGGCCAACTGGATCGTCCTCATCCACCAATCCGGTAGTCCGTGGCGTCTCGTGGATATCTACACCCAGCAAGAGGTCACACTTCCATCGTTGGATACCACCGCCACTGAACCTCGTGGCCCGCCAGACACTCCTGCCTACTACGCACGAGAAGCATCGAGCTTTTTGTGCGACCTCCATTTGCTGAAGGTTGTAATCTGCGAAGTGCCCACACCATCAGAAGACTACATGGATTACAAGCGCATTGCCTTGTTCAACATGGGATTAGTCTATCTGGAATTTGCTCGCCATACATGGTTATGGCTCATCGTCAATCCTGTTGAGCCTCCATTTTTGTCTGATGCTATAGTGCACGATGGCATCGTGTACGCGGTCGACGCACAGATTGGCTGCCTATACTGGTGGAATCTATCCTCGTGTAATTATTCTATCTCATCTCATATTTACCTTGTGAATACAAATGCATGTTGATTGTTACAAATTTAAAATGGATAGTATGTCTATAACCACATCATTGCTATATGTTCCTCTCATTTCCTAGATTTTTATGACCACACATGTTATTGTTAGAGTTGATATGAGAACAATTGGCATCCAATGATTGTTAGAATAGATATTATGAGTATAACCTCATGATTGCTATATGTTACTCTCATTTCCAAGAATTTTATAACCACACATGTTATTATTTAGAGTTGATATGAGAATAGTAGTAAGTGCTATGGTAGAATATGAGTAGGCCCTGTCATAGTTGTTTTCCTCTCATTGTTACATGATGTTTGAACCATGACATACTGCTAGAATATGAAAGCCATTGGCTTATTATTTTTAACATGGGGTATGATTATGACCACGGCATTGCAATTCTATGTCTATGATATGTGTCACTGTTACAATAATCTTAATTCCACACATACTCTGAACATGATTGTATATTTTTATCCTTTTGGTCACCAATTTGATTTGTTGCAGCAGACGCAAATGTTGGTGAAAGTGTTGTCTAATGGGAATTATATTTTGTATTACTCATGTATCCTACAAAATCTATCGCACAACCTTGTAACTTCTTACTCCATTTCTAAATTTGTACTAGTCCTCTATACCGTATATTGCGCTACTCATACTACTACCTCCCTACTGGTTTATTAGTCCTCTTCGTAATTTGTGTCAAATTTTAACCATAAATTTAGCTAAGTAAATGTTAATGCATGTCACAAAAAATTATATCGTTTGATTCGTGTTTGAACATAATTTCCAATGGTATAATTTTCGGTCAATGCATTGACATTTTGTTAGTTAAACCTATGGTTAAAATGTGACACTAAATACAACTAGTAAGTAGTACAGTAGTAGAACTAGTATAAGTCAGTCAAATTATTCATCACATCCTCACATTTAATTGATGTGACAACATGCTGCGCGTGAGGTGACGCAAGAGTCCCAGCGGCGTGTTCGGCTTACCCCTCTCGTACTACAATAGCACTTTTGCATTCTCTACAAAATCACTCTCCTATTCTCTCCTGGTCTCCTCGCCTCCCAGCCGCCGCCTTGTTCCGATCCATTTGGTATGATGAGCGATGATGTACTGAAGTTGCTATAATTCATTGCAAGTATTGAAAAGGAAGGCGCTGAAAAAATCGATCTCAACAAGGATGCTCTTCAAGCTAGCCGGATGAAGGAAGGAGCCAGCGAGGCTGCTCCTATGAGTATTCGTCCTGTCACCCTATATTATGATTTCGATCTTTATGGGGGTTTTCAAGTCTTTAGAGTCTACATGCAGCAATGAATCCGAGACCCCAGTTTGTTCGGGTATTGTGGACGTCAGATTTGGAGTACCACTTATCTGTCGAAATATTTCATCATTAACTTAAAACAGTCGATTGATCATACATTGAATACCATTTAACTGGAATTAACCGATGCAAGTCCAAGAAGGATTAGTCGGTGTTGCCGGCTGGTGTCAAGTTTGATCCCACAGATCAGGAGCTAATCGAGCACCTTGAGGCCAAAGTGAGTGCTGACGGTGCAAGATCTCACCCTCACATCGATTTGTTCATACCAATCATCGATAGCGAGCACGTCATATGCTACACCCATCCCGAGAAACTTCCAGGTGAGACACCGATCGGCCGTCTACTTGCACAAACATATTGCTTTGTTTATAGCTCTATTTTTCTTTTTAGCCGCAAACCTAGTGAAGCAATTACAATTTGACAGTTAATAAAAAGTGAAACAAGTGACCGCAACATGCCAAAGATGTTATGAAAATGCCAACTATATACACTAAAACCTGTATTCGACAATACTGCAGGTATCACACTAAGTGGCCTAAGCAAGCATTTCTTCCAGTGCAACTCCAGGGCGTTCAAAAGGGGCACGCGGATGCATCACAAGATACTACCGGAGTGCGGCGTGCATGTGATGTGGCACAAGACCGGCAATACCTTGTCGGTGATGGTCAACGGCTGGCAGACGAGCAGCAAAAAGGTTCTAGTGTTGCACACAAACAAGAACTTCGACCAGCAGAGGACCAACTGAGTGATGCACCCGTACCACCTCGGGGACCTGGAGCAAGAGAAGGAGCGGGAGCTGGTCCTCTGCAAGATTTTCTACCAGACGAACACTAGGGCTGGGACTAAAAAGATTATAAGTTAGTTTGGTATTAGTACTTGTACTACCTGGTCGTCTGCAAGTTGGTATTGTTGTTAAGGATCTTTCGGTATGAACTTGGCATTTGCTTCCAACCATCATGTCGAGGGTTGACATGGATATAAAGCTGAATCATTTGTTTGGAAATGAATTTTCAGGCACCTGAGTTTTATTTGATGGGTAGCATAAGCACCTGTCGTTCGAATTCCCAGTTCTCCTAATTTTTTACATCTTCGAAGTACGCAGGGAATCCATCTGGTTTCACAGGCTGATAGTTGGATGTAGCATGTCGGAAATGGGTTGTGGCATGCCAAGCCCACCTGCAAATTGTTAAAAGAGAGGAGTGATGGATTTGGGCCTTCCAGAACAGTTAAGTATCGTGACCTCGATCATGAAGCGCCTCCCATGGACTAAAAAAAGGCCTAGTCTGTTATTATTAGTTGAAATATGTAAAATATTCCACAATGAAAATAAATATGTAAAATGCAATGAATTTAGTCCTCTTTCACTGAAAACCATCTGATTTGCATGAAATTCGTCCGTGGAACCACAAGACGGTTGTCCATACAGAGCCTAACCATACGGAACCAGCAGGTCCATGGCCATACGCAAGCAAGTGCATGCACTTATTATCACGATGGAAAAATAATGCTGACGTCTGAGATGGTGAAACCCATGAAGTCTTCAACGTAGTCAATAAACGAGAGAATTCTGCAAGTACAGACTGATAACTGGGATCCAGCAGGTATATAGTTTTTTCAGGTCGAGCAAGTTTCAACTGGGTTGTAGACTGCCAAGGCTTGGTTTTGTTTTTAACAGGCCGAACCCATGACGACAATGGGGCACAAAAATCTAGCAGGTATCTACTGGTCTCTGGCCCGCCAGCCTTAGTTATGTTTTGTCTTAGAACATCCGCAGGCTTTTTTTTTACTGAATCAAACACACAGCCCAGTTCTATTTTCCTCTTGAAATGCCATGTCCTACTTCCATTTTCTAATCTCCACCTATAGTTTTACTAGTTCATATACACGTATTATTATATTGAAAATACATAAAGTTCCCTTTCATCTTTACATCCTTTTTTGTTGTTTTCCCTCCCAGCGCTGATTTTTTACCACTGGTTTTCCCTTAATTCAACTCAATTGTCCCATGTCTTATTAGCTTACAAAAATAAAATGATATTTTTTTGGCAAATCAATAAGTTTAAAAAAAATAAATGTTTATCATTTCTGGATTAAAATAGTTCGGACTCCACCGAAATATGCAAAATAAGGTTGAACTTTTTGACCGTGGTCCTGGGCAGAAAATGGGTTGTAATAAATTCCTTAAGAATTAGCAAATGGGCTGCAAATTATTAACAAAATAGCAAATGGGCTCTATGTTGTCTACCATAGATTTGGAGGGTGACTTGTGGGCCTACTAAGTTCATGCGCACACAAGGTTTCTAAAAAAAGAAACTTAGTCAACAATAGACTCTACCAGCGTCAGACGGTTAGATGTCAATCTAACGGCAATCGTGCTTCTTCAGTCTCTGATCTTGCTGCTCCAGCCGCCCAAACCTACGCCGGCAGAACCGCTTGCTCCTGCCTCCCATGGCCGGCTGTGTTGTCGGGAAGGCCTCACGGCCCCACCAAACTCGCATCCCTGGCCTGGCTATCCCTCTACTCACCGACACCTCCTGTTATTCTCCGGTGACGCCAGCCTCACAATGGGGCCGAACAAGTAAGCCCTTGTACCCACTCCGCGTGGGAAACAACTGCCAAGTCTTCCTCAGCTCCGGGTCGTTCCCTTACTTGGCCTCGCTATCGTCCACCGCCTTGGTGCTCTCGGCACGGCGTGATCAAAGAACGACATCCATCGGAAGAGGATTGTACATGGAGAGACCGACAGCTGGGTCCACGGCCGCACGCAAGGAAGTGCCTCCTTTTTTGCATGTAGAAAGTGCCTCCTTATTACGTGCAAAATAATGATTCCTCCTCCTGACAACTGGCACTAGTCCTGGCCATCTTAGGCCCAGCCCTGTCGGCCCACCCAGGCCAGACCCTAAAATCCAGGGCCTAGGCCCGATGGGCTTGCTCGTGGGCCAGGCTTGGGCCTAAGTTCTGAGCCCACCAGCAGGGTCTGGATGGGCTTGGGCTTGGCATATTGGCATTTTAAGGAAGAGGCACGGCCCACGGCCCTAAGCCCTAAGGGCTTTTGAGGGCTTTTTACTAGATGGGCCAGGCTTGGGCTTGAAAATTAGGCCCGATGGTAGGGCCTGGGAGGGCCTGAGCCTCAATTTTCTGCCGTGGTTTTTTTCAGGCCCGGCCCAAGCCTGGCCGGGCCTGGCCCATGGCCAGATATAACTGGGACCCATCGGAAGGGCCTCTGTATTTGTGAAAAAAACACTCCCCCTGCTGACAGCTCAGATCCACCAGCTATTACGCACAAAAATAATGAATAGCCCCGCTGCTAGGTCGGTCCCACCATATTTGGAGGCTGACTTGTGGGCCTACTAAGTTCACACGGACGTAGGGCTTTGTCAACTTAGTCAATATAAACGATTCTAGCTGCGGTGACCGTACGATGTCCATCCAACGGTCGTCATGCTTCTTCAACCTCTGGTCTTCTTGCTCGTGCCGCTCAAACCAGCGCCGATCGTGCTGCCTACTCATGCCTCTCGTGTCCGGCTATGCTGCCACACGGGCCTCACCGCCCCACCCTACTCCCACCACTGGACAGGCCTTCCCTCTACTCACCCACACCCCCTGTTATTCTCCAGAGACGACAACCTCAAACCGCAGCCGAAGCAGTCAACCCTCGTACTCCCCTCCATGTGGGCATCCACTGTTTCGTGTTCCCCGGCTCCGGGTTGTTCCCTTCCTAGGTCACGTCGCCGTCCACCACCTTGGTGCTCTCGGGCGATACAGCATTGTCAACGCGGTCAACGAACGACATCCTTCAGAAGAGGACTGTAAGTGGAGAGGCTAACAGCTAGGTCCATGGCCGCACACAAGGAAGTGCCTCCTTGTTACACGCAAAATAATGATTCCTCCACCTGACACCTCGGACCTACCGGAAGGGCCTCTGGATTTCATGAAAAAAACATTCCCCCCTAACAGCTGGGACCCACTGGCTTTATCTTCGCACAGAAGGAACTGCCTTCTTACCCCCTGACGTATGGGACCCACCAGGTTGAGGGAAAGTAGCATTATCTGTCCGGCCGCGAACGTGTACGTACGTAGCGGTCGATCGGTCTCTCTGCTGTGATGTCTCGTGGCTGAGTAAGGAGCGGCACGTGTTGAACTAGAGGCCCCGATGTAGCATGTCACGCAGTCCCGTCTATATCGTGTACACGTACGTACGACCATGCTAGAATAGTAAATATGACTATGTACGTACATATGGGCAGGGTCTCGAACATCTACTTGCGCATACGTATGGCCAGGGCTCATGTACATGGAGAGGCAGTGGAGGGCAGCAACGACATCCTGTTCATCGGCAGCCAACCGGCTGGGTCGGAACGGAGGAAACAACATTGTGTTCCTCGGGAGCCAAGTGACTGGGTCGGAATGCGTCTTGTTCATCGGGAGGCTACAGACTGGGACGGAATGGGTTGTGTCCAATGGGAGCCAACTGGCTTGGACGGAACAGCCAAAACGGGGTCTGGCGTACCGCAAAACGGAGGGAAATAGCCTTGTGTTCGACCGTGTATGATCGAAACAGGGTCCTGTTCATCGGGAAGGGTCTGGCATAGCGCAAAACAGAGGAAACAAACTTGTGTTCGAGCTCCTACGATCAAAACGGGGTGCTGTTGATCGGGAGGGGTGTGGCGTACCGCAGAACGGAGGAAACTGACTTCTCTTCGACCTCCTACGGTCGAAACGGGGGTCCTTTTCATCGGGAGGGGTGTGGCCTACCGCAAAATGGGACTTCACGGCTACTGTTCATCTACCATCTACTGCCTCGCTCCAGCCTCCACGGGCTACTGTTCATCTATCGTCGACCTCCTCCAGCCTCCACCTACGACTGTTCATCCATGGCGTCTCCCTCCTGCCTCCACCAGCAACTGTTCATCCACAGGCTCCTGTTCATCCAGCCTCCACCGGCTATTGTTCAACCACCCCTCCACGGACTATTGTTCATCCAGCCCTCCACCGGCTACTATTCAACCAGCCCTCAATGGGGTCCTGTTCATCCACCCCCAACCGGCTTGATCGGGGTCCTATTCATCCAGCAGCAATGACCTCTACCCCCACGGGGTCCTGTTCATCCAACCCCCACCGGGAACTATTCATCCAACCCCAACAATGCTCACTGTTCATCAAGAGGCAACAGGTCGATCGGCTTCAGTTAGCAGCAGTAGCAAAGGAATTTCTCGATTGGGTTCAGTTAATAGCCAGGGATCGATCGATAGCTCAGGTTCAGTAACATGTAGCCAGTGCAATTGCTCGGGTTCAGTTAGAGCCCAACGCCTCACACCTATGCGCGTACGTGTACAAGAGAAACGCGCAAACCTCCATACATCGCTCGGCCGTGACCACCCACCGTAACGGGGAACTCCCCAAAATTTTCCTCGCCCTCGCTTCTACCATGATTTTTTCCATCATGGACGGCCCAAAGAATGTCATGCAGGTGCAACTCCGGCCCGCCCAGGATGAAAAGCCCATTTTTTGTCATAGAAGTAGGATCGCACCACATCTATGATGATACCGGGTATTGTCATAATTATCGTCATAGAAGTGTCATAAGTATGATAGGGAAAAAATCGTTCGGCCCAAAATGGCACGATGTGTCTTTTTTTGTAGTGACTAATCCCGAAAGTATATGGAGTGTGCGATGATGATCATATCAATCTTGGAACCACTTCCAACACACATCGTCACTTCACCCTCAACTAGTCTCCATTTATTCTGCAACTCATGTTTCGAGTTACTAATCTTAGTAATTGAACAGGTATCAAAATACCCAGGGGCTACTATGAGCACTAGGAAGGTACACATCAATAACATGTATATCAAATATACTTTTGTTCACTTTTCCATCCTTCTTATCCGCCAAATATTTGGGGTAGTACCGCTTCTAGAGACCATTTCCTTTGCAGTAGAAGCACTCCGTTTCAGGCTTAGGTCCAGCTTTGGGCTTCTTCACGGGAGTGACAACTTGCTTGCCATTCTTCTTGAAGTTCCCTTTCTTTCCCTTGTCCTTTTTCTTGAAACTAGTGGTCTTGTTCACCATCAACACTTGATGCTCTTTCTTGATTTCTACCTTCGTCGATTTCAGCATCACGAAAATCTCGAGAATCATTTTCGTCATCCCTTGCATGTTATAGTTCATCACAAAGTTCTAGTAGCTTGGTGATAGTGACTAGAGAACTTTGTCAATCACTATAGATTAACTCCCACTTTATTCAAGAAATTGTAGTACCCAGACATTCTGACCACATGCTCACTAGCTGAGCTATTCTCCTCCATCTTGTAGGCAAAGTACTTGTCAGAGGTCTCATACCTCTCAACATGGACAGGTCTGAAATACCAATTTCAGCTCTTGGAACATCTTATATGCTCTGTGGTGTTCAAAACATTTTGAAGTCCCGGTTCTAAGCCGTAAAGCATGGTCCACTAAACTATCAAGTAGTCATCATATCGAGCTTGCCAAACGTTCATAACGTATGCATCTGCTCCTGCAATAGGTCTGTCACCTAGCGGTGCATTAAGGACATAATTCTTCTGTGCAGCAATGAGGATAATCCTCAGATCACGGACCCAGTCCACATCATTGCTACTATCATCGTTCAACTTTTTCTCTAGGAAGGTATCAAAAAACATAGGGGAGTTGCAACATGAGCTATTGATCTACAACATAATTTGCAAATACTATCAGGACTAAGTTCATGATAAATTAAATTTTAATTAATCAAATTACTTAAGAACTCCGACTTAAGTTGACATCCCTCAAGTCAACTAAGTGTAACGTGATCCAAATCAACTAACTCATGTCCGATCATCATGTGAGATGGGGTAGTCATCAATGGTGAACAACTCTATGATGATCATATCTACTATATGATTCACGTTCGACCTTTCGATCTCCATTGTTCCGAGGCCATGTCTGTACATGCTAGGCTCGTCAAGTTTAACCTGAGTATTCCGCATGTGCAAAACTGTCTTGCACCCGTTGTATGTGAACGCAGAGCTTATCACACCCGATCATCATGTGGTGTCTCAACATGAAGAACTGTCGCAACGGTGCATACTCAGGGAGAACACTTATACCTTGAAATTTTAGTTAAGGGATCATCTTATAATGCTACCACCATACTAAGCAAAATAAGATGCATAAAAGATAAACATCACATGCAATCAAAATATGTGACATGACATGGCCATCATCATCTTGTGCTTTTGATCTCCATATCCAAAGCATCGTCATGATCTCCATCGTCACCGGCTCGATACCTTGATCTCCATTGTAGCATCGTGGTTGTCTCGCCAACTATTGCTTCTACAACTATCGCTGTCGCTTAGTGATAAAGTAAAACAATTACATGGCATTTGCATTTCATACAATAAAGTGACAACCATAAGGCTCCTGCCAGTTGTCGATAACTTCTACAGAACATGATCATCTCATACAACAACGTATATCACATCATGTCTTGACCATATCGCATCACAACATGCCCTACAAAAAAAGTTAGATGTCCTCTACTTTGTTGTTGCAAGTTTTACGTGGCTGCTACGGGCTTCTAGCAAGAACCGTTCTTACCTACGGCACAAAAACCACAACGGTGATTTATCAAGTTTGCTGTTTTAACCTTCAACAAGGACCGGCCGCAATCAAATTCAATTCAACTAAAGTTGGAGAAACAGACACCCGCCATCCACCTTTATGCAAAACTAGATGCATGTCTTTCGGTGGAACCGGTCTCATGAACGTGGTCATGTAAGGTTGGTCCGGGCCGCTTCATCCAACAATATCGCCGAATCAAAATAAGACATTGGTGGTAAGTGGTATGATGATCACCGCCCACAACTCTTTGTGTTCTACTCGTGCATATCATCTATGCATAAACCTGGCTCCGATACCACTGTTGGGGAACGTAGCATGTAATTTCAAAAAAAAATTCTACACTCACGCAAGATCTATCTAGGAGATGCATAGCAACTATAAGTGGAGAGTGTGTGTTTACGTACCCTCATAGACCAAAAGCGGAAGCGTTTGCCAACGCAGCTGATGTAGTCGTACTCTTCGCTATCCGATCACGATCCAACCGATCTATTGCTGAATGGACGGCACCTCCGAGTTTAGCACACGTGCGGCTTGATGACATATCATCCTTCTTGATCCAGCAAGCGGGAGAGGATAAGTAGATGGGATCACAACCAACACGACGGCGTGGTGGTGATGGTGGTTGTGGAGCACCGACATCGCTTCTCTAAGCGTCGCCGAACGAGGCGATTGAACTATGGAGTAACGGGAGAGAGAGGGGCGCCAAGGGCTTGGTGTATCCTCTTGGGGCGCCCCCTCCCCTCTATATATAGGTGTAGGGGCGTGGGAAACATCCCCTCCAAGTCCTAGGGCACAACTAAGGGGGAGAGGACTTGGACTCCAAGTCCAATCCTATTCCTACTAGGACTCCTTCCTTTTTTGCCTTCCCTAGCCATATGGGCTTTTGAGGACTTGGTGCGCCTAGCCCAATAAGGCCAGGGCACATCCCTGCAGCCCATGCTAGCCCTTGGGTCGTGGTGAACCCACTTGGGGACTTCTGGACCCCTCTGGAATCCTCAGGAACCTTCTGGAAGCTTCCCGGTGCAATACCAAAAAACTACACCTTTTTTTAGAACCCAAAATATGACTTCCCATATATAAACCTTTACCTCTCGACCATTCCGAGACTCCTCGTGACGTCCGAGATCTCATCCTAGACTCCGAATAACATTTGGTTTCCACTCATCAAATATCCCAATACTACTCTAGTGTCAACAAACGTTAAGCGTGCGACCCTACAGGTTCGGGAATTATGTAGTCATGACCAAGACACATCTCCGGTCAATAACGAATAGCGAAACCTGGATGCCCATATTGATTCCTACATATTTTATGAAGATCTTTATCAGTTGAACCATTATGACAACATACGTTATTCCCTTTGTCCATCGGTATGTTACTTGCCCGAGATTCGATCGTTGGTATCTTCATACCTAGTTCAATCTCTTTACCCGTAAGTCTCTTTACTCGTTTCGTAATGCATCATCCTGCAACTAACTCATTAATCACTTTGCTTGCAAGGCTTCTTATGAAGTGCATTACCGAGAGGGCCCTGAGATACCTCTCCGATACTCGGAGTGACAAATCCTAATCTTGATCTATGCCAACCCAACAAACACCTTTGGAGATACCTGTAGAGCATCTTTATAATCACCCAGTTACGTGGTTACGTTTGATAGCACACAAGGTATTCCTCCGGTATTCGGGAGTTGCATAATCTCATAGTCAAAGGATTATGTATTTGACATGAAGAAAGCAATAACAATAAAACTGAACGGTCAGTATGCTAAGCTAATGGATGGGTCTAGTCCATCACATCATTCTCCTAATGATGTGATCCCATTCATCAAATGACAACACATGTCTATGGCTAGGAAACTTAACCATCTTTGATTAACGAGCTAGTCTAGTAGAGGCTTATTAGGGACACAATGTTTTTTTATGTATCCACACATGTATCAAGTTTCCGGTTAATGCAATTCTAGCATGAATAATAGACATTTATCATGAAATAAGGGAAATACAAAATAATAACTTTATTATTGCCTCTAGGGCATATTTCCTTCAGAAAATACTTTTCCACCGTCGCAACCTTATGTACCCGTGAGATCCCATCTAGGGGCCTTTTTCGGCATCCTGCTGGAGGGGGATTCGATCACAGAGGGCTTCTACATCAACACCATTTCCCTTCCAATGAAGCGTGAGTAGTTTACCTCAGACCTACGGGTCCATAGCTAGTAGCTATATGACTTCTTCTCTCTCTTTGATTCTCAATACCATGTTCTCCTTGATGTTCTTGGAGATCTATTCGATGTAATACTTTTCACGGTGTGTTTGTCGAGATCTGATGAATTGTGGATTTATGATCAGCTTATCCATGAATATTATTTGAATCTCCTTTGAATTCTTATATGCATGATTTGATGTCTTTGCAAGTCTCTTTGAATTATCCGTTTGGTTTGGACAACTAGATTGGTTCTTCTTGCAACGGGAGAAGTGCTTAGCTTTGGGTTCAATCTTGCGGTGTCCTTTCCCAGTGACAGTAGGGGCAGCAAGGAACACATTGTATTGTTGCCATCGAGGATAAAAAGTTGGGGTTTTCATCATATTGCTCGAGTTAATTCCTCTGCATCATGCCATCTTACTTACTGCGTTACTCCACTCTTTATGAACTTAATACTCTAGATGCATGTTGGATAGCAGTTGATGTGTGGAGTAATAGTAGTAGATGCAGGAAGGAGATGGTCTACTTGACACAAACGTGATGCCTATATTCATGATCATTTCCTTAGACATCGTCATAACTTTGCACTTTTCTATCAATTGCTCGGAAGTAATTTGTTCATCCACCATATTGTTTTCTATCTTGAGAGAATCCTCTAGCGAAACCTATGGCCCCCGGGTCTCTTTTGCATCGTATAAGTTCTCTTTTCCATCATAAAAGTTTCCGATCTACAATCTTAGTTTCCGATCTACTATTCTTCAATCTTTAACTTTCCGATCTATAAACCAAAAATACCAAAAATATTTACTTTATCGTTTATCTATCTCTATCAGATATCACTTTTGCAAGTAACCGTAAAGGGATTGACAACCCCTTTATCGCGTTGGGTGCAAGTTTGTTTGATTATTTGTGCAGGTATTCGGTGATTTGTGCGTTATCTCCTATTGGATTGATACCTTGATTCTCAAACTGAGGGAAATACTTACTCTACTTTATTGCATCACCCTTTCCTCTTCAAGGCAAAAACCAACGCAAGCTCAAGAAGTAGCAGGAAGAATTTCTGGCGCCGTTGCCGGGGAGATCTACGCCAAGTCAAGACATACCAAGTACCCATCATAAACTCTCATCTCTTGCATTACATTATTCGCCATTTGCCTCTTGTTTTCCTCTCCCCCACTTCTAAAATGATTTTCGAAAAGATTTGCCTTCTTCCTTGTTTTTCTCTTGTTTGCTTAAGTTTGACTTTCTATCATTATGGCCGAATCAGAAAGGGCTAAGGGTTTTCTCCCGGGTGTTAATGCTTTGGATAGCCCCTTTGTCCTCTCTAAGCTCATAAATAATGATGCTACGGAAAGACCTACCGGGGTTACTAATGAAAGTTTTAACAGTTTTGATGAAGATGACCATGGAATTTTTTGTTATTTGCTCGATGAATCTTTGAAAGATGCTTGGGATAGGCTATTAAGGATCCGAGCTAGCTATGTTCCTCAATATCATATAGAGATATACTTGAAAAGTTTTTATGTTGGCTTACCCTCTTATTTTAAGAAAATTTTGGATTCTATATTTGAAGAAGGTTTTCTTGAATGGGATGCCATCGATACTTATGAAAGGATGAAATCTATATTTGGGCACCCCAAAAGTGAAAATGTTGAATCAACTACTCTTATGTGCTTTTATCAAAATGAAATTATCAAAGAGATGAAGGCTAGCTTAGATGCAAATTTTTTAAGTGTGCTTAATCTTTCTTCCACCATTAATGGCACGTACTTTCACAAAATAGAAAGATAAGTGCTCTAGATAAGAAATTATCTCTTAATTACCAAAAAGGAGAAGATGGCAATGCCTAGATCTATTCGTTTTTTTATGGCTAGCTAAGGGTGTTAAACAATAGCGCTTGTTGGGAGGCAACCCAATTTTATTTTTGTTCTGTACTTAATGTTCCTGATTTGCTTATAATTCATCTAGCCTCTGGTTAGATGTGGTTTTGTGTTTCAATTAGTGTGTGTGCCAAGTAAGACCTTTGGGATAGCTTACGGTGATAGTTGTGTTGATCCTGCTGAAAAACAGAAACTTTTGCACCCAGTAAATAATTTTCAGGATTTTATTGAAATGTGATTTTGATCTGATTCTTTTTGCTCTGGATTGGTGCATAAATTTACCTCGTTGTCCTAATTTTTCAGAATTTTTGGAGTTACAAAAGTATTCGAGAGTTACAGATTGCTACAGACTGTTCTGTTTTTGACAGATTATGTTTTCTTTGTGTTGTTTGCTTATTTTAATGAATCTATGGGTAGTATCGGGTGGTATGAACCATGGAAAAGTTGGAATACAGTAGATATTACACCAATATAAATAAACAATGAGTTTGCAACAGTACCATAAAGTGGTGATTTATTTTCTCATACTAACGGATCTTATGAGATTTTCTGTTGAGTTTTGTGTTGTGAAGGTTTCAAGTTTTGGGTAAGGATTTGATGGACTATGGAATAAGGAGTGGCAAGAGCCTAAGCTTGGGGATGCCCAAGGCACCCCAAGGTAATATTCAAGGATAACCAAGAGCCTAAGCTTGGGGATGCCCTGGAAGTTATCCCCTCTTTCGTCTTCGTCTATCGGTAACTTTACTTGAGGCTATATTTTTATTCACCACATGATATGTGTTTTGCTTGGAGTGTCTTGTATGATTTCAGTCTTTGCTTTTTAGTTTGCTAGAATCATCCTTGCTGTACACACCTTTTGAGAGAGACACGCATGAATCGTGATTTATTAGAATACTCTATGTGCTTCACTTATATCTTTTGAGCTAGGCAATATTGCTCTAGTGCTTCACTTATTTCTTTTTAGAGCTCGGTGGTGGTTTTATTTTATAGAAATTGATGAACTCTCATGCTTCACTTATAATATTTTGAGAGTCTTTAAACAACATGGTAATTTGCTTTGGTTATAAATTTAGTCCTAATATGGTAGGCATCCAAGATGGATATAATAAAAACTTTCATATAAAGTGCATTCAATACAATGAGAAGTTTGATTCTTTATGATTGTTTTGAGATATGAAGATGGTGATATTAGAGTCATGCTAGTGAGTAGTTGTGAATTTGAGAGATGCTTGTCTTAAAGTTTGTGATTCCCATAGCATGCACGAATGGTGAACCGTTATGTGATGAAGTCGGAGCATGATTTATTTTTTGATTGTCTTTTGAAAGCATAAGTGCTCACTGGGTGATTTTGGTAATTGATGTCAATATATCTCTTGTTGGACTAATATTTCCACTGAGTACATTTCAGATAAGTTCAACACTGGAGTGGCATGGACATGGACAAGAGGATGTGGAACCCCTTCAAGATGCTAAGGACAAATATTGGCAAAAGCTCAAGACTCTACATTTTCATTTTAGTGATCCAAGATCACATTGAGTCCATACGAAAGCCAATACTATTAAAAGGGGATGAGGTGTTGCTTAATGGCTTGCTTGCTCAAAGTGCTTAGTGACATGCACCAAAACCCTCAGTCACTCTCTCACATCCACATATGTCCTAAACCTAAAAGTCAAACTCGGCCCCACCGATTTGATCTATCCGGCGCCACCGAGTTTCATTTGACATAGCCACTTCCAAACCCTAGTCACTTCGGTCTCACCGATGGGATCTGGTCTCACCGAGATGGGCTTGCAAATTCTCTGTGACCTATTGCAACAATTTCGGTCTCACTCGTGTTTGTTCAGTCGGTCCCACCAAGTTTGCTTGACCAATACTAGGTTTGCTTATTACCAAAATCGGTCTCACCGAGTTTGAGTAATCGGTCAAACCGAGTTGAGGTTTTACCCTAACCCCTGCACATCGGTCCCATTGAGTTAACCTTGTCAGTCCCACCAAAAACTCTAACGTTCACATTTTGACCCAAACCGGTCTGACTGAGTTTCAGCATTCGGTCCCACCGAGTTTGGGAATCTGTGTGTAACATCTAGATTTTGTGTGGAGGCTATATATACCCCTCCACCCACTATTCATTCATGGAGAGAGAGCCATCAGAACGTGCCTACACTTCCAGGATTCATTTTTTGAGAGAGAATCACCTACTCATGTATTGAGACCAAGATATTCCATTCCAACCACAAGAATCTTGATCTCTAGCCTTCCCAAAGTTGCTTTCCACTCAAATCATCTTTCCACCATAGCCAAATCTGTGAGAGAGAGTTGAGTGTTGAGGAGACTATCATTTGAAGCACAAGAGCAAGGAGTTCATCATCAACACACCATCTATTACCTTTTGGAGAGTGGTGTCTCCTAGATTGGTTAGGTGTCACTTGGGAGCCTCCGTCAAGATTGTGGAGTTGAACCAAGGAGTTTGTAAGGGCAAGGAGATCGCCTACTTCGTGAAGATCTACCCTAGTGAGGCAAGTCCTTCGTGGGCGATGGCCATGGTGGGATAGACAAGGTTGCTTCTTCGTGGACCTTCCATGGGTGGAGCCCTCCGTGGACTCGCGCAACCGTTACCCTTCATGGGTTGAAGTCTCCACCAATGTGGATGTACGATAGCACCACCTATCGAAACCACGCCAAAAATCTTCGTGTCTCCAATTGTGTTTGCACACTCCAATCCCATCCCTTTACTTTCTTGCAAGTTGCATGCTTTACTTTCCGCTGCTCATATACTCTTTGCATGCTTGCTTGAATTATATTGTGTATGCTTGAAATTGTGTTAATCTACCACCTCAACTTGAAAAACTTAAAAACTGGCACCTTTATTTGTTGAGGGTCTAATCACCCCCCCCCTCTAGACACCTCTTCTCAATCCTTTCAATTGGTATCAGAGCATTGGTCTCCATTGCTTTGGTTTAATCACCATTGGAGGAAGATGGATGAGTCTACGTTGGGGAGTCTTAGACATAATGCCTATGCTTGATGGAGAGTTCTTTAGTGAGTGGAAAAATGAGATGCTTGGAATTTTTCATGAATATCACTTGAACAACTACATTACTACTCCGTGTGAACCCCTTCTTGGTCCCTTGCATCCTACCCATGATGAGTCTCTTGACATGATTCACAATCTTAGAACTATCAATCTTATCACTAGAGGATTGCCTAGAAATTTGATTGGTCACTTGCCAACTCTTGATTGTGCTTATACTATATGGAGATTTCTTGAGGAATGATTTCTGGACTATTCCTTGAAAAACATAGAAGAGATTATTCACAAGTCTATTGCTTTGAATAAGATGAATCCCAGTGATCCTAAGTTTGGAGATTGTTTATTTGAGGTTACCAATCTTATGTGTGCCAAATGAGATGTTGGAATCATTAGCAATATTATTTCCAAAGCTATTAGAATTCATAGAGATGAACATTGTCAAAATCATATATCTAATGAATCACTCTCTATAGGAAATGATCATTTGCAAGATGATGTTGAACATGGATACTATGATGAGGATGATGATAATGAATTTGATCTTGAAGAGTCTATGAGACACTTTGGTCTTACGGCTAACCTTCACGACTACATGGCTAGAGGAAAAGAATGGGTCCTTGATAGTGGATGTACCGATCACATGACCGGAGACAAAGATATGTTTCATGAGCTTGCTGAAAACGACGACCCTTGAAAGTATGTCACTTTTGGTGATAACTCAAAGGGTAAGGTGGTTGGCCTCGGTAAGGTGGCCATCTCACATGACAGCTCCATACAAAATGGTATGCTCGTTGATTCTCTTGGCTATAATCTACTTTATGTATCTAGACTAGCTGACTTTGGTTTCAATGTCCTATTTACCGAAGTATATTGCCAAGTGTTTCGAAGAGATAATCATAAAATTGTCTTTACTAGCATACGTAGAGGTGATCTATACATTGTTGATTTCACTAAAAAGGCTCAACTTAGAACTTTCTTAATTGCTAAATCTTCCAAAGGCTGGTTGTGGCATAGACGGTTAGGTCATGTGGGCATGCGAAACCTTGACAAGCTTATTAAAGGTGATCATATCCTTGGTGTTAAAGATGTCATATTTGATAAGGATATACTTTGCAGCACTTGCCAAGCAGTAAAACAGGTTGGAGGAAGCCACCCCGTGAAGAACATCATGACCACGAGGAGACCGCTCGAGCTACTTCACATGGATATTTTCGGTCCCAACGCCTACAAGAGTCTTAGTGGTAACTCGTTTGGACTAGTCATTGTTGATGATTTTTCAAGATTTATGTGGGTGTTCTTTCTTGATGATAAATCGCAGCTCCAAAAGATCTTCAAAAACTTTGCTAGGAAGGCCCAAAATCAATTTGAAGTGAAGATCAAGAAGCTTCACAGCAACAATGGAACGGAGTTCAAGAACGCCAATGTGGACATCTTTCTTGACGAAGAAGGAATTTCACATGAGTTCTCGGCTACGTACACACCTCAGCAAATGGAGTTGTTGAGAGAAAGAACCGGACGCTCATCAAAATGGCAAGAACGATGCTTGATGAGTACCTTCACAAGCTACTCGGCAAGATGACATACAAGCTTCTCATCGGTAACAAACCCCAAGTTGGATACTTTCGAGTATTCGACTCAAAGTGTTACATTCTTGATAAGCATCATCATTCGAAATTTGCTCCTAAGTCTCATGAAGGTTTCCTACTCGGTTATAGCTCAAACTCTCACACTTACTATGTCTACAACAATTTCACACAAAAGGGTGAAGAGACGGTAGATGTGAAGTTTGATGAATCTAGCGGCTCGCAAGTAGAGCAGTTGCCAATTGATGTAGGTGACAAAGATCCTTCGGAAGCAATCCAAGACTTGTGTATAGGCAAGATTCAGCCAACGGAGATGAAGGAGAGTACCTCATCCATCCAAGTGGAAGCCTCAACTTCACGCCAAGGTGAACCACAAGTTGACTTGGAGGCATCCATGAGTGGGACACATCAAGATGATGAAAACGAGGATGTACAACAAGATGAACCTCGACGACCTCCTTCTCCACCTCCACGGGAGAACAACAACGCCAACAACAACGAAGAAAGACAAGAAGAAGAACAATACAATGAAGAGGATGTTCCACCCTGACCCAAACAAAAGCTCTCACGAGTTCGAGCAAGAGTCTCAAGATATCATCTTGTCGAACAAATCTTTGATGACATTCAAACCGGGATAATTAATCGCTCTAAATCTCATTTGGCTAACTTTTGTGAACATTACTCATTCATTTCTAGCATTGAACCTATGAAGGTTGAAGAAGCATTAGAAGATCCGGATTGGATAAATGACATGCATGAAGAGATACACAACTTTGAGAGGAACCAACTATGGACGTTGGTCGAAAAGCCCGATGAGAAGCACAATGTCATTGGAACCAAATGGGTGTTTCGGAACAAGCAAGATGAAGATGGACAAGTTGTACGCAACAAGGCTCGTCTCGTTGCTCAAGGCTACACTCAAGTTGAAGGTATGGACTATGGTGAGACTTATCCCCCGTTGCTAGACTTGAGTCCATTCACATCTTACTTGCTTATGCCAATCATCATGACATTACCTTATATCAAATGGATATCAAAAGTGCTTTTCTTAATGGTGAACTTGAGGAGGAAGTTTATGTTAAACAACCTATCGGTTTTGTTAATCCTAAGAAACCCAACCATGTTTACAAACTCCACAAAGCTCTTTATGGACTTAAGCAAGCTCCTAGAGCTTGGTATAAATGCTTGACTAAGTTTCTTCTTGAAAAAGGGTTTGAAATTGGTAAAATTTATTCTACACTCTTTACTAAAAGGGTTAATGGAGAATTATTTATGTGCCAAATTTATTTTGATGATATCATATTTGGTTCAACTAACCCTCATTTTAGTGAAAATTTTGGAAAGCTCATGTTGGAGAAGTTTGAGATGTCTATGATGAGTGAACTCAAGTTCTTTCTTGGTTTGCAAATCAAGCAAACTAAGGAGGGAACCTATATCTCTCAAACAAACTATACCAAGGACTTATTCAAGAAGTTCAACATGCAATAATGCAAAGGTATGAATACCCCCATGCCTACTAGTGGACATCTTGACTTGACAAAGGATGGCAAACCGGTTGACCAAAAGGTTTACTGCTCTATGATTGGTTTATTGTTATATCTATGTGCCTCCCGTCTTGATATCATGCTAAGTGTGTGCATGTGTGCACGATATCAAGCTGCCCCCAAAGAGTGTCATCTTAAGGTTGTGAAAAGGATAGTGAGATACTTAATACATACACCAAATTTTGGCATTTGGTATCCTAAGAGGCCTTCTTTTAATCTCATTGGCTTCTCCGATTCGGACTATGCCGGTGACAAGGTTGATAGAAAGTCCATTTCGGGTACTTGTCAATTTCTTGGTAGATCTCTTGTGTCTTGGTCCTCCAAGAAACAAAACTCGGTATCCTTATCCACCGCCGAAGCGAAATACATTGTCGTCGGTTCATGTTGTGCTCAATTACTTTTGATGACCAAATTCTTAAATATTATGGGATATATGTGAAACATGTTCCATTGCTTTATGACAATGAGAGTGCTATTAAGATTGCTCATAATCCCATGCAACATTCTCGAACTAAGCATATTGAAGTTCGTCATCATTTCATTCGAGATCATGTTGCTAAGGGAGATATCAAACTTAAGCATGTTCGTACTGATAAGCAATTGGCGGATATTTTCACCAAACCACTTGATGAGAAAGTGTTTTGCAGGTTGATAGGTGAATTGAACATCATTGATGCTTCAAATTTGGAGTAGAAACTCCATGTGGATGCATGCAAAGCATGAGCCTTACTTTGACTAATCCTTGATATTTCTCTTATGATGATGATCATATGTCTTGGATATTCTTGTACTCTTGCATGCTATCTAACCCTCGTAGGTACTTGGACGAACCCAACTCCATGAGATTCCAACTCAACCATATTCTAAGCAATCTCTACATCTCCAAGTCTCTACAAAATGGTGGACGAAGACAAGGAAGCACGAATCTCTTCAATATATCCTTTGACAAATTCCTTATCAACTTTCAATTGGTATTCAATTTCAATTGGTATCAAATTTCATGATTGTCACTTTGGATACACAAGTGCTCTTCCTTGCAAGACTAACCCATGTAGGAAGATGAACTTCAACTACAAGTGGTCCTCCCAACTCTTGATGATCTACATCAACTTGAGCATCCTACACAAGTTCAACTACATGACCAAGTTCAACACCACCACCCAAGGTATGCCATTCCATCTTAGAGAAGCTTTACCCCAAGACATGGGTCAAGGCAACTCAAAAAGATGTGAATACATCAAAATGCTTAAATGAAAAATGGCAACCCCATTTAGAGCTTAAACGATGAGTATGACCTATGATCAAGTGTCTTCACTTGACTCCTAAGTCAATATACTCTAACATAGGTGACTTTGTCGCCGACCATTTCTAGATGAAGTTCTCTGTTGTTTCTTTATGCTCTTGCATTTGTCTCATGCATGCTAGTTCCCCTTCCAAAAAAATCATCTAGATTCCTTTCCTTTTATTTTCTATTTTATCTTCTGCATTTCCCTGCATCCAATTCATTGCAAATCCTTCAGTTAATTCCTTGCATATCCTTGTCAGATCTTATTTGCTAAGTGAGCTGAGGTGACAAGTGTTTTTCTCTCTGGATTGAACTCGGCCTCACTGGGTTGTTTACTTCGGTCAAACCGAACCATCTCGGTGCCACCAAAAATAATAACTCGATGCTACCAATTTCAATACTAAGATAAAAATTGAGTCACTTGCATCCTGCATATTTGTCCCAGCTCCACTCTATCATACTTGTCCTCTAACGGCATCCTATTACATGTTGCTTTGTAATGTGACTCAAGGACCAAACCTACTTGACTAATGCTCCAAAAGTCCCTTCTTGGAAATTGATGTCAAAGAGGGAGAGAGCACATCAAAGCTTATCATATAAGAGAGAATGCACCTAAAGCTTCTCTTGATGCTTCCATTCTTAAGAGGAAAGTTGTCTCATGTCTTCAAGAGGGGAAAGACACGATAGTGTATGTTTATCTTGCTCTGATTTTCTTGTTTGCTCTGATTTTCTTTTACCCTATATTCTCCCATTATCCAATGTCAGATTCAGGGGGAGAAAGACACCTAAGGGAAGAAAATCTTTGGAATTCATTACATATCTTTATTCTTGGGGACATGTCAATAACCAAATAGAGTACCTAGTACTCACTCTCTACATGTGTGATGCCCGGATAATTAAGCTACAGTAATCCCCTGTTAATGGTGTCATGTCATCATGTTACTGTTGCTAATCTTCACTTGATCCAAATCACAATTCAAATTCAAATCCAATCTAAAGTCAAACATTCATATTTGTCAGACATGAAATCTAAAATGTTCGTCTTGTGGCAAATAATCCATAACAAATATTGGTGGTGAACCAACATTTTTGCAAGGTGTTTAAATGGCCTAAACCAATTAAAGCAGTGGCTAAAACAATAGATTAAATGCCTTTTCAATTAAGAAAGTGGCAAACTTTTTTCAAAAGCCTCACAATCTTTTTGTGGCAGTGCCAACTATTGCAATGTAATTATGTGGCCAAGACCCACATTTTACTGAATCCTTTTTGGAGCTCAAATATTGCAAAAACATTTTCTGTAAAAAGAAAAGAGCAAAAAAAGGGAAAGAGGGGAAGAGACCCCCCCCTTGCCCCACTGGGCTTTAGCCTACCCCAGCAGCCGGCCCACCTAACCCCACCCAAGCTGGCCCAGCACTTGCCTCCCCGGTCGCCTTCTCCCTCTCCTGTACAACCGACCGGGGGCACGACCGACGCGTGCAGCCACACCAACTCGCCGGTGTCGTGGGGATAAGGCCGCACCATACGCCTCGAGTTCCCCCTCACCTACCGCCACTCCCACCCCCCACTTGCGCCTCCCCTCCCCCAGATCCACCTCTCCCCTCTCCTCTCACTCGATCCCGAGCGCACCCGTCGCCATGGCCGCGCCATAGCCACGACCACCTTCGTCCCC
>NC_041383.1:458663395-458680622 GCF_002162155.2 Triticum dicoccoides
CCCCCCGACGCCTGCCACCGCGCTCGCGCCCGTCCCCTGGACGCAGCCCCGTGTGCGCGTGGCCATGCCCTCCCCCGGCTGCTCGCCTCCCATGCATGCGCAGCCTCGCCGCAGTCCCGTTCCCCAGCCCCCGTGCTCGCATCCGGCCAAGCCGCGGCCACCGCGCCCGATGCCCGTAAACGCACAATAGTTGCTGCTTGCGCCGCGCCTTGGTCGCCTCCTCCCCTGCTGGCCGCACGCCCGCGCCATGCTAGGCCTGCTGCCGCCCGCGTTGTAGTCTCCTCGCACCTGACTCGTTGCTACGGCTGCGCCCGCCGCTGGCCTCGCCTCCGCCCCAGCGTCGCGCACGCCGTCGTGCTGGCCACTGGACATCACCGCGGCCCTCCTGGCCGCGGTCGTACCGGCCCGCACCCGCTCATCTCGTCGTGGTCGCCCCTGCAGGGCGACCCAGCCCCTGCCATCGTTACCGCCCGATGTGTCACCGCGGTAGCTCTCGAACGAGGGGTCCGGCTCCCCGAATGGCCGCCCGGAGCCGGATTCCAGCGAGATCCGGCGCCTCTCCACCACAGGAGCGCTTGTCGGTCTCCACAGGCGCCGGTGCCGACGTGGCCGACCGGGCCCACCACCTTAGGACACTACCCAGTGGCCCTAGGGGCCCGGCTAGCCTTATTGACCCAGTCAATGGTTGACTGGGCATCGCCCAGTCACTGCCAGTGGGCCCCGCATGGGCCCCTGTTGACCAGTCAACTAGTCTGTTGACCGCTAACACTATCCCCACGCAATGCTAAAGTCATATTCTTTTTATGTTAATTCTGTTAATTTAAATAATTTCAGGAAATGCTAAAATCTTTGAAAAATCATAGAAAAATAATCGTAGCTCGGATGAAAATGTTTTCCACATGAAAGTTTCTCAAAACGATGAGACGAATCCGAATACGCGGTCCGTTTACTTGTCAGATGCCTCTAACTACCTGAACATGGAACATTCCCCCTCTGGTCATCTGTCTGACACATGTTCGGAACCGGGAATACCTTCCCGGTTGAATTCCCCCTTCACCTATATCATGTAGTCATACGTTAGGTCACACCCGCCACAACATATTGCCATGTTATGCTTTGTGATGCTATGCTTGCTTTATATTTATTGTTTCTTCCCCCTCTTCTCTCCGGTAGACCCCTAGGCCGATGATGCCCTCGTGATCGACTACGTCGACGACGACCCTTCTTCCCTTTCATTGGAGCTTCCAGGCAAGCCCCCCCTTTGATCATCCCGATATCGCCCATTCCATTCTCCCATGCTTGCATTAGATTTTGCTACTGTAATTGATTGCTCCTATTCTGATGCATATCCTGCTTTTGTAATCTGCTTATTGTTACCTACCTGCTTATCCTAAACTGCTTAGTATAGGTTGGCTAGTGAGCCATCAGTGACCCCCACTTGTCCTTGTTGCCCCTGCTTCATCATCGACGCCTCGATCAACGTGATCGACGACCAGAGCCCGACACGTCACATCACATCACGCCCCTTTTTGTTGCTCGACTCTGCAGAGTTACCATCGAGTGTCGAGGGTGGAACCTCATACATCACTCCTGATGAGATCTCTGTAGTGTAGTTATTCGGTCGTGGTCAACGAGGGTGGTTCCTCCTTCACCATTCCCGATACGGCTCTATTGTGCAACACCTCAGGTGTGAACCTCGAGGGTGGTTCCTCTTATGTTCACCTTGATGATTACATCGAGTGGAATCCTCCGGGGGTGATTCCTCGGGTTTTCCCCTTGATGTTTGGACACACGGTTACCTTGACTTTACTTGAGACCTTGGTGAAAGTCGGGCGGGCCCGGAGAGCACCCGCAAGATAATGACGTGGCACGGCTGGGCATTCTAGGCCCTTGTCGTAAGTCCACGAGACGGGGCAATGGGGTCACTTTCGATCATGAGTATCTGCTCGTCTCCGCAAGCTAATAATACACTATGGTTTGGGTATTTGTTCTGAGTTGGCCTCTAGCCTTTATATTTATTGTTTCTTCCCCCTCTTCTCTCCGGTAGACCCCGAGGCCGGTGATGCCCAGGTGATCGACTACGTCGACGACGACCCTTCTTCCCTTTCAGCGGAGCTTCCAAGCAAGACCCCCTTTGATCATCCCGATATCGCCCATTCCATTCTATCATGCTTGCATTAGATTTTTCTACTGTAAGTGATTGCTCATATTCTGATGCATAGCCTGCTTTTGTAACCTGCTTATTGTTACCTACCTGCTTATCCTAAACTGCTTAGTATAGGTTGTCTAGTGATCCATCGGTGACCCCGACTTGTCCTTGTTGCCCCTGCTTCATCATCGATGCCTCGATCAATGTGATCGACGACCAGAGCCCGACACCTCACATCACATCATGCCCCTTTTTGTTGTTCGACTCTGCAGAGTTACCATCGAGTGTCGAGGGTGGGACCTCATACATCACTCCTGATGAGATCCTGTAGTGTAGCTATTCGGTCATGGTCAACGAGGGTGGTTCCTCCTTCACCATTCCCGATACGGCTCTGTTGTGCAACACCTCAAGTGTGAACCTCGAGGGTGGTTCCTCTTATGTTCACCTTGATGATTACATCGAGTGGAATCCTTCGGGGGTGATTCCTCGGGTTCTCCCCTTGATGTTTGGACACATGGTTACCTTGACTTTACTTGAGACCTTGGTGAAAGTCGGGCGGGCACAGAGAGCACCCGCAAGATAATGACGTGGCACGACCGGGCATTCTAGGCCCTTGTCGTAAGTCCACGAGACGGGGCGATGGGGTCACTTTCGATCGTGAGTCTCTACTCGTCTCCGCGAGCTAATAATACACTATGGTTTGGGTATTTGTTCTGAGTTGGCCTCTAGCCTTTACGCACCAACCACCACACGAGAATAATTATGGGCCTCGGCGTCGTGGTATCAGCCGAAGCTTTGTCAGACGTCCAGTTCAGCAGTGCGGCATGGTTGGGCCGGCACCCCAGAAGTGGTGCCTAGGTCCGCCCTGCGCACCCCGGAGTGCAATAGGCGATGGGCCCAGACCCCGGAGTGCTTAGGAGGTAGACCAGCGGGGACCTCTCTCCTAAGCCTAGGTAGGGTTGCGACGTGTGGTCTTCCGAGGCCGGGCATTGACCCAGAAAAGTGTGTCCGGCCAGAGTAATCAAGCGTGTTGGAAAACGTGGTGCACCCCTACTGGGAAGATTATCTATTAATAGCCGTGTCCACGGTAACGGACGTTCAGACTTATATCCTGATCTTATACAACTACAAATGGATACTTGAGATATGTGGCTCCGGGATTGCTTTCTCGCAGGGAGTCGAGGAAGGATCTCTAGGCATTAATGTTACAACATGTTTGTTAATTAAACTGCTATTCTTTACTCTCCTACATGATGCAAGATGCTCGGAGCTGCTTGAAGATGCTAGTCTTCGATAGGCTAGGCCTTCCCCCTCTATTCTGGCATTCTGCAGTTCAGTCCACAGATACAAACCTTCCATTTGATACCAATGCATACTTAGTATAGATCTGATGCTTGCGAGTACTTTGGATGAGTACTCACGGTTGCTTTGTTTCCCTGGAGCCAGATGCCATCACTGATGGATGCTACTACGTGAATATCGCCAACGACCAGTAGTAGTTAGGAGGTCCCAGACAGGAGGCCTTGCCTCTTCGATCGTTGTTGCTTTTGTGCTAGCCTTCTTAAGGCATCCTTGTTTAACTTATGCCTGTACTCAGATATTGTTGCTTCCGCTGACTCTTGTGTTTCGAGCTATGTATTCGAGCCCTCGAGGCCCCTGGCTTGTAATATAAAGCTTGTATTATTTTGATTTGTGTCTAGAGTTGTGTTGTGATATCTTCCCGTGAGTCCCTGATCTTGATCGTACACATTTGCGTGTATGATTAGTGTACGATTAAATCGGGGGCGTCACAAGTTGGTATCAGAGCCAACTACCTGTAGGATCCCCCTTTCCAACTCCTTGGCCGAAGTTGAGTCTAGTCTTCAAAAAACTGTTTTACTAACATGGCTGTGTGGCTTACAGGCCCACGTCGCCAATTGGGTGGTATTATGATCTTTTACTCGTCGTCTATACTCTGGGACTCTGATCTCTCTTCTATTCGGGTTAAATGATTTTGTTAACTCTAACTCTAGGATCTCGTAAATACTTTCTCCCAGAGAGCCCCTCACTCTAGATGATTGCTTGGTGCAGCAGAAGAATCTGATGATACTCTCCGATGTTTTCTCGAGTCCCTTGTGTCCTTCGCCGTTGCGATTCATACCACCGATAAATCCTTATGAGTAACTACCTACATTGTCATTCATACCTTTATCCCCAGTTGCTCTTGTTATTACAAGGTGCCCCGAATTACTCTTTGTTGTCCTGAGAATCTGTTGAGCCTACTACCTTGCAGCTCTTTGCCACCTGAATACCTCTATGGATAATTAGTCGCGCTTGCCGAGTATCCATTCATCCACCGTTGTTCATGTGTTTCACAAAATTCTTTAGAATATCATTCGATCTTCTGAAAATCATCAGTAGCCTATTACTCTTGTTCTCCTTATCTGCTTGCATTATGGTTACTCTGTATGTCTAGCAATACTCATTAGCATCCATTGTCATCGTAAGTCGAGCATTTCATTCGATTTGTTTGTGAATGCTCGCGATCATCAGTCCTATTTAAAATTCTTCCCTTGGTTCAGATGTCACTTCGGACATGAGCTGGTGCTCGAACAAATCGAATCTTGACTGATTGTTGATCTATGTCTATTCTACTTAATTGTCTTTGATCAGAGCCTCTACTTCTGATCCCCTGTTTTGGAAATCACAATCCCCTTTGCATTAGAGCTTAGAATTAGTCAGTTGTTTCTATAATCTGATATCCTCGCATTCTTTCTTCTTTTGCTTGAGTACCGATGCTCACATCAGATCCCTTGTGAACCACCAGATCAGTTGTGGGGTTCTATCCGACAACGTCCTTCATTTATAATAACCTTGTGAACTTTCCTCGGATACATAATGCCTTTGATAAATTGTATCTTCTGATTCCTCAATCATGCTCTACTCCGAGCTTGAGTTAATTGCTCATGAAGTTTGACTCTACAACTTCATCGAAGACGAGAAGTAAATGGAAGGTTATGCATTGATGAAGTGGGAGTCGACCTTGAACCTTGGTGTTCATGCCCATGGACCTGATGTGGAACTTAACATGGAAACTTCTTGTAAAAATAATAATCCCCTTGTGATAAATTCATCTTGTATCTATATTTGGCCTTTGCAACTGTGGTTCCGACCATAATGTTCTTTGATTTCATTTCTCAGAAAAGTGGAAGTACTTGTCTTCTCTAGATCATTTCCCCCGTCCAACCTCTATTCTGCTATACCCTCGAGTATTACCCTCTGGTATCTCGAGAATATCACGGAACTACATAACCTCTGATGAGTTCTTCATTAACTATTATTTCTCGCTGATTCCAATTTTCCACGGGTTCTGAGTTGTTAGACACTTGAGAACACTGATACCTGGTTCGAGTCTACACTTTCCTTTCCATTGTTTTGTTAACCTTTCTTGTAACCTAACATATCCGAGCACTAATAATTCCCTACTTATGTAAACACCTTGGTGTACAAACTCTATCACTACGACCTTGTTACTATTGTTGATGACATTCCGGTAACCACCGATGGACAAGAACTTTGCCTATTAGTCCGCCTCATCTTAACGAGCAGGAAAATGGTTCTCTTCAACCCTTGCCCTTGGTACCAACGTTGCTGCCAACATAACTGACAGGTTGTCCTCTGATCTGCCTTGCTATCATGACCGTGCAAAATGATTAGCATCGTCCTGGTGTTAACCCACATGGTGGGCCCATAACCCACACTTCCATAGAATCGAAACCTGGCTCCCCTATACATCCCTGTTTTCCAAAATTGTTCCTCACACTTAGCTTCGTATGTAAATCACGAGCCACATTCCTAGTGATCTATTCTGGTATCAGGCGCAATACTTATTCCCATTGCCCTGAACCCCTTTCACCCTCTGTTTCAGGCAACGAACGATTGCCTACCCGGTTGAACCTTCTTATTGCACCTTCTTATCTTGCTCTCGATGATTTTCTTAAATTTCAACTTGAGAGATGCCTCTATGCCATGTTTAGTGAGATAGTCCTCAGGTACCTATCTTGTGATGAGCTCCGTCCTTCTCGAGTCTTTCCCTCTTACTTCACCACTTAAATCTCAGGACGAGATTTCTTGTAGTGGAGGAGAATTGTGACGCCCGGATAATTAAGCTACAGTAATCCCCTGTTAATGGTGTCATGTCATCATGTTATTGTTGCTAATCTTCACTTGATCCAAATCACAATTCAAATTCAAATCCAATCTAAAGTCAAACATTCATATTTGTCACACATGAAATCTAAAATGTTCGTCTTGTGGCAAATAATCCATAACAAATATTTGTGGTGAACCAACATTTTTGCAAGGTGTTTAAATGGCCTAAACCAATTAAACCAGTGGCTAAAACAATAGATTAAATGCCTTTTCAATTTATAAAAGTGGCAAACTTTTTCAAAAGCCTCACATTCTTTTTGTGGTAGTGCCAACTATTGCAATGTAATTATGTGGCCAAGTTCCACATTTTACCGAATCCTTTTTGGGGCTTAAATATTGGAAAAACAATTTTTGTAAAAAGAAAAGAGCAAAAAAAGGGAAAGAGGAGACAAGAGAAGCCCCCTTGCCCCCCTGGGCTTTAGCCCACCCCAGCGGCCAACCCATCTAACCCCACCCAAGCCGGCCTAGCACTTGCCTCCCCCGGTCGCCTTCTTCCTCTCCTGTACAACCGACCGGGGGCACGGCCGACGCGTGCAGCCACACCAGCTCGCCGGCGTCGAGGGGATAAGGTCGCCTTGGATGCCTCGAGTTCCCCCCTCACCTACCGCCACTCCCACCCCCCACTTGTGCCTCCCCTCCCCCAGATCCACCTCCCCCCTCTCCTCTCGCTCGATCCCAAGCGTGCTCGTCGCCATGGCCGCGCCATAGCCACGACCACCTTCGTCCCCGCATCGCGCATCCCTGTCCATACGCTCCGCCGGTGTTGTCTACATCGCCTACGCCAAGCGCCTGGAGCTGGGGAGCATCGGAGCGCCCACATTGCCGTCTTCTTCCTCCTCTGCCTCGTCGGACTCCGTCGACTACTCCGACTCCAGCAGGCCTCCCCAAGCCCGCTGCCCCCGCCCTACGGCTCTCGGTGAGCCACGCCCTCCCCATCTTCCCCCTCTGTAGCAGTGCTCCTCCACGACGCCTGCCACCGCGCTCGCGCCCGTCCCCTAGACGCAACCCCGTGTGCGCGTGGCCACGCCCTCCCCCCGCTGCTCGCCTCCCGTGCATGCGCAACCTCGCTATAGTCCCGTTCCCCAGCCCCCGTGCTCGCATCCGGCCAAGCCGCGGCGATCGCGCCCGACGCCCGTTAACGCACAACTGCTGCTGCTTGCGCCGCGCCTTGGTTGCCTCCTCCCCTGCTGGCCGCACGCCCGCGCCATGCTAGGCCTGCTGCCGCCCGCGCCGTAGTCACCTCGCACCTGACTTGTTGCTGTGGCTGCACCCGCCGCTGGCCTCGCCTCCGCCCTGGCGTTGCGCACGCCATCGCGCTGGCCACTGGCCATCGCCGCGGCCCTCCTGGCCACGGCCGTACCGGCCGGCACCCGCTCGTCTCGTCGTGGTCGCCCCTGCAGGGCGACCCAGCCCCTGCCGTCATTACCGCCCGATGTGTCACCGCGGTAGCTCTCGAACGAGGGGTCCGGCGCCCCGAAAGGCCGCCCGGAGCCGGATTCCGGCGAGATCTAGCGCCTCTCTGCCGCGGGAGCGCTTGCCGGTCTCCACAGGCGCTGGTGCCGACATGGCCGACCGGGCCCACCACCTTAGGACACTGCCCAGTGGCCCGAGGGGGCCGGCTGGCCTTGTTGACCCACTCAACGGCTAACTGGGCATCGCCCAGTCACTGCCAGTGGGGCCCCGCATGGGCCCCTGTTGACTAGTCAACTAGTCTGTTGACCGCTGACATCATCCCCATGCAATGCTGACGTCATATTCCTTTTCTGTTAATTCTGTTAATTTAAATAATTTCAGAAAATTCTAAATTTTTGAAAAATCATAGAAAAATAATCGTAGCTCGGATGAAAAGGTTTTCTACATGAAAGTTGCTCAGAACGACGAGACGAATCCGAACACGCGGTCCGTTTACTTGTCAGATGCCTCTAACTACCTGAACATGGAACATTCCCCCTCCGATCATTTGTGTGACATAGGTCCGGAACCGGGAATACCTTCCCGGTTGAATTCCCCCTTCACCTATATCATGTAGCCATACGTTAGGTCACACCTGGCACAACATATTGCCATTTTATGCTTTGTGATGCTATGCTTGCTTTATATTTATTGTTTCTTCCCCCTCTTCTCTCCGGTAGACCCCTAGGCCGATGATGCCCTCGTGATCGACTACGTCGACGACGACCCTTCTTCCCTTTCATTGGAGCTTCCAGGCAAGCCCCCCCTTTGATCATCCCGATATCGCCCATTCCATTCTCCCATGCTTGCATTAGATTTTGCTACTGTAATTGATTGCTCCTATTCTGATGCATATCCTGCTTTTGTAATCTGCTTATTGTTACCTACCTGCTTATCCTAAACTGCTTAGTATAGGTTGGCTAGTGAGCCATCAGTGACCCCCACTTGTCCTTGTTGCCCCTGCTTCATCATCGACGCCTCGATCAACGTGATCGACGACCAGAGCCCGACACGTCACATCACATCACGCCCCTTTTTGTTGCTCGACTCTGCAGAGTTACCATCGAGTGTCGAGGGTGGAACCTCATACATCACTCCTGATGAGATCTCTGTAGTGTAGTTATTCGGTCGTGGTCAACGAGGGTGGTTCCTCCTTCACCATTCCCGATACGGCTCTATTGTGCAACACCTCAGGTGTGAACCTCGAGGGTGGTTCCTCTTATGTTCACCTTGATGATTACATCGAGTGGAATCCTCCGGGGGTGATTCCTCGGGTTTTCCCCTTGATGTTTGGACACACGGTTACCTTGACTTTACTTGAGACCTTGGTGAAAGTCGGGCGGGCCCGGAGAGCACCCGCAAGATAATGACGTGGCACGGCTGGGCATTCTAGGCCCTTGTCGTAAGTCCACGAGACGGGGCAATGGGGTCACTTTCGATCATGAGTATCTGCTCGTCTCCGCAAGCTAATAATACACTATGGTTCGGGTATTTGTTCTGAGTTGGCCTCTGGCCTTTACGCACCAACCACCACGCGAGAATTCTTATGGGCCTCAGTGTCGTGCTATCAGCCGAAGCTTCATCAGACGTCCAGTTCAGCAATGCGGCACGGTTGGGCCGGCACCCCAAAGGTGGTGCCTAGGTCCTCCCTGCGTGCAACGACCCGGAGTGCAAAGGGCGATGGGCCCAGACCCCGGAGTGCTTAGGAGGTAGACTGCTGGGGACCTCTCTACTGAGCCCAGGTAGGACCGCGACGTGTTGATCTTCTGAGGCTGGGCATTGACCCAGAAAAGTGTGTCCGGCCAGAGTAATCAAGCATGTTGGAAAATGTGGTGCACCCCTGCAGGGAAGATTATCTATTAGTAGCCGTGTCCACGGTAATGGACATTCAGACTTATATCCTAATCTTATACAACTACAAATGGATACTTGAGATAAGTGGCTCTGGGATTGCTTTCTCGCAGGGAGTCGAGGAAGGATCTCTGGGCATTAATGTTACAACATGTTTGTTAATTAAACTGCTATTACTCTCCTACATGCTGCAAGATGCTCGGAGCTGCTTGAAGATGCTAGTCTTCGATAGGCTAGGCCTTCCCCCTCTATTCTGGCATTCTGCAGTTCAGTCCAGAGATACAAACCTTCCATTTGATACCAATGCATACTTAGTATATATCTGGTGCTTGTGAGTACTTTCGATGAGTACTCACGGTTGCTTTGCTTCCCCCTTTCCCCCCTTCTTTTTTCTTTCTGGTTGTTGCGACCAGATGGTGGATCCCTGGAGCCAGATGCCATCATCGATGGATGCTACTATGTGAAGATCGCCGACGACCAGGAGTAGTTAGGAGGTCCCAGGCAGGAGGCCTTGCCTCTTCGATCCTTATTGCTTTTGTGCTAGCCTTCTTAAGGCATCCTTGTTTAGCTTATGTCGGTACTCAGATATTGTTGCTTCCGCTGACTCTTGTGGATCAAGCTATGTATTCGAGCCCTCGAGGCCCCTGGCTTGTAATATAAAGCTTGTATTATTTTGATTTGTGTCTAGAGTTGTGTTGTGATATCTTCCCGTGAGTCCCTGATCTTGATCGTACACATTTGCGTGTATGATTAGTGTATGATTGAATCGGGGGTATCACAGCATGCCATCCCAGTCTTGGTATCCTTGTGTTCCCCAGTCTTGCTCTGTCTAGTAGATGTTCTTGTGTTATCTAACCTTGTTTACCCAGGTACATCTTCTTCAAACTAGCTCAATACCACAAGGTGAGTATATGCATCACACTCATGTGCATGAAGACCTCTTGCTGGTGTACATATTGTTTGCAAGAGAGACTCATGAACATGAAGGTATATTCCCAGCATCTACATCATTTGCTCTGATGCATATAGCCAAGACACATGTAACTCATTGCTTGCTCTGGCATGTTTATGCATTCTCATACTCTTATGATCCATCATCAGATGATTGCATACATGTAGGGGGAGTTAATGCATGTTGCATGTCTTGCCAAAGCTTTACTTGCTATTTCCTTATATCTTTATCTAAAGCTTTGATGTATGTTGTCATCAATTACCAAAAAAGGGGAGATTGAAAGCACAAGTGCTCCCTGGGTGATTTTGGTAATTGATGTCAACATATCTCTTGTTGGACTAATATTTCCACTGAGTATATTTTAGATAAGTTCAACATCATGGACAAGAGGATGTGGAACCCCTTCAAGATGCTAAGGACAAATATTGGCAAAAGCTCAAGACTCTACATTTTCATTTTAGTGATCCAAGATCACATTGAGTCCATAGGAAAGCCAATACTATTAAAAGGGTATGAGGTGTTGCTTAGTGGCTTGCTTGCTCAAAGTGCTTAGTGACATGCTCCAAAACCCTCAGTCACTCTCTCACATCCACATATGTCCTAAACCTAAAAGTCAAACTCGGCCCCACTGATTTGATCTATCCGGCGCCACCGAGTTTCATTTGACATAGCCACTGTGAAACCCTAGTCTCTTCGGGCTCACCGATGGGATCTCGGTCTCACCGAGATGGCTTGCAAATTCTCTGTGACCTATTGCAACAATTTCAGTCTCACCGAGTTTGTTCAGTCGGTCCCACCGAGTTTGCTTGATCAATACTAGGTTTGCTTGATCAATACTAGGTTTGCTTATTACCAAAATCGGTCTCACCGAGTTTGAGTAATCAGTTAAACCGAGTTGAGGTTTTACCCTAACCCCTGCACATCGGTCCCACTGAGTTGACCTTGTCGGTCCCACCAAAAACTCTAACGTTCACATTTTGACCCGAATCGGTCTGACCAAGTTTCAGCATTCGGTCCCACCGAGTTTGGGAATCTGTGTGTAACGGCTAGATTTTGTGCGGAGGCTATATATACCCCTCCATCCACTCTTCATTCGTGGAGAGAGCCATCAGAACATGCATACACTTCCAACATTCATTTTCTGAGAGAGAACCACCTACTCATGTGTTGAGACCAAGATATTCCATTCCAACCACAAGAATCTTGATCTCTAGCCTTCCCCAAGTTGCTTTCCACTCAAATCATCTTTCCACCATAGCCAAATCCGTGAGAGAGAATTGAGTGTTGGTGAGACTATCATTTGAAGCACAAGAGCAAGGAGTTCATCATCAACATGCCATCTATTACCTTTTGGAGAGTGATGTCTCCTAGATTGGTTAGGTTCACTTGGGAGCCTCCGTCAAGATTGTGGAGTTGAACCAAGGAGTTTGTAAGGGTAAGGAGATCACCTACTTCGTGAAGTTCTACCCTAGTGAGGCAAGTCCTTCGTGGGCGGTGGCCATGGTGGGATAGATAAGGTTGCTTCTTCGTGGACCCTTCGTGGGTGGAGCCATCCGTGGACTCGCGCAACCGTTACCCTTCGTGGGTTGAAGTCTCCACCAACGTGGATGTACGATAGCACCACTTATCAGAACCACGCCCAAAATCTCCGTATCTCCAATTGCGTTTGCATACTCCAATCCCATCCATTTGATGAGGACATGACTACCTTGGATACGAACAAAAATATTGCATACATGCATATTTGTCAGGTGATTTCTAGTGCAAACTATTCAATAATCTATTTATGTTATCCAGAACAAAAATACTTCACACACTTTTGTGTTTTTTCTAATTGCAGGTGTATGGGATATTTGTACAATTCACATATGAAGATAAGGGAGAAAGAGATGTTTAAGTGCTGTTCAAAAAGTTCTCTCACGTCACTTTTGGGCCAAGAGAAGATAGAGTCCAAGTCTCTCACGTTTTGGATTCAGATTCGGACTGCACAGACATACCTGACTCAAAACGCCAACATTTTTTTCATACGGACACCGAATTGGGTGATTCTTTTTTTTGTTGGATTCTAGATTTTGTGCTCTTTCCAGCACAATTGGATTCACCTTCAAATTCGTCCGGAGCGTTGAGATATCGACGAAACAATCAGACGCTGCAGCAGAATCCGAGTCAAACAACAAGTCCAAAGGTGTTGCATCACCTCCACTTGGGCCCATTGGCCTTGTACGACCTAGGGTTAGTTTTAGGCTGCCTTGGGACGTCCTCCCACCTCCTAGGCCGCCACCCCTTGCTCCTATATAAGTAGATCCATCTAGTAGCTTTTCCCTTGGGTTTTGTTTAGATTAAAGTTCGCCATAGCTGCAACTTCGCGTACTTCAGTTTTGTTCAACGACCAGACAAAGGCGTCACAGAACCCCACCTTGATCAATAAAGCTTTCATCTTATATTCGCAATATCCAGATTGCAATCTCAGTTTCTTGCTTGTTCTTCGTTTGCTCGCAGGAAACAGACCCTCGCGGTCAGGTTGATCGTGCTCCGGCGTGGTCAATAACCTCTCGGAGTTGGTTTAGCGATTGCTAAGGCGCGACGTCCTCGCACGTTCGTAGTCAGATCATCAAAGTCGACTTTCACCAAAGCGAAATCCATCATCTCATCGAAAGACGGGACACCTTTGCCACCCCTTGCTCTGATACCACTTGATAGAGGCAAAGGTGTCCCGTCTTTCGATGAGATGATGGATAGCGGTCGATGTGTGGAGTAATAGTAGTAGATGCAGGCAGGAGTCGGTCTACTTAACACGGACATGATGCCTATCTTCATGATCATTTCCTTAGACATCGTCATGACTTTGCGCTTTTCTATCAATTGCTCGGTAGTAGTTTGTCCACCCACCATATTATTTTCTATCTTGAGAGAAGCCTCTAGTGAAACCTATGGCCCCCGGGTCTCTTTTCCATCATAAAAGTTTCCAATCTACAATCTTAGTTTCTGATCTACTATTGTTGCAATCTTTTACTTTCTGATCTATAAACCAAAAATACCAAAAATATTTACTTTGTCGTTTATCTATCTCTATCAGATCTCACTTTTGCAAGTAACCGTGAAGGGATTGACAACCCCTTTATCGCGTTGGGTGCAAGTTTATTTGCCTGTTTGTGCAGGTATTCGGTGATTTGTGCGTTGTCTCCTACTGGATTGATACCTTGGTTCTCAAACTGAGGGAAATACTTACTCTACTTTGCTGCATCACCCTTTCCTTTTCAAGAGAAAACCAACGCAAGCTCAAGAAGTATCAGTACCCTACAACGATTTCATATTATGTTAGAACTTTGGAGTGATTCTATGTTTTCACCCTACTTATAGGGATCGCTCAATAGATTGATCAAAAAAGATAACTTTGAGGTGGTTTCGTACCCTACAACGACTTCATCTTATGTTAGAACTTTGAAGAGATTCTTTTTTGCATGTTGAGAGATTGTTATATGATTTAATTATTTTAGCACTGTTGAGATATTGCACTAGTGAAAATATGAACCCTAGGCCTTGTTTTCAAGCATTACAATATCGTTTGTGCTCTATTTTATCACTTCCTACCTTGTTGTTTTTATATTTTCAAATGACAAAAACCTATATTTACTATCCATACTACACTTGCATCACCATCTCTTCGCCGAACTAGTGCACCTATACAATTTACCATTGTATTGGATGTGTTGGGGACACGAGAGATTTCTTGTATTTGATTGCGTGGTTATTTGAGAGAGACCATCTTCATCCTACACCTCCCACAAATTGATAAATCTTAGGTCATCCACTTGAGAGAAAATTGCTACTGTCCTATAAAACTCTGCGCTGGGAGGCCCAATACGAGTCTACAAGAATAATTTGTGTAGTAGACATCAAAGGGCTACAGGATTGAGGGAGACAAAGTTTGGCTTGGGCTGGAGTGGACACTACCAGTACTATGCTGCAACGATTGCACTTCGGGCATAGTTAGAAGTAGAGGATACCCCTCGCATTGATGCATGAATTGATTGTAATATATTTTGAGTGATTTGATTGTATGGAGGATGAATAGTTGAATTAACTAAAACTAAAAGTACATATTATATGTTACATTTGATTATTATGTATTTGAAAATATTTGTTGAATATAAGTGACATACTGTAATGGAAACTTTTCACATGCATGTTGAGTAGACCTTCGATGAGGTGTCATGTGTGATGAGATGGATGTATGCACGAGATCAATTAATAATGAAAAACTTTTTACATGCATATTGTGGTGGACTTTTGATGAGGTAACATATGTGCATATTAAGATAATAGAGGTTGTGGGATATATTATCTAGGTACATAGGATTACACTGTATGATACAACAACCCAATCAATCCAATAGTGATCGAATCAAATTGGTCAACTTTAAGAAGAAAAAGCCTGAACCGGTCGTCATATCTTCCCAAATCAATTCCCTTCCCAATACAAAAAAGAAAATTGATCTCCAACTAAAAAAAATCGACCCAACCTTATCGACTCCCGAGCCCTAGCCAATGGCCACTATTGTGCTGACACTCGCCGCTCTATGCGGTGTCGTCTCTCTCCGCTCTGCCGTCGTAGTTTTGTCGGTTATAGTTTAGAAGGTATATTGCCATCTTATCAAAATATACAACCCGGTCACATTTGTGCCATTACATAATTTTGTAGACTCGTTTGAATTCAAACGGTGTTGTCATATTGTAGTATTAAGTGAACATTTCAAGTGTCAATACTCAAGAGTCCATATTTCATATTGTAGCATTAAGTGAACCGTTGTCAGTTTTTTACTACTTTTTAAATGTTTTTACAGTTTGACGGCATGAGTTTTTGTTGAATAGACTTGCATTTGCACTAAAATGTTTTTAGGCCAGATAGTTCGCCTTGACTCCGTCACTGACGACATTATCTGTTCCAAATGAAGCCAAACAACCTTGGGTTGTTTTGTGTGGGCATACTTAACCATATAGTAATGAACAACCGTTCTAATCCCGGCTACACATGAGTAATACTAATTCCCCTATTAGACATCAGGTATTTAATTTAATTTCCCAGAGTAAAGAAGCATAAGCTGAGATAACATGTTATGGTGTCAAGTTTGCTTGTGTTTAGATTGGACCAAAATTATAAATATCATTTCTAACAACATACATACTAAATTAAATATGTCGATTTAACCACCTAGATGTTTATAGAATAAATTGAATCCAGCCGCAAGTTCATAGAACCCTGATGTTCCTACATGCTCGGCTAAAATGTTTGACCAAAACAATGGTTGGGCTAAGTTAGACCCCCGAGTACATTTCACTAGTTCAAAAAATACTCCCTACATTCAAATATAACTCGCGCTCAAGCGAAGGTATCTAGACATATTTTGTTACATACATCCGTCTGAGTAACAGTTATTTTCAGACCGACGAAGATTGTACTAACTAAATTTTTTTTGTACTAACTAATATTTTGTACAGAATCCAAAATAGTAGTACTTCCAACTCGAAAGAAACTTCACAGCAGTTTGATTTGGCGCATCCATCGGCCCGGCTCTTTCCTCACAATTGTAACAATGGTAGTATTGCGGAATCGTTTGCACATATCCCTTGTTGAATTTTTTTGCAACGGAGATTTTGTTGTAGTTTTTTTTTCGCATTAACTTTTTCGAAATATGTTTGTCATTGTGGATGGACTTCTGCGAAGTACAACACAGATGATGCTGCATAATATTTTTCTCATCTTAATGTTTTTGTAACATGGACATTGTTGCGGGATGACTTCTGCAAGCCAAATGAAATGGCAGAGGCACGCGTCGAATTATGTATGCCTTGGGCGGCTGATACAGGTTGCATGTCGTCCGATTAAATTTGTATCTGACGGTTGCACGTGTGGCGCAACTATGGTCGTGATCAGTCAGGTGATTCTAATCGTTGTTCCTGTTGCAACAAGTCTTTGTTGCAAAACATTCTATTCTCTAATTTAATGCAACAAAACCCTTGTTGCAAAACTTTTTCTTCTCTAATCTCCTGCAACAAGACCCATGCTGCACAATCTTTTCTTCCCTATTTTTCTGCAACAAGACATTTGTTGCTGCAACAACATCTCCGTCGCATGTAACTTTTTGCAACAAGACGCGTGTTGCAAAAATTGCAACACATCTCTAGCTACGTCATCGTTCGCTGCCATCGATTGTAAGAAAGATGAGGGAGAGAGACACATGTCGAGCAAGGAAGGCGACAGACGCCCCGTGCTACATCTGCCGGCTGATTAGAATCATTTAAAAAAACAGTACTTTTGAGTACCAATCGAGGCGAAATAATTCACCCGCGCAATAATGTTGACCGTCCGATCATGGTATCAACACGATTCTGACTGTCCATGCCGGTCCAGAACGTTCCCCAGAGACATCGCCTCGCTCGGTTTTCCCCTTCCTCCTCACGCACGACCGCCCCAACTTCCGCCGCCGACTCCGCCGTCGCGAACTCGCTGTCGGCTTCCCCGTCCGCCCCCATTCGGCGCCGCCTCCGCCTGTAGAGGCAGGCGGCCGCTCGAGAGCGAGGTCATGTTGGAGAAAGACAGGATATCCTATTTCTACGATGGTATGTTCCCT
>NC_041383.1:458681111-458686507 GCF_002162155.2 Triticum dicoccoides
TCCCCCAACCAACCACCGTTCATACCTAGTTCTCAACTAGAATTGGTGTGACCCTGTTATTTGGCCTACTATTTCCTTGAGTTGTTCAACCTAGCAGTCAGTGCGTTATAAAATTGCGTTAGTGTTTGCTTCATTCTAGGTCAGATAAAGAAGTCAAATGGTAAAAATTGCTGCGCTTTTTGTTTGATTTGGTTCTCATGACTAGTTCCTTAACTGTGTTGTTTGTAGAAAATCCACACACCTTCAACACTATATAAGTTTTTTCGCTGTTCAACCTTTTATGATTGCTTACTTGGTTACTTTTCTGTGACCGAACATCTCAGGGGATGTTGGCAATGTGTACTTTGGGCCAAATCATCCGATGAAACCGCATCGCCTTTGCATGACACATCATCTCGTGTTATCATATGACCTTCACAAGAAAATGGAGATATATGTCGGTATTGAATTATGTTCATCCCCTTTCTTTGTACTTATGAATTGTTTACATGTGTCTTTTACCTTATTTTGCTCCCATTGGATTTTGCAGAGACCCCACAAAGCATATCCAACAGAGCTTGCGCAGTTCCATTCTGCTGATTATGTGGAATTCTTGCACCGAATAACTCCTGATACCCAGCACTTGTATGCAAATGAATTAACTAGATGTATGAATGATGATATTTCTCTCTTTTACAGACTACTCTCCCAGGCTTTGCTATTTTCACAATGCAATACATGCCGCACATATTGCTCGCTTATATTTAGCTGTAAAAAATCATGTCAAAACTTGGTTAGAACATGTGTATGACGAGTGGACCATGTGCCATGTGCCTAAGATTTGTGGCTCGCCACAGTTGTTTATATGAACCAAACGCCAGCAGCATTTGGTCAAACTTGCGTAACTTCTGACACCGAACCAAAAACTCCCAAAATGATTTACCTCAAGGGAACACAATAAGATGGTCTGACCTCTCAACAAATTGTTATATCCAAATGGAAGCTTAGCTGTTTGCACTTAAATAAAGAACTGTCTGCTATACTTTCCACAATATGCCTGTTGTACTAAATGGAATTGCTATAAATCACATCTACATGTATTTGGGGTTTTCTTACTTCACTTATCTGACTTCGTCATTGTAATCATTGTCCCAGACAACCTTGGAGAGGACTGCCCGGTCTTTGATGATTTGTTTGAGTTCTGCCAAATCTATGCTGGAGGAACTCTAGGTAATAGGAAAATTGCCAATGCTTCTTTCTGTTTTGTGATCTGTCTAAGCATTTCTTTATTTTTCAGATGCGGCTCGAAGACTAAATCATAAAACATGTGATATTGCTATTAATTGGGCTGGTGGGCTGCATCATGCAAAGAAGTGTGAGGCGTCAGGCTTCTGCTACATTAATGACCTGGTTTTGGGAATTCTGGAGCTTCTCAAGTATCATGCTAGGGTTCTCTATATTGACATTGATGTCCATCATGGAGATGGAGTTGAAGAAGCCTTCTATTTCACTGACAGGTTCATGCTTTTATGGATAGTAAAATACTCCCTCCGTTCCTATATATAAGTCTCTCTAGAGATTCCACTATGGACTACATACGGAGCAAAATGAGTGAATTTACACTCTAAAATATGTCTATATACATCCATATGTAGTTTGTAGTGGAATCTCTAAAAAGACTTATATTTAGGAATGGAGGGAGTACATGACAGTAATTGGTGATAGGATGTGTCTCACTGATCTTCAGAGCCTCCATAGACGCCTACTCTTTTGTTGTCACCATATATTCAGTTTAGTCGCTATCTCTGGCTCTGTCTTCTAAGATGGTTAGTGCGAGGTTGCTGTATAGTAATGCCGCTGTCTCTTCGAGAGCCTTTAGATTTCCTATCTGATTTTATCTATACATATTTGCAGGGTAATGACTGTAAGTTTCCACAAGTATGGTGACATGTTCTTTCCTGGCACAGGTGATATTAAGGTAATGTTCCACTGACAAGTTTTATGAATATACATTTTATGTAGTTGCCTTTACTTAATTTCGCAGTAGTTCATCGCAATTATTTTCAGTTTGTATCTTAGTTTGTGCTCAATATTGGGCATGGGTTTTATGGTGTTTGTTGTTCCCTATTTACTTATGTCGATTAAAGTTGGAATGTGAACTCTCAATTGTATGAAATAGAAGAGACATTTACAAACTGAGTTACAATGGGTTTTAGCATAATATTACTCAAAGTTGATGGTACTGGAGGTAATCAATAATTCTAGGAACCATCGTGACATACTTCAGTTTCTTCTTTTCTTCACTCTCTCCTGTCCATCTAGAACATGTATGTGACTTTTATCATTGAACTCTTGTCTCCATTACTGGACAATCTTGGTGTGGTATTCTATCCAAATAGCCAGCATCATATTTGGGAATAGTGGAGGTTTATGATCTATATTTGATAAGCGGTAGTGCCAAAAAGGATGTTCTTCATTCTGATGCATGTATTATCATCTGAGCTTAGAAGAATAGAAGCTGTCAACTGACCAACACAACTCTTGCGGTCATGCTTGAACCATCACTTCAAGATTCACTTTATCGTTTTTGTAATGGGTCTTTACTTTTGCCATAATGCTATTTTTGCACATATTTTATGCGTGCATCTGTATGAGTGGAAGGGTTTCTTTACGCGGTTGTCTTTGATTTTAGTTGCGAGTTCTCCAATCAAAATTACCCCATCACTAGAGTTTGTAACTCACATAGAGGAAGGGCAAGGTTCGATATGAGCAGAAATGTGCGCTTTTCTGTTTATTAACATGTTGAAAAAAATGGCACTTACAGAGCTTGCATCTTGCTTTGTTTTTAAATAGTTCAATATCGCGTGCTGTTAAGTAATGATGATGAGAGCTTTAAAAAATTTAGCTTCATTTTAGAAGGATGTGCTCTTCATATCGATTTACCTGGCTGTCATTTTGAAGGATATGGGAGACAGGGAAGGAAAATATTATGCAATCAACATCCCACTTAAAGATGGCATAGATGACATCAGTTTTACTCGGCTTTTTAAAACGGTAAAAGTCAATGTGCATTACTTTATGTTTATTCATGTTCTTGTTCGCTACTCTTATTGAGGTACGTAATGTTGCTTATCATGTAGATTATTGCCAAAGTTGTTGAGACATATCTGCCAGGTGCTATTGTTCTTCAATGTGGGGCTGATTCATTGGCGCGAGACCGCCTAGGGTGTTTCAATCTTTCAATAGAAGGTACTCTCTGAAACTTGATATTACGTGCTACTATAGATTTGGCAAAACATCCAGATGTATAAACTAACCGCGATTACCTTGTCCCCACTGTTGAAATTTTGTATTCTGAGAATTTTCTTGCGTTGATGGTATTTGGGGTCCTTTGGACTTCAGTTTCATTGAGCTAACTCACTCGGATAATCTATTATTATACTTACTAACTTGATCTGTTTCCATAAACAGGCCATGCTGAATGTGTAAAGTTTGTTAAGAAATTTAAAATCCCGCTGCTGGTAAGGGAGAAAACTGTCATCGTATGATTATCTTTGCTCTTTCTAGGATATTCATGTATTTTCAAACATGCAGGTGACAGGAGGTGGTGGGTACACCAAAGAGAATGTAGCACGCTGTTGGGCTGTTGAAACTGGGGTTCTTCTAGACACAGAACTCCCAAATGGTATCTCATTTGTTTGTTCTGCTCCCCTTAACCTTGTTGGTTTGAGTGTCAGTAGCTAGTAATCCTTCAATATAGCGGCATTTTTCTTGTATTCTTTTTCTTCTTTTCTTGATCTTTTAAGGTGAAAAGTGAAAATGAATCCAATACTGTCCTAATACTCTTCCCTTATAGTACTACTTTCTGTAAGCAATTCTTCCTTAGTGGTTATCCATTGTCCGGAGTTTTACATGGCATTTTCTTTGCAGAGATCCCTGACAATGAATACATTGAGTACTTCGGTCCAGATTATACATTGAAAGTGCCAAATCTGAACATGGTATGAACCTTTCTGATTGATTTTTCTAACTCTATGCCTGCCTGGTGTTGTGGATTTAACTGTTGTTTGGTGCGTCATGTTTTTATATGTTGGGTACGCTTAACTAGAATATCAACTTCTTTCTTTAGAGATGTGTAGATGTGCAAATGATATTTGTCTTCCTATTGATGAATGGACCAGGACAACTTGAATAGTAAGACGTATCTCAGTTCAATCAAAGTGCAAGTAATGGAGAGTTTGCGGGCCATACAACATGCACCTGGCGTTCAGATGCAAGAGGTTAGTTTGTATTCCCATTTGCTTGTTGGTTGTTGAAACATCCCAATTAAAACTGGGGATGGATACTATGTGAAGACTAGAATACGCCTTTGCATCTTTTGTTGTCTTTATTTTTCTTGCTTCCACCAGGATAGTGTAGTTTGTTGTTTCTGAGCAGAGACCGGATACATAATGAGTTTATTTTGCAGGTTCCACCCGATTTCTATGTCCCGGATTTTGATGAAGACGAGCTGGATCCTGATGAACGTGTTGATCGTAAGTGAAATACCTCTGGCATGTCTGACAGTGCTCATTTGGACGAGTAAAAACTTGATGATTTCTCCGTGCAAACTCGCCATTGTCCTCTCGAAGCATATGCACGCCACATAATGAGAAATTTCCCCTGAAATGAAATAAATGTTATCTATTTATTCTTAAATTGGCTGTATCCTTCTTCATTCAGCCACTTTTGAACCGTGCCATCATACTATTTCTTTACAGAAGTGTGTATTATTTCATGCAGAGCATACCCAAGACAAGCAGGTTCATCGTGACGACGAGTACTATGAAGGCGACAATGACAATGATCATGATGATGGCGGACATTGAAATCGGCATCTTGGTGATGTATGTAGGTGGAAGCTGAAAGTCTTTCCTGCAGCAGCAGCAGCTGTTCAGTTTAACATCGTGGGATGGGAAATAGTTGGCTGGTTGACATTTTAGGAGGATCTAACGCCTAGGGCTGGGAAGCATTGTGGGAGAATGTAACACTTCCTGACTTGTACAACATCGTACGATTTCGCTGTACTTAAACACTCCCTCCAATCCGAATTAAGAGCATTACTAGTAGTACCCCTAAACCCTCAAACCCTCAAAAATAACCGCTTTTTTACGGGTTGAGACAAAAAAATCGCAAAGAATAGAACCCCTTAACCCTTAAACCCTTAAATTTTTTTAGAGGCTCAACCCCTATACTCCTTCCCAGCCTGTAGAAACAGGGGTTGGCAGCCCAACCCCTCGTCGACCCGGTTTCCTCTTCGCTTTCGCGCGGGAGGGAGTTTTCAGCTCCCTCCCCAGATCCGCCGCCCTGCCGCCCGCCTCCGGCCGCGCTCCGGCCGCCCTGCCCGCCTCCGGCCACCCCGTTGCGCACCGCCCCGG
>NC_041383.1:458686829-458784886 GCF_002162155.2 Triticum dicoccoides
CCTCCTGCCGAAGCCGCGCCCCCGGCCGCCCTCCCGCCCTGCCCCGACCGCCGACGCCGCCTCGTCCGAGAGGTGAGGTTTTTTCATTTTTTTTATTTTGTTTCATTTTCTTTTTGTTTCATTTTTAGCACTAATTTGTGAATGTCCTTTGCAGATGGAGATGAACAATGAGGAGATTGTCATGTCCGATTCGTCGGATTGGTCGACATCTGACGATTCCGACATTGAGGAGTTGTTGCAAGATGACGACGTCGAGATGATGAGCCTCCTCATCGACGTGCAATTGTTTGAAAACCGCGTGAAGCTGATGGATCAGAGGAGAGGGTCGAAGATGGGCCGAGTCACCATCTACCGGAACCGCGCTCTCGGACACGAACATTTGATGGAAGACTACTTCTCCGAGGTACCTACATACCCTCCTCGTCTCTTTCGCAGAAGGTACCGAATGCGGCGTAGTTTGTTTGTGAAGATTGTCACCGATTGTGAGGCCGCCTCATATTACTTTAAACATCGTAGATCCGCCGCCGGTATCATGGGGTTTAGTGCATATCAAAAGATATCGGCGGCAATGCGGGTACTCGCTTATGGCATACCCGCGGATTATACCGACGAGTATCTTCGCATTGGGCAAGATACAACCACGGAGTCAGTCCGTAGGTTTGCCAAGTTGGTCATCAAGTTGTACGGTGAGCAGTATCTTCGGGCACCAAACGAGGAAGATATAAAAAGATTAATGGAAATGAATGAAAAAAGGGGATGGCCGGGGATGCTAGGTAGTCTTGACTGCATGCATTGGAGGTGGAAAAATTGCCCAAAGGCATGGCACGGAATGTATTGCGGTAAAAGCCGTGATGCTACCATTGTGCTTGAGGCCGTAGCATCTCAGGACACATGGATTTGGCATGCATTCTTTGGGTTGCCAGGAACACTCAATGATATCAATATCCTCAATAGATCTCCTTTGTTCAAAAGATTAATTTCTGGGGATGCTCCAGCTTGCAACTACAAAATCATGGACAATGAGTACTCAATGGGATACTATCTCACCGATGGCATCTATCCCGAATGGGCAACTCTTGTGAAGTCCATCAAGGAGAAAAATGGGGTGCCCTTAACAAGAAAAGAGGCTCATTTCACCAAGGCACAAGAGGCAGCCCGCAAAGATATTGAGAGAGCTTTCGGTGTTTTGCAAGCAAGGTTTGCCATAGTTCGTGGTCCAGCTCGGTTTTGGAACAAAAAAACCTTGATGAACATCATGAAATGTTGTGTGATTCTACACAACATGATCCTAGAGGATGAGAGAGGGTTAAACCTCCCTTGTTTCTATGACAATGTTGGTACCCGTGTGCAACCGAAAAGAAACCCTTCTCGCATACACGCTTTTCTTCAAGCACATCGTCAGATTGAGGATGCAACCACTCATGGTCAGCTCCGGGATGATCTAATAGAGCACCACTGGCAGTTGGATGGGCGGCGCATTGGCCCATGATGTATCTTTTTTCCTTTTCTATGTCCTATTTGATTCGAACAATTAGTGTTATTTGCTCAAACATTGTTGTAATAATTTGAATGATTATTGTTTTATTCGGTGTTGTAATAATAACTAGAATGATTATTGTTTTATGTCAATTGTGGTGGAATTTGTGATATGTCATATGATGAAATGTGATGAAATGTGTGATATATGAAATGACAGTTTTAAAGGTTGGGGTTGAGGCAAAGACTAGAACCCTCAAATCCAACCCTTAAAGCAGGTTACGGGTTGGATTTGAGGGTTCTAGTCTTTGCCCCTGTTTTTCAACCCTTAAAAGTGTCAAAAACTGGCACTTCTCAACCCTTAAAACTGCTACAAGCGTTTGAGGGTTTGAGAGTTCTACTAGTAATGCTCTAATTGACGCAGTCTCATACAATGGCAAAAGGAGTACCATCTTTTCAGTACGTACTTTTTTATTTAGCCTTTGGATTATTCTTTATATGGGTGGCCTTTTAAATTTGGAAAAGCAACTGATTGATAACGTTCATAGTGGCAAAACTAGATGAGACTAGCATCGAGGCAGGGAGAGGCGTGGCGTGTATAGGGAGAGAAGCACCGAGTGGTGGCCACGCACGGGTCCCCGTCGCCCACCCCTCCGTGACGGACGGCCTCAGCGACAAGCAGCCAAAACGGCGCTTCGCTTCGCCCACTGGAACGCCTTTGTTTGCATCCCCCTCGTGCCCCGCGCACAGCCAATCAATCCCGTCAGTTTCGCTTTTGCGGCTCAACACAGGTTCGATTCGACGGCTCCTCCCATCGCATGGGGATCGCACAGGCTGCCGCCCCGCTGCGCCTGCATCTCGGATGCTCCGGCGCGGCGCCCCCGCGGCTCACCTCCCTCAGGTTCGGGGTCGGATCCCATGCGAGGAAGGGCGGGAGGCGGCGGAACCCTCCCCGCGCCGCCAGCTCGCTGCATCCCAGCAGCAACCCGAGAGCGCACGACCATGACCCCGCCCTCAAGCCTCCCGCTCCCGCTCCCGCCGGCGATTTCGCCGGGAGGGACTTGAACGGCGCCGCCGACCACGCGCCGCAGCAGAGGCGGCGCGCGGCGAGCGACCTGGAGGTGGAGGCGTGGGCGCTCCTCCGGGAATCGGTGGTGAGCTACTGCGGCAGCCCCGTGGGCACCATCGCCGCCTGCGACCCCAACGACTCCAGCCCGCTCAACTACGACCAGGTCTTCATCCGGGACTTCGTGCCCTCGGGCATCGCATTCCTGCTCAAGGGGGAGTATGACATCGTCCGCAACTTCATCCTGCACACGCTCCAGCTCCAGGTCACCCACCCTTCATACTAGTAGGAGTATTTCGGTCGGTTGGTGTCTGTCAATACAGATGCTAATCTTACTTGTGTTAATAATGTGTATGCAATTGAATCATTCCTCAGTTCCAATAAGATTAAGCACAACCTATATGAAATTATTAGTTGAGTCAGGAACTCAGGATACCATTGTGCTCAATGTACTGCCTATCATGTATGAAGCTTGTAATAATTTGTAAAAGCTGATTGTTGACCATCTATAGAGCTGGGAGAAAACCATGGACTGCCACAGTCCAGGGCAAGGCTTGATGCCAGCTAGTTTCAAGGTGCGTGTCGTTCCGCTTGAAGGTGATGAAGAGGGCGCAACTGAGGAAGTCCTGGATCCTGATTTTGGGGAGGCTGCTATAGGCCGTGTGGCACCAGTTGATTCAGGTAAAAAAATTAAAACCTTTTAATTCAGGTAATGTTGACTCTGTTAATATGCGTATAGCATAAAAAATAAAGAGCCTTAATGATGGTTTTCAGGTCTATGGTGGATCATATTACTGAGGGCATATGGAAAATGTTCAGGAGACCTTTCATTTCACGAGAGAATCGATGTCCAGACTGGAATAAAATTGATCTTGAAGCTCTGCTTAGCTGATGGGTTTGACATGTTCCCCACATTGCTAGTCACTGATGGATCCTGCATGATGGATCGTCGAATGGGTATCCATGGACACCCACTGGAGATTCAGGTAGCACAAATGTCCGAAAATAACAGCGCAGTGAAACATCACACACACACACACACAACAAACAGCAAAAGCACATAACCATAGCAACACAAAGATATATGACGATGGCACAGGCACTAAATAGTAAATACAGTTATGGGGTATGGTATATTTTTACACAAGGAATGAGAGAGTTCTTACATGTCTTGAATTCTTTTTGGGTGTCACTCATTTCACTGCACAGAGCACAGTTCTGGCCTGAAACCACAAATATTGGCCAATCGAAGCACCTGTCTTTTTTTTTTTGAGAACCAAAGGCACCTGTCTTTAAAAACATGGTTATTCAGGTCATTCTAAGATTATGGTTAATAGTGCCACGTGATCCTCCCCTGCTATTCTGTAGATGAGTGAGGATTACTTTCTGCTATTTATGCATGATTTCTCATATATCATTTTCATTTCTTGTGCAGTCACTGTTCTATTCAGCCCTCTTGTGTGCACGTGAGATGCTTACCCCAGAAGATGGATCTGCTGACTTGATCCGTGCCCTAAATAACAGGCTTATGGCGCTCTCTTTTCATATTAGGGAATATTACTGGCTTGACAAGAGAAAGCTAAATGAGATATATCGATACAAAACAGAAGAATATTCTTATGATGCTGTCAACAAGTTTAACATATATCCTGATCAGATTCCTCCGTGGCTAGTTGAATGGATCCCTCCGGAAGGGGGTTACTTGATTGGAAACCTGCAACCAGCTCACATGGATTTCCGATTCTTTTCTCTGGGGAACTTGTGGTCTATAGTAAGCAGTTTGGCAACAACCCGCCAATCCCATGCTATTCTGGATCTAGTTGAAGCCAAATGGTCTGATCTAGTGGCAGAAATGCCATTGAAGATATGTTATCCTGCTCTCGAGGATCAAGAGTGGAAATACATTACAGGGAGCGACCCTAAAAACACGTGAGTCCTAGATTGTTGCCTACTTCTGCGAGTCTTGCAGATCATTTGCATCTCCTCATAACATTTATTTTGTTTTGCTGCAGGCCTTGGTCATACCATAATGCAGGTTCCTGGCCAACATTGTTGTGGCAGGTTTGCAACTTAAGCATCATGTTTGAAATTTTGATGTGTACTTTGCAAACCTCGAGACCTTGTCGAGTGTTTGGATTGATTACTTAGCACCATTTGCTCTTGATTGTAAATGTCAATCAGTTTCTTGTTTTTCTTTTGGCAGCTTACAGTGGCATGTATCAAGATGAAGCGGCCTGAGATTGCAGCAAGAGCCGTGGAGGTGGCTGAGAGGCGTATTTCCGCGGATAAATGGCCTGAATACTACGATACTAAGCGTGGGCGGTTCATCGGCAAACAAGCTCGACTATTCCAAACGTGGTCCATTGCGGGCTTCCTTGTGGCCAAGCTGCTGCTCGAAAACCCTGAAAAGTCTAGAATACTCTGTAACAACGAAGACGAGGAATTTGCTAATGCTTTTAATCTCATGGCTGATTCATGCAACCCGAACAGGAAGCGTGGCAGGAAAGCCCTGAAGAAGACCTACATTGTGTAAGTCTAACAGCAGCTCCAATGTTAGGGGGGTTCATAGACGTAGCAGTGTTCAGTTTTTTTGTGCGAAACGCACATATACCACCAGGATTTGTACATATTACAGTGAACTTGTCTAGTGGAAATGCCCACTTTTGAGACGCTGTCATTCTGTTTATGGTTAATTGTAAGGTAATCACAGCACAGATGCACCATATTGTTTATGCTACTCCGGTCAGCACCATAGAATGGTTCACATCCAAGCAATTACTGGTGCACGCTAGCGATTCATCCCATCAGCATTTAGCAACACAAACCCATAACATAATTGTGAAGTCAGTGACAGACACATACTCCCTCCGTTCCGAATTACTTGTCGCTCAAATGGATGTATCTAGCACTAAAATATTCAGAACGGAGGGAGTACTTGATTGCTAAATCCTTACTCCTAACTTTATGATATTAATGAACAAGAACGCATGTTACACAACTTATTACTGGACGTTACTTGAGTTACTGCTACATATCAAGAAACAACGACTACTGCAGCAGTAGTGCACAACAATGTTCTACCAGCTGCAATTGCTTGCAAGACCATGGCTGCATTCAAAAGAAAAATGCTTGCACAAGGCCATTGCTCATCTGATATCTGATGGTATTAACAAGGAATAAAGTTACAGGCACAACACCCGACCTTACTCTACTGATAATTCATTTTCAACAGAAAAACTGCAGGGGAGTGGGGACTGGGGAACTGTGGGACTACTACTTCTAGCTACCACGGTATGGATATTCTTCAGAACACAACGTACTACCACTACAGCTTCTACTGCTACTACTGCCACCACTAGAAGAGCTCGAACTCAATGTCGTCTCCATTCATCCGGAACTCGAGGCACTTGCCTTCCTTCTTCTTCCGTGCTACCGCTGCCGTAAGGGTTGAGGCGTCGACGCTTTTCGGGGTCTCGGGCGGTGCAGTCCAACGGATCAAGGCCCAGTTCAGGCCTTGGAAGAAGGGATGCCGCTTGATCTCGGCAGCTCCTTTCCTCGAGCCTAGCCGGAGCTCTGGCTCCTTCACAAGCAACCCTCTGATCAGATCGCGAGCCTGGTAGCTGACAGCTGGGCTATCAGGGAACTTCAGCCCCTGTGAGACCACATTTGTAAGTGTTTCGTCATTGCCAGGTCCCCTGAATGGTGTCTTGCCGTAGAGCAATTCATACAGAAAGATGCCAAGAGTCCACCAATCGACCGAGCTGCCATGGCCATCTCCTCTGATGATCTCCGGGGCAAGGTATTCATGGGTTCCGACAAACGAATTTGACCTTGCATCAGTCGGCTCGACGACAAGCTGCGGAAGTGATGGTTTCTTCAGGGGCTCAGCTCTCCGTGTCCTGGAAGGTGTAGAAGATACCAGCCGAGGTGTGAAGCAAGAAGAGTTGGCCCAGGATGGCTGGATACACAGTGGATCGATGCAGCTTTCAGCACAAGGTCCGGAAGGCCTAGGAGGTTCATCTCTTCCTACTGATGAGCACCTCACAAGCATGGGATTAACTGAACACCTCAGGGACAGATCAAAGTCGGAGAGCATGATGTGCCCATCTTCACGAACAAGTATGTTCTCAGGCTTCAGATCGCGATATATAACCCCCAACATATGCAGATACTCCAATGCTAGGAGAACTTCAGCGACGTAAAACCTGCAAAGAGACATAATCCTGATGAGTTAAGTAACTTGAAACATGATTTTCTGCCAGAAATGCAGGCACAATTGGTCGGTAAGATAACACATAAATACCATGGCTAAAGTTATTTACCTAGCAGCGGCTTCTGAAAAACACCTGGTAGGTTGCTTCTGCCTTAGGACATGCAGATCGCCGCCTGGACAATATTCCATGACTAGGCAAGACAGATTATCTGTCGTGAAATAAGAATACAGGGTGGGAAGAAACGGGTGGTCAAGCATTTGCAGTATCTCCCTCTCGGTTTGAGCCCTCAGCATCTTCTTCCGGCTTATTAGGTACTCAATGTCCATAACCTTGAGTGCAAACATGCAGTCCGAACCCACCAACTCAGCCAGATAAACAGTGCCAATATCTCCACAGCCAAGCTGTTTGAGAAGCTTGAAGTTCTTCAATCCTAGGGTCCCTTGTTGGATCGCTATGCGCCTCATGGCTTCCCATCTGACATCTTTTGACATGTGAGGCCTGCTGCCATTAGCACTGAAACTACCATAACTATCTTCACTGATGCTTGTACTTGTGCTATAGTCACCGATGCTGCTCTTTGAGCTTTGGGAGCTTTCACCCTTTTCCTTCGACCTTGACAATTCACCAGGCTGTGAACTAGGGATCCCACTGACATAGCATCCTTTGCCAAAATCAACTCCTTCGGGACCGAGAGAGCCATCAGCGCCCTTCTTGTTGTTTGGTGCTGGGGTTTTGGGTTCATCCTGAAGGGCCTCCTGTTGCTTCTTACTGTGAGAACCGGAACCTTTCGCTTCGCAATGCTTCTGGGACGCCACTGCTGCAGCTGGTTCTGGTTTAACCTTCTTTTTAGTGGAGGATTTGCTGCGAAACACCAGGCGTGAGCCTCCTACTGGAACAGCTCGCGGGCTAGATGCTTTTGGAGATTTACCCTTTCTCTGTTTTGCCACAGCTCTTCCAGCAGAGGGATCTTCACTTGCCTCCAGTGACTTATTACTGATGACATCTTGGATACTGGTTTTTTGGACCTTGGCCTTGGTTGGAGAAGCTGATCGCACATGCTTGTTAGCTGAACCTTTACTGTGCACCTTTTTACTAGCTTCAACCAACTTGACTGGTGAACTTACTACGACCTTGTCAGGCAAAGCAACGGCCTTCTCAACCTTGCTCTTCCCATCTTGATCCTCGTCTGTTGGAACCACAACAGAGGCATAAAGCTTCTTAATCGCCCCAGATTCAGGAGTATTCGACACAGCCGCGGGCTTGGACGTCCTCTTCATGGCGGCCATCTCCGAGGCCTGGGAGATGCACATCTTCCTGAGGGCCTGCTTCAAGCTCACAGACTCCACGATCTCCGAGCTCGACATGGGCGCCTTCCCAAGCGCAATAAGCCTCTTGTCCGTGCTCGTCTGCCCAGAAGCCCGCGCGGAGGTGCGCACATTGAAGGATCTGAGGAGCCGGTCGAGGTCATCCTCAACCGAGCACGACCGCCCCCCGTGCTCCTGCCCCACCGGCTTCACCCTCACCCTCAGGTGGGTGACCCCGCCCGGACGGGCGTCTTTGGTCTCATCCACCAGTTCGACTATCTCCGGGCACCCTGAAGAACCCATCCTCTCCAGCACTCCCACCGCCTCCAAAACTGCTCCCTCCTACTAGAGTATTGACTTACGGAGCTCTGCGAGCAGGAATCGCATCTGGGTGGGGTGGTGATGCGCTTCAAGCTAGGACCGTTGGTGTCTGCAGTTTGGTGACAAAAGAAGCGGCTTTCCCGGATCAAGAAGCGGCATCACGAGCCCTGCAAGAGAGTAAGCATAAACTGGATCAGATGGTGCGGGTATTCATTTGAGACACAAGAAAGAACCTTATTGGCACTAGCATAGTGGAGGAAAAAGCGTAGGAATCTGAGGCAAAACTGGAGCTTGAGCCGATCTTGGTGCCCTTGTACTCATTATTATGTATACCACTACAGTCACCCCTTCCCCACCCCCTAGTTAAAATTTGAAAAAATATAACCATAGAAAAAACGAAAGCAAAAGGGACATAGATGCGGTAGGTGAGGTGGGGTTTCGCTCTCCCCTCTCTCTTTTTCGCAGCGAACTGATGCAAGATCCGTAAACCTCTGGGCGGCTTGAGGGACAAGAAGACGCAAGCAGCGGATGGGCGAACAAAATGGGGTTACTTTGAGCCAAGCCAAAGGCACAAACGCGCAGAGTCAAGAAAGAGAGAGGAAGAACCAGATTTGCGCACGAGAGAGAGAGAAGAGAAGAGAAGCGGGGGATTTGGATTTTGGAGCGGGAGACTCTTACCGGCGGGAGGGCGGCGGCGGCGGCGGCGGAGGCGAGACGGAGGGTTTTGAAGGAGCGGCGGCGAGTAGGACAAGGGAGATGGGGATGAGGAGCAGGGGAAGAGGCGGCAGTCAGCTCGAGCAGCAATGCGCGCACATCTCGCGAGGATGCAAAAGAGGAAGACGAGATGAGAGCGGCCGCTCCCCCCTCTTTCCTATCCTCTCCCTCACAGGCTCACACACTCTCTCTCTCTCACTCTAGCTGCGGCTGCGTGCCTTTCTCTCTCTACCACGGCAGCCCCATGCTATGGCTATGGCTACGCGAGCGAGCGACGCGCCCCCACCGCAAACCAATAAAAACACGCACCACCACCACCACCACCCCTACCCTAGGATTTACGCTTGTTTATTTATGGCCGCTATTTATTAATGCTGCCTGTAGCAGGGCGTAGCGTGCCTCCCTTTCACGCGTCTCTCTCCTCACCCTTTTCCGTGTCTCCCTAGCCTAGCCAGCGGGAGGGGAGGGGATGGGAGGGGCTTTTCTTTTTTACTTTTCCTTTTGACGACTTGTGTTATCACGCTCGACGCCGGTACAGGACGACAAGAATACGGACCCGGATGCAGAAAGCAAGCTGTAATTTCTTTATTTGTAAACGGATTCAAAGCTACCACTACAGAGACTGTCGATCTCTAGCCACAGTAGTGGATGCAATCGTAGCCAGAAGATGGTACTACTACTGGAGTAAGTGGAGTAGTAATCAGCTTGTTATATTCGCGGGAGGCAAACTGATTGTGCCGTTACCTGCGCGGTCCGTCACGTCAACAGCACTGCGTCATGTCGTGCCGCCGCTGCTTAGGGGCGCACCACTGTATCTGTATGTATGTGTGCCTCGGCCTGGCCGCGGCTGCGTGGTAGAGAGGCGCCCACCACCGGCTGAGGCGGCGAAAAACAAATATTTGACCTAAGAATGAAAATAATTCACAATCTGAACTGCTTTTGAAAAAAATTCACTGAACTGGCCGTTTCGAGTGACGCCCGACATATAGGCGCCACACTATACTGTGCAGTATCTGGTTCTTAGGCGCCGCACGCCGGTCCAGCGTGGCAGCCCGTGCCTCACTCCTGATTGTGCAGCGCCTAGCTGAAAGGAGCTGTCCGTGTAGTGCAACGCCTAACTGAAAGGAGTTGCACTACCTTATACTCCCTCCTTCCCATGTTATTAGGCGTATTAGTTTCAGCACGAAGATTAATGCAGGTCTATCGTTAGTTTATTACGTGAGCCGTCGTACAATTTTTTACGTGAGCTAACATCATGAGAGATCCATCAGACGTGATTTGTTTTATTTCCAGAAAAATAGGGATTCTTAATTGTACAAGAGAGAGAGAGAGGAAGTAGTCTGCGCCTAATATTATGGGATTGCATGAAAAAGCTAATACGCCCTATATTTTGGGAAGGAGGGAGTATTAAAACTGTAACTTTTAATCCGTGCATCTGATGAAAACGTGCCTTATATGAATGTTGTTCATTTTTCCGTGTTGTACGCATTGGTGGCATTTTCATCTATGTTAGGATCGATTTACTTGATGAAAACACTGTTGCAAAAATGCATCATAATATAACTGACAGAATCTGTTTCCCAAATAAATATGTGTTTTTTTTTCCGGCTGAGCCAGAGGCTCACACTCCACGTACGCCTCGTGCGAGCCTTGTATCCCCGCCGCAGAGCGCCTGCCCCACCCCCACTGCTCTCGTCGTTTTACGCACGCATTCATCTGCTCCACGCGCACCTCGCGTCTCGCTTGATCCTTTGCCCAAACGCGCGGCGCGGGTGCCGTGTCGTCTCACCCTCGCCAGTTGCGGTCCGCCGTCGGCCGGGTGGATTGTACCCCGAGTCGCTCGCCAGTAGAGTACACGGGCTGACACCGACCTGGCAGTGCAACCGCAGCTGTGCCTCTTGCGGGATGGATGTTGCAGCCTGCCCTCCTGCCTGTAGGATACGAGCCGAAATAGATCTGGGTGGATGTCGAGGTATCGAGCGGACGGACGTTTCGATACAAGAAAGAAAGAGCACGATGTTTCGCTTGTGGGGCAAGGGATGTTGGTACCAACCCAACTGGTGTGTGAAGCAAGAACACGATGGAATGGAACCAGTGGTGGTGGCTGGCGTAGGAACGCCTCCACCTTCCCCTCCGGTGTGTTTTGTTTTGCCTCAACGAGGAATCCACTCTCTCTAAATAAAATCTAAACCGAAATCAAATGTCTTCTTGTATATTTCGTCACGACGTGAAACTTGCGACACCATCAGGTTTTGATTCTTGTAGTCCGTCGAATGCGGCCTGCGGTCAGTGCCGCCTAGAAGCTCGCCGCGCATCGGAATGCGGGGGTAAAAAAAGGGAGGCGACGCAACGCAACGCTCACCGGCCCGCACACTTGCCAGCTCTTGCAAAACGGAACATGGGAACGCCTTTGTGCCCCTCCGTTCGTTCCTTGGATCTTTCCCTCCGCAAACTTTTGAAACAAACCAACAGCAACAGCAACAGGACCCTCTCCGGCCCCGAGACTGTCTCGATGGCTCCGATGCAAGTACTCCCAACTGCCGTGCATAATTTAAACAGCCGGGCATGTGGGCTGTGGGCCCCTTCGTTACTTCAGTTAATCGTCTCCGTGCATCGGCCGTATCATCGCCGTGCTTCCGCAAGAACCAGTCAGCATACCAACCAAGCTAGTAGATCTACATGGCACTAGTAGAGAGTAAAGACGGTAACGGTACGTGGTCTCCGGCCATTACAGAGAAGAGAGATGGCAGGGATAAAGATTGCGAGGGTCCGTGGGGTATTTTCCAAAAATCTCGCTAGTACGCACGTACCAGCAGTACTGTACCGGTGATCAACATTCATACGCGGTGCTGACATGCTGTGCTATCATCTCTCTCACCCTTTGGATTCCCTTGACCACTACTTTTAATGGTTTGCGCCTTGGTCGAACAAAGTGTCTTGCGGAATTAGATCGCAAATTTACACGATTTGCAAAAAAAGGAAAGGGAAATGTTCCAGCCATCAGGTGCAAGCAGACATAAGAGCATGCCCGCCGCGTGACGCGAACGCCTAGTGATTGTTTGATACTACGATTTGCACGTTGATCCAATATTGTTTTACGGGGTAGTAGTACTACACTTGGAGTTCTTAAAATATGCTCGTAAATCTCCTACCGGAGCAGTTTTTATATTGGTTGAGGTCTGCACGACCTCGGTCATCACAATCTGCTGGATTTTCTTTTAGTCCGGTGTAACTACTCCAAGCTGGCGTTTGATCTAACCGCCTTCTTAAATTTGTTAAGCTCGTACCCAGTTCAAAATGGACGGTCTCGAGTGAACAGTATCACCGGAATCGCTGGTTCTGCCTAGTGCCGAGTTGTTTGCCAAGGGCATGTTCGGTTACCCGCATGCAGCCTAACCAGGTCCGCGTGAAATGTGCGCGGCCTGTTTAGTAGCTTGGACTGCACGCGTTTTGTGTTCCGCATGGAATTTAAGGCAGGCCGAAGCCTGGCCCTGCAGAAACTGCCGAGTTTCTCGCGAGCCTGACTCGGCGCGGCCACGCGTGCAGGGGGTTGCATGTATCGGGCAGCGTGAGAGACGGATGAGACGGCTCATAACTCTCCTCCACTCTCCTGTCACCGTCCAGCCCGCACTTTCCCACCGCTCCCTCTCTGCCTCACCGCCTCTCCCTCTCCTCTCCTCTGATGGCTCCGCCTCGCCCACCGCCACGCCGTCCTCTGATCCCTGTCGACCAGCGCATCGCCAGCATCCAGGAGCGCTGGCTGGCCGAGCTCCAAAACTCGGGAAGGGACCTGGCGCCGGCACTGCGAGCGCCGTCCCCCATCTGTTGTCGGCCACCACGAGGGTCGGCCAATGCGGTGCCGGCCGTTCCTGCTCAGCCATCGATTCCAGACCTCGTGCTCCTGGGCTGCCGCCGCTTCTTGGGACCTCAATGGGCAGGGGGTTTTCTTGAACCCCGTCCAAGGGTTTTCTCCTGTCGGCGCCCCGTCCTCCTCGTCCTCCGGCGTGGCCATGAGCATGGGGCCGATGCCGCAGCCCGTCTCTAGGGCCGGCTCCTCCTTTTCTCCGCCACCTCTCTCCTTCTCGCCGGGGTTTTCGCCTGGCCTCGGTTCGCGGCGACTGCGCAAGCTCCGGTGAGTCAAACCCCCCAATGTTTGCTTGTAGATGTAGATTAGGGATTTATTTCTTAGGCATGTGCTAGTAGTTAGTGGATTCGATCGGATTAGATAGGATTCGAGTAGATCTGATTGGATGCCATCCCAATCGAATTCAATCCGACCGATCTGTTCTTGTGTGCTACAGTGGATGCGTTTGGTTAGAGGGACATAGTAGAGTGGCTATGGGCATCCATATCCAGCTGGATAAGGACAACCATACTTTCTATTTGGTTGATGAATGAGGTTAGCCTATGTTTTGTCTGGTTTGAAGGTTGAATCTTGGATGTGGATAGCCTTTGACCGGAGCTGCAGCACACAAAATCAAGAAAAAATGATTAGCGGGTTGGATAGAAAATCAATGGAGAAAGCACACATCAGTACATATGGCCGCCGCAATACACGCAGCAAGTTTGGCCGCACAGCTAGCAAGATCGGCCGCCGGCGTAGCGCGCGCAACACCTGCTCATGGGGCGCACAACATGGGCACCTGCCGGACAGATACAGGGTCGGCACCGCATGCGCAGCGCCCGCGCACGGGGCGCAGAACCGGCGCACCGGACAGAGAGAAGCAGGGCCAGCGCCGCCATCCGCACGGCTCTGGCGGCCGCGCACGGCACTCTCCTGTGTTGGCTGCCGACGCGACGGCCTCTGCTGACAAAGGAGGAGAGAGTCATGCCGCTATGCACTCACTGTCGTCCCTGGGATTCGATCTGCCGGCGCCGCTGCGCGCTCACCTTCGTCGTCGGGCTTCGATCTGCCGCTGACACTGCCACGGAGACAAGAGAGATGGAAAGGGGAAAAGAGATAGATAGAGCAGAGAAAAAAAAATTGCGGGCCACGCGGCGGGATGCCCACATCCGCGAGATTTTCGCAGACGCGCATAGCCGTGTTTTGGAGGAATATTCGAAGCATCTGGCCATCCCTATCCCAACTCGTCCGGAAACCAAACGACTGCCATCCACGTAAAAACGGCTATCCTGTCCAATAGAGGGATAGCCCAGCATCCAAACACATCTAGTGTGTGTCCTAGGATAATGTTCTAGTGCTTTCCTAGGATCTGTGTTCATCCTAGTATCTGTTGTTGGGAAACGTAGCATGCAATTTCAAAAAAAATCTACGCTCATGCAAGATCTATCTAGGAGATGCATAACAACGAGAGGGGAAGAGTGTGTCCATGTACCCTCGTAGACCGAAAGCGAAAGCGTTAACTTAACGCGGTTGATGTAGTCGAACGTCTTCTCGAATCAACCGATCAAGTGCCGAATGTACGGCGCCTCCGAGTTCTGCACATGTTCAGCTCGATGACATCCCTCAAACTCTTGGTCCAGCAGAGTGTCGATGGAGTCGATGAGTTCCGTCAGCATGACGGCGTGATGACGGTGTTGGTTATGTGATCCGCGTAGGGATTTGCCTAAGCACTACGATGATACTATCGGAGGAGTAAACGGTGGAGGGGGGCACCGCACACGGCTAAGACAATTGTTGTGCCTTTGGGGTGCCCCCCCCCCCCCGCCTCAGTATATAAAGGAGAGGAGGAGGAGGCCGACCACCAAGGGGGGCACCATGGGAGGGGGAGTCCTACTAGGACTCCACTCCTAGTAGGATTCGCCCCCCCCCCACACACACACACATTCTTTTTCCTTCTTTTCGGAGGGTAAAAGGGGAAGGGAGAGGGAACCGGAGAAGGAAAGGGGCGCGCGCCCCCTCCCCTAGTCCGATTCAGACTCCCTATGGGAGGGGGGCGCGGCCACCTCTTGTGGGCTGGCTCCCCTCTCTCCTATGGCCCATGTTGGCCCATTATTTCCCCGGGGGTTCAGGTAACCTCCCGGTACTTCGAAAATCATCCGAAATTTTCCGAAACCATTCTGGTGTCTGAATATAACCTTCCAATATATCAATCTTTACCCCTCGACCATTTCGAGACTCCTCATCATGTCTGTGATCTCATCCGAGACTCCGAACAACCTTCGGTCACCAAAACACATAACTCATATAGTACCAATCGTCATCGAACGTTAAGCGTGCGAACCCTACGGGTTCGAGAACTATGTAGACATGACTGAGACACCTCTTCGGTCAATAACCAATAGCGGAACCTGGATGCTCATATTGGTTCCCACATATTCTACGAAGATCTTTATCGGTCGAACCGCAATGTCAACATAGCTATTCCCTTTGTCATCAGTATGTTACTTGCCCGAGATTTGATCGTCGGTATCTCTATACCTAGTTCAATCTCGTTACCGGCAAGTCTCTTTACTTGTTTTGTACTGCATCATCCCGTAACTAACTCATTAGTCACATTTCTTGCAAGGATTCATATGATGTGCATTACCGAGAGGGCCCAGAGATACCTCTCTGATACTCAGAGTGACAAATCCTAATATCGACCTATGCCAACCCAACAAACACCTTCGGAGATACCTGTAGAGCATCTTTATAATCATCCAGTTACGTTGTGACGTTTGATAGCACACAAGGCATTCCTATGATGTCCGGGAGTTACATAATCTCATAGTCGGAGGAATATATATTTGACACGAAGAAAGCAGTAGCAATAAAACTGAACGATCATTATGCTAAGATAACGGATGGGTCTTGTCCATCACATCATTCTACCAATGATGTGATCCCGTTATCAAATGACAACTCATGTCCATGGCTAGGAAACTTAACCATCTTTTGATCAACGAGCTAGTCTAGTAGAGACATACTAGGGACACGTTGTTTTGTCTATGTATCCACACATGTATCAAGTTTCCAGTTAATACAATTCTAGCATGAATAATAAAAATTTATCATGAATAAGGAAATATAAAATAACAACTTTATTATTGCCTCTAGGGCATATTTCCTTCATCTGTGTTCATGCTAGAATCCCCAATGCTAGTGTGCTTTGCTAGGATCTGTGTTCATGGTAGGGTCTTGCTAGGATTTGTGTTCATGCAAATGGCATGTTCATGTTGCATGCTCTAGATTGTTATACATGTTGAAGCTAGGGTTTGTGTTGCATGCTCTAGATTGTTATACGTGCATGTAGTAGGACCATTTTAGAATGCTGCCAAATGTGCATGGGTGCACATGGGTGCTATTGATGAGTGGCACCTGTTGTTGCTCTTTTTAGATGTTTCCTTGCTTAGGATAGTGCAGTGATGAGTGGCAGTTAGAGAAAACCAGATGACACTGATCAGTGGCACTTGTTGTTGGGCAAATACCCTGATCAGTAGCATTTTGTGAAATCTGGATTCCTTCACGAAGGCAATTGCTCCAGTATTGTCATAAAAGATTTTTATTGGACCCGATGCACTAGGTATTACACCTAGATCGGATATGAACTCCTTCATCCAGACTCCTTCATTTGCTGCTTTCATAGCAGCTATGTACTTTGCTTAACACGTAGATCCCACCATGATGACCAGCTTGGAACTGCACCAACTGACAGCTCCACCGTTCAATAAAAATATGTATCCGGATTGTGACTTAGAGTCATCCGGATCAGTGTTAAAGCTTGCGTCATCGTAACCATTTACGACAAGCTCTTTGTCACCTCCATAAACGAGAAACATATCCCTAGTCCTTTTCAGGTACTTTAGGATGTTCTTGACCGCTTCCAGCGATCCACTCCTGCATTACTTTGGTACCTCCCTGTTAAACTTATAGCAAGACACACATCAGGTCCGGTACATAGCATAGCATACATGATAGAACCTATGGCTGAGGCATAGGGAATGACTTTCATTTTCTCTCTATCTTCTATAGTGGTCGGGCATTGAGTCTGACTCAACTTCACGCCTTGTGACACATGCAAGAACCCTTTCTTTGACTGATCCATTTTGAACTTCTTCAAAACTTTATCAAGGTATGTGCTTTGTGAAAGTCCTATCAAGCATCTTGATCTATCTCTATAGATCTTGATGCCCAATATGTAAGCAGCTTTACCGAGGTCTTTCATTGAAAAATTATTGTTCAAGTATCCTTTTATGCTATCCAGAAATTCTACATAATTTCTAATCAACAATATGTCATCCACATATAATATTAGAAATTATATAGAGCTCCCACTCACTTTCTTAGAAATACAGGCTTCTCCAAAAGTCTGTATAAAACCATATGCTTTGATCACCTCATCAAAGCGTATATTCCAACTCCGAGATACTTGCACAAGTCCATAAATGGATCGCTGGAGCTTTCACACTTTGTTAGCATCTTTAGGATCGACAAAACCTTCTGGTTGCATTATATACAATTCTTCTTTAAGAAATCCATTAAGGAATGCAGTTTTGACATCCATTTGACAGATTTCATAATCATAAAATGCAGCAATTGCTAACATGATTTGGACAGACTAAAGCATCGCTACGGGTGAGAACATTTCATCGTAGTCAACTCCTTGAACTTGTCGAAAACCCTTTGCAACAAGTGGAGCTTTATAGACTGTAACATTACCGTCTGCGTCAGTCTTCTTCTTGAAGATCCATTTATTCTCTATGGGTCGCCGATCATCGGCCAGATCCACCAAACTCCACACTTTTGTTCTCATACATGGATCCTATCTCAGATTTCATGGCCTCAAGCAATTTATCGGAATCTGGGCTCATCATAGCTTCTTCATAGTTTGTATGTCCGTCATGGTCATGTAACATGACCTCCAGAACAGGATTACCGTACCACTCTTGTGCGGATCATGCTCTGCCAGACCTACGAGGTTCTGTAGCAACTTCATCTGTAGTTTCATGATCTTTATCATTAACTACCTCTCCAATTGGTTTAGGCATCATGTGAATAGATTTCTCGGAGGAGCTACTTTCCAAATTGAGAGTAGGTACAATTACCTCATCAAGTTCTACTTTCCTCCCACTCACTTCTTTCGAGAGAAACTCCTTCTCTAGAAAGGTTCCGTTCTTAGCAACAAAAATCTTGCCTTCGGACTTGTGATAGAAGGTGCGCCCAATTGTTTCCTTAGGGTATCCTATGAAGACACATTTCTCTGACTTGGGTTCGAGCTTATCGGGTTGAAGCCGTTTGACATAAGCATCGTATCCCCAAACTTTAAGAAACGACAGCTTAGGTTTGTTTCCAAACACAGTTCATACGGTGTTGTCTAAAAGGATTTTGATGGTGCCCTATTTAAAGTGAATGCAGCTGTCTCTAATGCATAACCCCAAAACGATAGCGGTAAATCGGTAAGAGACATCATAGATCACACCATATCCAATAAAGTGCGGTTACGACGTTTGGACACACCATTACGCTGTGGTGTTCTAGGTGCCGTGAGCTCTGAAACTATTCCACATTGTTTTAAATGAAGGCCAAACTCGTAACTCAAATATTCTCCTGCACGATCAGATCATAGAAACTTTATTTTCTTGTTACAATGATTCTCCACTTCACTCTGAAATTCTTTGAACTTTTCAAATGTTTCAGACTTGTGTTTCATTAAGTAGATATACCCATATCTGCTCAAATCATCTGTGAAGGTCAGAAAATAATGATACCCGCTACGAGCATCAACACTCATTGGACTGCATACATCAGTATGTATTATTTCCAATAAGTCAGTAGCTCGTTCCATTGTTCCGGAGAATGGAGTTTTAGTCATCTTGCCCATAAGGCACGGTTCGCAAGTATCAAATGATTCATAATCAAGTGATTCCAAAAGTCCATCTTTATGGAGTTTCTTCATGCGCTTTAGATCGATATGACCCAAACGACAGTGCCACAAATAAGTTGCACTATCATTATCAACTTTACATCTTTGGGCATCAATATTATGAATATGTGTATCATCACGATCAAGATTCAACAGAAATAGACCACTCTTCAAGGGTGCATGACCATAAAAGATATTATTCATATAAATAGAACAACCATTATTCTCTGATTTAAATGAATAAACGTTTCGCACTAAACAAGATCCAGATATAATGTTCATGCTCAAGGCTGGCACCAAATAACAATTATTCAGGTCTAAAACTAATCCCAAAGGTAGATGTAGAGGTAGCGTGCCGACAGTGATCAAATCAACCTTGGAACCATTTCCGACGCGCATCGTCACCTCGTCCTTAGCCAATCTTCGTTTAATTCGTAGTCCCTGCTTCGAGTTACAGATATGAGCAACCGAACCGGTATCAAATACCCAGACAGTACTATGAGAATTAGTAAGGTACACACCAATAACATGTATATCACATATACCTTTGTTCACCTTGCCATCCTTCTTATCCGCCAAATACTTGGGGCAGTTCCGCTTCCAGTGACCAGTCCCTTTGCAGTAGAAGCACTCAGTTTCAGGCTTGGGGCCAAACTTGGGTTTCTTCCTGGGAGCGACAACTTGCTTGTCAGTCTTTTTGAAGTTCCCCTTCTTCTTTCCCTTGCCCTTTATCTTGAAATTAGTGGTTTTGTTAACCATCAACACTTGATGCTCCTTCTTGATTTCTACCTTCGCGGCCTTTAGCATCGCGAAGAGCTCGGGAATAGTCTTTTCCATCCTTGCATATTGTAGTTCATCACGAAGCCTTTGTAGCTTGGTGGCAGTGATTGAAGAACTCTGTCAATGACATAATCATCTGGAAGATTAACTCCCAGCCAAATCAAGTGATTATGGTACCCAGACATTGTGAGTATGTGCTCACTAACAGAACTATTCTCCTCCATCTTGCAGCTATAGAACTTGTTGGAGACTTCATATCTCTCAACTCGGGCATTTGCTTCAACTCCTGGAACATCTCATATGGTCCATGACATTCAAAACGTCTTTGAAGTCCCAATTCTAAGCCGTAAAGCATGGCACACTAAACTAACGAGTAGTCATCAGATCGAGCTTGCCAGGCATTCACAACATCAGCTTCTGCTCCTGCAGCAGGCCTTGCACCGAGCGGTGCATCAAGGACATAATTCTTCTGTGCCGCAATGAGGATAATCCTCAAGTTACAGACCCAGTCCATGTAGTTGCTGCCATCATCTTTCAACATAGCTTTCTCTAGAAACGCATTAAAATTCAAAGGAACGGTAGCACGGGCCATCGATCTATAACATAGATATGCAAAAAACTATCAGGACTAAGTTTTTGATAAAGTAAGTTCAATTAATCATATTACTTAAGAACTCCCACTTAGATAGACATCCCTCTAGTCATCTAAATGATATGTGATCCAAATCAACTAAACCATGTCCGATCATCACGTAAGATGGAGTAGTCTTCAATGGTGAACATCACTATGTTGATCATATCTACTATATGATTCACGTTCGACCTTTCGGTCTCCAGTGTTCCGAGGCCATATCTGTATATGCTAGGCTCATCAAGTTTAACCCGAGTATTTCGCGTGTGCGAATCTGGTTTGCACCCATGGTATTTGAATGTAGAGCCTATCACACCTGATCATCGCGTGGTGTCTCAGCACGAAGAACTTTCGCAATGGTGCATACTCGGGGAGAACTCTTATACCTTGAAATTTAGTAAGGGATCATCTTATAATGCTACCGCCGTACTAAGCAAAATAAGATGCATAAAAGATATCACATGCAATCAAAATATGTGACATGATATGGCCATCAGCATCTTATGCTCATGATCTCCATCACTGAAGCAACGTCATGATCTCCATTGTCACCGACTTGACACCTTGATCTCCATCGTAGCATCGTTGTCGTCTTGCCAACCATTGCTTCTACAACTATCGCTACCGCTTAGTGATAAAGTAAATCAATTACATAGCGCTTGTATTTCATACAATAAAGCAACAACCATATGGCTCCTGCCAGTTGCCGGTAAGTTCTACAAAACAATATCATCTCATACGCAATCTTATATCACATCATGTCTTGACCATATCACATCACAACATGCCCTGCAAAAACAAGTTAGACGTCCTCTATTTTGTTTGTTGCAAGTTTTACGTGGCTGCTAGCACGAACCGTACATACCTACGGCACAAAAACCACAACGGTGATTTATCAAGTTTCATGTTTTAACCTTCTCAAGGACCGGCCATGGTCAAATTCGATTCAACTAAAGTTGAAGAAACAGACACCCGCCAGCCACCTTTTATGCAAAACTTGTTGCATGTCTAGTGGTGGAACCGGTCTCATGAACGCGGTCATGTAAGGTTGGTCCGGGCCGCTTCATCCAACAATACCACCAAATCAAAATAAGACATTGGTGGTAAGCAGTATGACGATCACCGCCCACAACTCTTTGTGTTCTACTCGTGCATATCATCTACGCATAGACCTGGCTCGAATGCCACTATTGGGAAACGTAGCATGCAATTTCAAAAAAATTCCTACGCTCACGCAAGATCTATCTAGGAGATGCATAGCAACAAGAGGGGGAGAGTGTGTCCATGTACCCTCGTAGACTGAAAGCGAAAGCGTTAACTTAACGCGGTTGATGTAGTCGAACGTCTTCTCGAATCAACCGATCAAGTGCCGTACATATGGCACCTCCGAGTTCTGCACACGTTCAACTCGATGATGTCCCTCGAACTCTTGATCCAGCAGAGTGTCGATGGAGTTGATGAGTTCCGTCAGCACGACGGCGTGATGACGGTGTTGGTGATGTGATCCGCGCAGGGCTTCGCCTAAGCACTACGATGATACTATTGGAGGAGTAAATGGTGGAGGGGGGCACCGCACACGGCTAAGACAATTGTTGTGCCTTTGGGGTGCCCCCTGCCCTCGTATATAAAGGAGAGGAGGAGGAGGCCGGCCACGAAGGGGCGTGCCATGGGAGGGAATCCTACTAGGACTCCAGTCCTAGTAGGATTCCCCCCTCTTTTTCATTCTTCCCGGAGGGGAAAAGGGGAAGGGAGAGGGAACCGGAGAAGGAAAGGGGGGCGCCCCCCTCCCCTAGTCTAATTCGGACTCCCTATTGGTGGGGGGCTCAAAGACCTCTTGTGGGATGGCTCCCCTCTCTTCTATGGCCCATGTTGGCCCATTATTTCCCCGGGGGGTTCCGGTAACCTCCCGGTACTCCGAAAATCATCTGAAACTTCCAGAAACCATTCCGGTGTTCGAATGTAATCTTCCAATGTATCAATCTTTACCTCTCGACCATTTCGACACTCCTCGTCATGTCTGTGATCTCATCCGGGACTCCGAACAACCTTCGATCACCAAAACAGATAACTCATATAATACCAATCGTTATCGAACGTTAAGCGTGCGGACCCTACGGGTTCGAGAACTATGTAGACATGACCGAGACACCCCTCCGGTCAATAAACAATAGCGAAACCTGGATGCTCATATTGGTGCACACATATTCTACGAAGATCTTTATCGGTCGAACCGCAATGTCAACATAGATATTCCCTTTGTCATAGGTACGTTACTTGCCCGAATTCGATCGTTGGTATCTCTATACCTAGTTCAATATCGTTACTGGCAAGTCTCTTTACTCGTTCCGTACTGCATCAACCCGTAACTAACTCATTAGACACATTGCTTGCAAGGATTCATAAGATGTGCATTACCGAGAGGGCCCAGAGATACCTCTCCGATACTCGGAGTGTCAAATCCTAATCTCGATCTATGCCAACCCAACAAACACCTTCGGAGATACCTGTAGAGCATCTTTATAATCACCCAGTTATGTTGTGACGTTTTATAGCACACAAGGCATTCCTCGGTGTTCGGGAGTTGCATAATCTCATAGTCGGAGGAATATATATTTGACACGAAGAAAGGAGTAGCAATAAAACTGAACAATCATTATGCTAACCTAACATATGGGTCTTGTCCATTACATCATTCTACCAATGATGTGATCCTGTTATCAAATGAAAACTCATGTCCATGGCTAGGAAACTTAACCATCTTTTGATCAATGAGCTAGTCTAGCAGAGGCATACTAGGGACACGTTGTTTTGTCTATGTATCCACACATGTATCAAGTTTCCGTTTAATACAATTCTAGCATGAATAATAAACATTTATCATGAATAAGGAAATATAAAATAACAACTTTATTATTGCCTCTAGGGCATATTTCCTTCATCTGTGTTCATGCTAGAATCCCCAATGCTAGTGTGCTTTGCTAGGATCTGTGTTCATGGTAGGGTCTTGCGTTGATATGTGTTCATGCAAATGGCATTTTCATGTTCAAGCTAGGATCATGTTCATGTTGCATGCTCTAGATTGTTATACATGTTGAAGCTAGGGTTTGTGTTGCATGCTCAAGTTTGTTATACGTGCATGTAGTAGGACCATTTTAGGATGCTATCAAATGTGCATGGGTGCACATGGGTGAAGGAGTCCTGGACTGTGGGGTCCTCGGGGAGCCGGCCTGTGTGACATGGGCCGGACCTTTGGGCCGTGAAGATACGAGATAGAAGGCCTTCTCCCGTGTCCACTGGTTGATGTGTGGAGTAATAGTAGTAGATGCAGGCAAGAGTCGGTCTACTTGTCGCGGATGTGATGCCTATATACATGATCATACCTAGGTAATCTCATAATTATTCGCTTTTCTATGAATTGCTCGACAGCAATTTGTTCACCCACCGTAATACTTATGCTATTTTGAGAGAAGCCTCTAGTGAAACCTATGGCCCACGGGTCTATCTTTTATCATATACGCTTTCAATCTAGTGATTCCCTTAGCATGCACGTATGGTGAACCGCTTTGTGATGAAGTTGGAGCACAATTTTATTTATTGACTGTCTTCCTTATGAGTGGCGGTCGGGGACGAGCGATGGTCTTTTCCTACCAATCTATCCCCCTAGGAGCATGCGCATAGTACTTTGTTTTCAATGGCTTGTAGATTTTTGCAATAAGTATATGAGTTCTTTATGACTAATGTTGAGTCCATGGATTATACCACTCTCACCCTTCCACCATTGCTAGCCTCTCTTGTGCCGCGCAACTTTCGCCAGTGCCATACACCCACCATATACCTTTCTCAAAACAGCCACCATACCTACCTATTATGGCATTTCCATAGCCATTCCGAGATATATTGACATGCAACTTTCCACCGTTCCGTTTATTATGACACGCATCATCATTGTCATATTGCTTTTTGCGTGATCATATAGTTGACATTGTATTTGTGGCAAGGCCACTTCATAATTTTTCATACATGTCGCTCTTGATTCATTGCATATCTCGGTACACCGCCAGAGGCATATATATAGAGTCATATCTTGTTCTAAGTATAGAGTTGTAATCTTGAGTTGTAAATCAATAAAAGTGTGATGATCTTCATTATTAGAGCATTGTCCCAGTAAGGAAAGGATGATGAAGACTATGATTCCCCCACAAGTCGGGATGAGACTTCGGGCTTTATAAAAATGAAAGAGGCCAAAGAAGCCCAAGAAAAAAAGAGGCCAAAGAAGCCCACCAAAAAGAAAAAAAAGAAAAAAAGGAAAAGAAAAGAAAAAAATGAGAGAAAAAGAGAGAAGGGACAATGCTACTATCTCCTTTTCCACACTTGTGCTTCAAAACAGCACCATGGTCTTCATGATAGAGAGTCTCTTATGTTGTCACTTTCATATACTAGTGGGAATTTTTCATTATAGAACTTGGCTTGTATATTCCAATGATGGGCTTCCTCAAAATGCCCTAGGTATTCGTGAGCAAGCGAGTTGGATGCACACCCACTTAGTTTCTTTTGTTGAGCTTTCATACATTTATAGCTCTAGTGCATCTGTTGCATGGCAATCCCTACTCACTCACATTGATATCTATTAATGGGCATCTCCATAGCCCGTTGATACGCCTAGTTGATGTGAGACTATCTTCTCCTTTTTGTCTTCTCCACAACCACCCTTCTATTCCACATATAGTGTTATGTCGATGGCTCACGCTCATGTATTGCATGAAAATTGAAAAGGTTTGAGATTACTAAAGTATGAAACAATTTCTTGGCTTGTCATCGGGGTTGTGCATGATTAAATACTTTGTGTGATGAAGATAGAGCAACAACCAGACTATATGATTTTGTAGGGATAACTTTCTTTAGCCATGTTATTTTGAGAAGACATGATTGCTTGATTAGTATGCTTGAAGTATTACTGTTTCTTATGTCAATATGAACTTTTATTTTGAATCATTTGGATCTGAACATTCATGCCACAATAAAGAGAAATACATTGAGAATTATGCTAGGTAGCATTGCACATCAAAAATTATGTTTTTATCATTTACCTACTCGAGGACGAGCAGGAATTAAGCTTGGCGATGCTTGATACCTCTCCAGCGTATCTATAATTTTTGATTGTTCCATGCTATTATATTACCTGTTTTGGATGTTTATGGGCTTTACTTTACACTTTTATATCATTTTTTGGACTAACCTACTGACCGGAGGCCCAGCCGGTATTGTTTTTTTTGCCTATTTCAGTATTTCGAGGAAAAGGAATATCAAATGGAGTCCAAATGGAATGAAACCTTCGGGAATGTGATTTTTGGAACAAACGTGATCCAGAGGACTTGGAGTGCAAGTCAAGAAGCTCTCGAGGCGGCCACGAGGGTGGAGGGCGCCCCCCCTATAGGGCGCGCCCCTTGTCTCGTGGGCCCCCCAAGCACCCACCGACATACTTCTTCCTCCTATATATACCTACATACCTGGAAACCATTAGGGGAGACACCAAAGAAATATTTCCTCCACCGCAACCTTCTGTATCCGCGAGATCCCATCTTGGAGCCATCGCCGGTGTTCTGCCGAAGGGGGAATCCACCATGGAGGGCTTCTACATCAACACCATAGCCCTTCCGATGAGTTGTGAGTAGTTTACCACAGACCTTCGGGTCCATAGTTATTAGCTAGATGGCTTCTTCTCTCTTTTTGGATCTCAATACCATGTTCTCCCCCTCTCTTGTGGAGATCTATTTGATGTAACTCTTTTTGCGGTGTGTTTGTCGAGATCCGATGAATTGTGGGTTTATGATCAAGTTTATCTATGAGAAATATTTGAATCTACTCTGAATTATTTTATGTATGATTGAGTTATCTTTGCAAGTCTCTTCGAATTATCGATTTGGTTTGGCCTACTAGATTGATCTTTCTTGCCATGGGAGAAGTGCTTAGCTTTGTGTTCAATCTTGCGGTGTCCTTTCCCAGTGACAGCAAGGGCAGCAAGGCACGTATTGTATTGTTGCCATCGAGGATAAAAAGATGGGGTTTATATCATATTGCTTGAGTTTAGCCCTCTACATCATGTCATCTTTCTTAAAGCGTTACTTTGTTCTTATCAACTTAATACTCTAGATGCATGCTGGATAGCGGTTGATGTGTGGAGTAATAGTAGTAGATGCAGGCAGGAGTCGGTCTACTTGTCGCGGACGTGATGCCTGTATACATGATCATACCTAGATAATCTCATAATTATTCGCTTTTCTATCAATTGCTCGACAGTAATTTGTTCACTAACCGTAATACTTATGCTATTTTGAGAGAAGCCTCTAGTGAAACCTATGGCCCCCGGGTCTATCTTTTATCATATACGCTTTCAATCTACTTTTATTTGCATCTTTACTTTTCCAATCTATATCACAAAATACCAAAAATATATTTATCTTATCATATTATCTCTATCAGATGTCACTTTTGCAAGTGGCCGTGAAGGGATTGACAACCAGTTTATCGCGTTGGTTGCGAGTTTTTTGTTTGTTTGTGTAGGTTCGTGGGACTTGTGAGGATCCTCCTACTGGATTGATACCTTGGTTCTCAAAAACTGAGGGAAATACTTACGCTATTGTGCTGCATCACTCAACTACCAATGTTCTCAGTCATCAAGCAATTGCAATTCAACTTATTCAACAGAGTCTAAGTAAGAGCTCCACATACTCAACCATCATATAGTCTTCTATGATTGCTAACAGTCACCGCATACACATGAGCAAAACGTTTCAACCGGACACATAGAAAGATAGGGGCTTATAATTTCGCCTCCCAACGCATTCACCTTTGGGTGATGTCAACAATAATAACTTATGCTACCCATATTCAGCTGGACATATGTGCCTAGATCTTTCCCCACCACATGATGCTTGCCAAAGGAGAAAAGTAAAAAGGAATAGAAAGAAAAACTTTGACTCTTGCATCAAAGTAAATACATAAAGTAAAAGATAGGCCCTTCGCAGAGGGAAGCAGAGGTTGCCATGTGCTTATTTGTTTGTATCCTCAACCCTTTAGTGCAAAAGAACGTCACGTTATATTGCCCCTTATGATAGCAAGCTTTATTATGCAGTCTGTCGCTTTTATTCTTTGCCATCAAAAGTTCGTACAACACTCAATTTTCTCTTACACTAAATGATCTAACACTTTTAGAAGCAATTTTTATTGCCTTATTGCACCGATGACAACTTACTTGAAGGATCTTGCTCAATCTATAGGTAGGTATGGTGGACTCTCAAAACAAGATTTGGGTTTAAGAGTTTTTGGATGCACAAGTAGTATCTCTACTTGGTGCGGAATTTTTGGCTAGCAAGGATAGGGGGCAAGCACCACATGTTGAAGGATCTACGACAATATAACTTCTATGTGAATATGAACAAACATAAATCATTACGTTGTATTCCTTGTCCAACGCCAACAATTTTGGCATATAATATTTTGATGGGGGCTCACAATCACAAAAGATTTCCAAGATAGTGTATTTGCATGTGAAAGTTCTCTTCCTTATACTAATTATTCGTAAATTGCTTGTATGACCAATATTGTGATTGTAAAGCTTCAAAAGCTTTCACTTTATAAACCCAATGTGAAGCCACTACTAGGCATGATATGATTTCAACTTCGTGACATTAAATTTATTCAACAATTCACTCATAGGATATAAGTGAAGCACTAAAGCAATTCCATAGAAAAGAGCTTCGTTGACGGGATGTGAATGTCGCTTACCTAGCCTCCCTGGCACCTATTTGAGGACTCTATTTTATTTAAAAACTTTCATGTCTAAGTATTTTATTAAAACATCAAGCAAAACAAAAAAAATGGCATTCCAAGAATAGCACACTTCATGTGAAGAAGCAAAAACTTAGGCTCAACTGATACTAACCGATAATTGTTGAAGAAGAAAGGTGGGGTGCCTACCGGGGCACCCCGAATCTTAGATGCTTGAGACATTGGAATATTAGCTTGGGAAGCCTTGGTCATCCCCAAGCTTGAGCTTTTGTGTCTCCTTAATTCCTCTTATATCACGGTTTCCCTAAATCTCAAAAACTTAATACACACAAAACTCAACAAGAACTCGTGAGATAAGTTAGTATAAACCAATGCAATAACCTTATCATTCTCTACTGTAGCAAATCACTAAAATTATTATTAAACATTTCATAATAAATGCCTCTTCATATTTAATTGTCCTATCCTCAAATAGAATCATTAACAAGCAAACATATGCAAACAATGCAACCATAACAGCAATCTGCCAAAACAGTACAGTCTGTAAAGAATGCAAGAGAATCAATACTTATTCAACTCCAAAAATTATGAGAAAAATACCATACTGTAGGAAATTTATCATATCTTATTTTTCAATAGAAATCAACAATTTATCATATTCTAACTTTTCTAGGGAATTTTTGCAACATTGATAAACTTTCTGTTTTGAAACAGCAACATGTATACTTGCAAAATAAGCATGGCAAAGGCTATCATTGCCACTTTGATTGAAATAAAAGATGCAAAACATTATAATAAATAACAGCAAGCAAATCCTAACAAAATAAATTGATGCCAAAACACATATCATGTGACGAATGAACACATAGCTCCAAGTGAGGTTACCGATAATGTTGGAAACGAAAGAGGGGATGCCTTCCGGGGCATCCCAAGCTTAGTTGCTTAGATCTTCCTTGAATATTACATTGGGATGCCTTGGGCATCCCCAAGCTTAGGGTCTTGTCACTCCTTATTCTCCGCATTTGACATCTCACCCAAATCTTGAAATCTTCAATCACACAAAACTTAACAAAACTTTGTGAGATAGGTTAGTATGATAAAGAGCAAACCATTTCACTTTTGGTACTACCAAAGACAAGATTAATAATTGTTTCCACACAGTTCCTACTGTAGCATATCATTTCCACAATTTATATTGAGCAATATAAGCCATAGAAAAAGGGAAACAAGCAAACTATGCATTGAAAATAGAATTTGTCAAAAACAGAACAGTCTGTAGTAATCTGTACTCAAACCATACTTCTCCTACTCCAAAAATTATGAAAAATACATTAGAACATGATTAATTTGTATATTAATCTTATGCAAAAATAATCAACTCAAAATCACCCTTCTGTTAAAAATGAGATCTATTTTTCGTGAGCGTAAGAGTTTCTGTTTTTTAGCAAGATCAAATCAACTATCACCCAACATGACCCCAAAGGCTTTACTTGGCACTTTATTGAAACTAAGACAATAAAAGATGATTACTATTGTAGCCTAATCTTGTGAACACACAAAAACAGTTGTTAAAAGTGTTGGGTTGTCTCCCAACAAGCGCTTTTCTTTAATGCCTTTTAAGCTAGGCATGATTAGTTCAATGATGCTCGCATAAGAGATAAGAATTGAAACACAAAGAGGAAATCATGAAGCACATTACTAGCACATTTAAGTCTAGCCCACTTCCTATGAATAGGGATTTTGTGAGCAAACAACTTATGGGAACAATAATCAACTAGCATAGGAAGGCAAAACAAGCATAACTTCAAAACTTTCAACACATAGAGAGGAAACTTTATATTATTGTGATTCCTACAAGCAAATGTTCCTATCTCATAATAATATTCAGTAGCATCATGAATGAATTCAACAATATAAATATCACATAAAGCATTCTTTTCATGATCCACAAGCATAGAAAATTTATTACTCTCCACATAAGCAAATTTCTTGTCATCAATAGTAGTGGGAGCAAACTCAACAATATAAATATCATGAGAGTGAAAATTAAAATCATGATGACAAGTTTCATGGTTATCATTATTCTTTATAGCATACATGTCATCACCATAATCATCATAGATAGCAACCTTGTTATCATAGCCAATTGAGGCCTCATCCAAAATGGTGGATTCATCACTAAATAAAGTCATGACCTATCCAAATCCACTTTCATCATTATAATTATCGTAAATAGGAGGCATGCTATCATCATAATAATTTATCTCGTCAAAACTTGGGGGAGTGAAAATATCATCTTCATCAAACATAGCATCCCCAAGCTTGTAGCTTTGCATATAATTAACATCATGGATATTCAAAGAATTCATACTACAACATTGCCATCATGCTCATCATTCATGCCAATCATTTTATTAAATTCTTCTTCTATCAAATGAGCATAATTTTCTGAACCATCATTTTCAAGAAAGATATTATAAAGATGACCAATAATATGATGCAACCTTAATTCCATTTTTGTGTAGTTTTCTTTTATAAACCAAACTAGTTATAAAACAAGAAACTAAAAGACTCGATTGCAAGATCTAAATATATATATTCAAGCACTCACCTCCCTGGCAACGGCGCCAAAAAAGAGCTTGATGTCTACTACGCAACTTTATTCTTGTAGACACGTGTTGGGCTTCCAAGCGCAGAGTTTTGTAGGACAGTAGCAATTTTCCCTTAAGTGGATGACCTAAGGTTTATCAACCCGTGAGAGGTGTAGGATGAAGATGGTCTCTCTCAAATGACCCTGCAACCAAATACAAGAAATCTCTTGTGTCCCCAACACACCCAATACGATGGCAAATTATATAGGTGCACTAGTTCGGCGAAGAGATGGTGATCAAAGTGTAATATGGATGGTAGAAATATATTTTTATAATCTTAATAAATAAAAACAGCAAGGTAGAAAATCATAAACGGGCAGAAAAACGGTATTGCACTGATGGAAAATGAGGCCTAGGGTGCATACTTTCACTAGTGCAATCTCTCAATAATGCTAACATAGTTGGATCATATAACCATCCCTCAAAGTGCAATGAAGAATCACTCCAAAGTTCCTATCTAGCGGAGAACATAAGAATAAATTGTTTGTAGGGTATGAAACCACCTCAAAGCTATTATTTCCGTTCGATCTATTCAAGAGTTCATGCTAAAATAATACAAAACTATTCTTTCTGTTCGATCTATCCTTGAGTTCATACTAAAATAACACCAAAGCAAATTCATATTCATAATACTCAATCCAACACAAAGAACTTCAAAGAGTGCCCCAAGATTTCTACCGGAGAAACAAAAGATGAGAACGTGCATCAACCCCTATGCATAGATTATCACAATGTCACCGCGGGAATCCGCGAGTTGAGTGCCAAAACATATATCAAGTGAATCAATACGATTCCCCATTGTCACCACGAGTATTCAATTGCAAGACATATATCAAGTGTTCTCAAATCTGTAAAAGTATTCAATCCGATAATAACGAAATCTCAAAGGGAAAACTCAATTCATAACAACAAGATAGAGAGGGGAAAACACCATATGATCTAACTATATTAACAAAGACCACGATACGTCAAGATTGTGACATCTCAAGAAACACGAGAGAGAGAGAGAGAGAGATTAAACACATAGCTACTGGTACAAAGCCTTAGCCCCGAGGGTGGAATACTCCCTCCTCATTGTGGTGGCCGCCGGAATGATGAAGATGGCCACCGGAGATGATTCCCCCCTCCGACAGGGTGCCAAAACGGGGTCTAGATTGGATCTCATGGATACAAAGGCCTTGCGATGACAGAATTTCTGATCAAGGGCTACCCCAAAGGGTTTTGGAATTTTTGGAAATTTATAGGGCGAAGAGGCGGTCCAGGAGCACCCGAGGTGGGCAACACCCACCAGGGCGCGCCTGGGCCTCCTACCGCGCCCTGGTGGATGCTGCTCCCCTCGAGCAGCCCCCCAGGTGCTTCCTTGGCCCACTAGCAGTCTTCTTGTCCATAAAAAATCTCCAAAAAGTTACGTGGTGTTTGGACTCCATTTGATATTGATTTCCTGCAATGTAAAAAACAAGCAAAAAACAACAACTGGCACTGGGCATTGGGCCAATAGGTTAGTCCCAAAAAATTATATAAAGTTGCTATAAAATGATTGTAAAACATCCAAGAATGACAATATATTAGCAGGAATACTTCATAAATTATAGGTACGTTGGAGATGTATCACACCTCATGTGCATAGGAGGTGAGCTAGAGCACCACAAAGATCTCCCACGGCCGGCCAAAAAAAGCATAGCAGTGAACTGCTCTGCTTGCGGGCAAGGTGTATATATAGGCCTCTCTTTAGTCCCGTTTTGTGACTAAGATCGGGACTAAAAGACCATATTTGGTCCCGGTTCCAGACACAAACCGAGACTAAAGGTTGTGGGCCAGGAGCGAGGCCCATTGGTCCTGGTTTGTGTCTGGAACCAGGACCAAAGGGGTCAGACAAACCAGGATCAATGGCCCCCGAGGCCCGGCCGACCCCCTGGCCTCACAAACCGGGACTAATGCGCCCATTGATCCCGGTTCGTAGGTGAATCGGGATTAATACCCTCTTCAGGCCTAGACCAAAGCCCAGTTTTCTACTAGTGTACTGAGTTTTCCTCTAAATCTCATATTTACAAACCATTATAATTACAACATAGAAATATAAACTTTTAATTAAAAACTTGAAAAAATACTTTATTATTGACTCAGGGCATATTTCCAATGGCCAACATCTTTGTTACATTAACAATGCCCATGGTTAATAAAACAACAACATACATGAGCTAGTTCAGAGATACGACTACAGATCTGTTTAGTGTTTATGTTTCTACACATGGAAATAGGTTTCCTCCGAATCTCACATCCAAGAACTAATACAATTCCACTATTAAAATATAAACTTGATTATGAACATGGAAATAGAAAAATAACAAATTTGTTATTGTCTTTAGGGTATATTTCCAACATACGTCGCAACTTTTGCAAATCTTCTCAATTTTTTTTTGACCTTGAAGACTGCAGGGTTTGCACCCCACAGCAATTTATTGAAACTTAAAGCAGCATGTGCAACAAAGAGTTCCTTAAGAAAAGGAACAGGGCAGGAAGAAAAAGAAAAATAAAAACTATACAACCTAGTCTAGGCAGAGAAAGAAAACCCTAACTAGAGAGAAAACAAATGCAGGGCCCCTCAAGGAGGCAGGAAATCAATCCATTTGAGCAAAGCATCCCTGTGTCTTGACTTGATTCTGTGAGCCAAGAGTGAGATGTCCTGGACAAAACCATTTCTCCACTGCCTGAAGGTAGGTCTGATGTACCTGAAGGCTTTGTCATTCCTGACTTTCCAAATATTCCACCAAGTTAAGAAAACCACCTCAGAGAAGAATGGCTTATTAAAATCCTTCCTAGCATGACGTGCAATCTGCACCATATCCTGACTATTGAGCCATGTGATTTGAAGATAGTTCCACACTCTCATGTTGAAGTGATTCCTGTCTTCAAGTGCACCCGAGGGACAAAGTACACATTCAGGCCCATCATTAATCTTCCACTTCCTGCGTTGAATCATATCCTTGGTGTTTACTCTGTCCATAATGACAAGCCAGGCAAACATTTTAACTGTCATAGTACAGCAGGATTTCCAAACCCAACAGAGAAGAGGGTTTGTAGAAATTGGCTCATGAACAAAGTCATAGTATTTCTTTGCTGTGAACCCAACATTCTTCCCATGTTTCCATTGCCAAGAATCATTAGAAGCAGCATCCAAGGAAATCTCAGTCAAAATTCTAGACAGATGATTAAACTCCCTATAGGCCAATTCAGATAATGGTAAGGAAAACATGCTCTGTAACTCACCAGTCTGCAACACTTCCATAACAAAGGAATTCTTTTGTAAGTAGTAGGAAAAAAGCCTGGGGAATCTGTCTTGGAGTGGGGTGCATGAGTTATCAACTTCCCAAGAATCATACCAAAAGAGCAAAGAGTCCCCTTTTCCAACAGTTACTGAAGAAACAACCCTGAATTTATCCATTAGTTTACAGATGTCCCTCCGCCAAAAGGATCCACACAAAGCAGTGTCATGGGGAACTCTCTGATAATAGTAACTGTCCCAGATCAAATGAACCCATGGCACATCTACTTTGTTATAGAACTTATTGAGGAATTTCATTAAAAAAGCTTCATTCTGTAGACCCGGGTTAAGTATGCCAAGCCCACCCTTAAGTTTGGGTCTACAGACCAAGGGCCAAGCAGCCAGAGAATTCCCCTTCTCCTGACCATACTTTCTCCATAGGCATTGTCTCTGAATTCTTTCCAGTTGTTTTAAAATCCCTTTAGGAATAGATAAACTACACAGGAAGAAGATTGGCAATGAAGATATAACAGAGTTTACCAACTGCAACCTACTACCTTGGGGTAGAAACCAAGAGCTAGCAGTTAATCTTCTTTCCATACAGTCAACCAGTGGAAGCAGATCCACAATTTTGGGCCTAGATGTGCCCACTGGCAATCCCAAATATGTGAATGGCGTAACCCCCAGTTGGCACCCAAACTGTGCAGCAAGAGCATTGGCAGAAGAAGCATTCACATTGATTGGGTACATTGATGATTTGTGGTAGTTAATCTGCAAACCAGTTGCCAGGGAAAAAGAGTTTAGAACAGACTTAAGCACCTCCAACTAAATAGAATCAGCAGACACAAACAACAGTGTGTCATCAGCATACTGAACCACTGGGTAATCAGGATCATGAGTTGCTAGTGGTAATGAAAGAAGTCCTTTACTGAGATGATCATTAATCATAGTCTGCAACAGATCAGCAGCTATCACAAATAGCAATGGTGAGATAGGATCACCTTGCTTTACTCCACATTTACACTTAAAATGGTTTCCTGGTACCCCAATGAGCAAGATTGAGGAGGTTGCTGAGGATAACAATTGTTGTATCTAGGATATCCATTTATTATCAAAACCCTTTGCCACCATGATCTTTATAATTGCCTCATGCTGAATGGAATCAAAAGCTTTTTCAAAATCAAGCTTGAGTAACATGATTGGCTTTTTTGACTGGTTGCACTGATGAATATACTCAAATGTCCATGCTATACAATCCTGAATGGTTCTTGACTTGATAAAGCCATATTGATTCTTATGAACACATTTGGTTATTTCACCTTGAAACCTGTTGGCAGCAAGTTTAGTGAGGAACTTTAATCCCACACTAGTCAAAGAAATTGGCCTAAAATCGCCAGCAGTTTCAGGTGACAACTTTTTAGGGATCAGAGTTATGTAGGCCTCACTGAGATTTTCAAGCTGAGCAGTTCCAGCGTGAAACTCATTGACCAGTGCAATGAAATCACCAGAAATGATTGGCCAACACTTCTTCATGAAAATGCCATTAAAACCATCAGGTCCAGGAGCCTTGTCAATGGGAAATTCCTTGATAACCTGCTCAATTTTCTTGACCTCAAAAGGCCTAGTGAGAACATCTAGTCCCTGCACCCTAAGGATAATAGAAAGGATGTCATTACCCAAAAAGATTGGTTTCACTGTTCCCATTCTGCCCTTAAAAATCTCCAGAAATTCCTTTGCAATTATGTCATGGTGTGTAGAAACTGTTCCATCTGACAACTGAAGAGTGGCAATTGAGTTTTTTCTATATCTCTCAGTTGCCATTGCTTGGAAGAATTTTGAGTTTTCCTCCCCCACTTTGATATATCTAATAGTGCATCTCTTCTTCCAGTATAAAAATTGCAGGTGAAGAAGATGTTCATGGTGCATCTTCACCAATTTTCTGAAATTGGATTTAGTTAAGAATAAAGGCCTGGAGTCTTCCAAATCATCTAACCAAAAAATCACCCAGTTACACTTCTCAATCAGGATTTTAATACATGACAAACCCTTCTGCCATTTCTTAAGAGCAAACCTCAAAGATTTGAGTTTGTCCATAATAATTGCTGATATGTGTGTTTTGTGAGAAGGTTTTTGCCAAACCTGTTTAACACATTCCATAAAACCAGGTTGATGAACCCAATAGTTTTCAAATCTGAAGATGTGAGCTTTTGGGACGTTGGTGCATATTGAAACCACACATGGAACATGATCTGAAGCAGTTTTGGCAAGAGGAGTGACTTGAGTATTTGGGTATTGATCGATCTAGCTGGTAGAGGTAAAAAACCAATCCAACTGCTCAAGAAGAGGGAAATCCTGCATATTAGACCTTGTGAACCTTCTTCCCTTTAGAGGAAGTTCAAGCAGTCCCAAATGACCTATGATCTCATTGAAAATAAAATTATCATTGATATCACCACCGGGAAGATTCCTATTATCAAGAGATCGAATGAAGTTAAAATCTCCCAGCAAAAGCCAATTCTGCTCAGGTTCTACATTGAAATTATAAAGCCAACTCACAAACTCATCCCTTAAGACACCTTGACAGGGTCCATAAACATTCACCAGGTACCATTTGTCATCATTATGCACAGATTTAAAAGTAATCACAATTTCGTAAGGTTTAGCTTCAATTAAAGTCCCCCAAAAAACATCTGATCACCACATAGTTAAAATACCACCAGAAGATCCCCTTGAAGGAGATTCAATAAACTGATCAAAGCCCACAGGACAAATGCTCTTAATTAAGTTACAGGGGCACTCCGAGAGCTTAGTCTCCTGCAGGCACACATGCCTAACCGCACGTTGCCTTGTTTCAGAATTCAATCCACGAACATTCCAACAAATAACCTTCCAGCTACGCATTGACATTTGATTCATAGGATAACATATAAGAGCATAGCAAAAACAGTGTGACACCTAGTACCACACAACCCAGACCATAGAAAACCAAAAGTGCCAAGTCACAACCATAGTGCAAAAGTTCAGAGAGGACATAATAGACAGCAAATTTGACAGGCTCGCTACACCTAGATAAAACATTAAACTTTAACATTTAAGTACTGCCGGAGGAGGAGGAGTCCTTAGGATTAGCCATAAGCTTCTCCCGAGACAGCAGGTGAGAATCAATTTCCTGCTCAGCTCCAATTGCCTGCAGCACCACGATCGGCGTCGACAAAGGGAAATCTTCAGATTTGTCGTTTCCCACCTCTTCAGTGTTGTCCATGCTAGCAGCAGCTTCCAGATTGGGCCGAGCCTTCTCTTCCATGGGCTTGGACCTAGGGCGTCTCTTAGCAGGCTGAAGTGATAGCCGCTCAAAAACCACAGGTTTGAAACCATCCAACTTTGCCGCACTTCTTGTACACCTTCTAACTGAGGTGTCCACCAAAGGAGCAGATATCTTCTGTCTACCACGCTGGCTTTTCTGTCGCGTATTAGATTCAAAAGCGGAAACGACAGTAGAGGAAACCTCCTCCTGGCCAGAAAGCCCCACAGACCCAGAATCCATAGCTTCAGAAATCAGCCCATCAGACCCAACATCAACAGAAGGCCCTTCACCTGAGTTAGAAAACCTAGTGTCAGACAAAGCACCAAACAAGGAGCGAGCCATAGGGCGCCTAGTGACAGTTGATTTGCTAGGCAGAGTACATGGCAAACAAGGGACCAACATAGACATCCCCTGAGAATCATCAAATGCAATCGACCACTTACGCTTGGAATAGGTGATTGTCCCCAATGGCTTGAAGAAGATGGACTTGGGCACCTCTTTCACTGAAAAATCAAACATCAAATTCTCAAAAGAACGCTTCCAAAGCAATTCAGGCGGAAGAGGTGGCCCCGCCACAATTCGAGCCATCCCAATGAAGATCTGATGGTGCTGAATTACTGGTGGTTGATAGGGGACAATGGCCAAAGGGTTATCCACCACAACTGCAGGCTGATCCTGAACTTGAGCAATCAGATCGATCAATGGTGGATGTTGCGGCTCAGCACCCTGCAGAAGCTGCTCAACAGACTCAGATTGCTCAGGTTGATCAATGACGATGGAGACTTGATCTTGTTCTGGCATGGCGGGCTACGGTGGCAGATTATTGTCCTCTTCATCTCCCCAATGAGCATTACCCCAACCAGCATCCAGTGGGTTATCAGGAGGGGGAGGAGGTGCAAGTGGCGCATCATTCCATCCAAGCATTGGGTAAGGCGGGAGAACAAATGGTATGTTGTCAGGAATTAGGTGTCCAGGCATTGGATGGGGATTCCCATCTAAAGGCATCGGATCCTCATCATTGGGCATCTGATCAGCGAAATCTGCCCTAAGAACATAACATGCAGCAGTCCAAGAAACTTGAGCACCCCCCCATTCAGCATAATCCCCGAAAACCACATCCCTAGGTACCAGAGGCGTATCAGGAAAGCTTGCTTCCACAACAGTACGAACCAGGTACGGATCTTCACTATCCCAAGAGTGAAATTTTCCAAAAGTACCTACTGCTTGAGAAATATACTTTGTCGTGTGATAATCAAGTGGAATCCCAACAAACATTAGCCAGCCCTTACGAAAACCATGATTCCCTTTGAAGTTTCCCCCCTCATCATGCTTCATGAATCTGACAAATCGATCGTTCCCAGAGCAAACGACGGATGCTGAATCAAAGTGTATCTAACAGACGGATCCCGAACTTGAAATAGACCGACTCCATGGTTGAGCAGAGCGGGCAAGTATACCTCTGTTCTGAAGAAACTGAACCACTTCCTCTCTGACAGGCCCTAGGGGTCCATCCGGAGCAGGCATAACTTCAGCGACCATGTAATCTTCATGGCGTCGAGGGGGTCGAGTCGCCGGCGTGAAGAAGGTGCGGGGTAAACGCCGATCACCACCATCGATGATATGATGCCCAGGTGGCACAAGGCGATGCGGGTCAAGCTCGAAGTTCGCCATGGCTAGCTGGAGCGGCGACGAGCAGTGTGTTTCTTTGGACGAGCAGGGGGTTTCTTTGGCAGGGAGGGGAGGAGATTGGAGCAATACGGGCGGTGGCAGTGTGACAGGACTAGATATCCCAATAACTCCGGCACCCTTCCCCTGATCAGCTGATGTTTCCGAAATACTCGTGTTTTGTTGCAGAGAGCTCTGCCTCCAAACCAATCCATGAGAGCGAGCAAAATCATTACAAGCATGCCTAGAATGACCCACCCTGGAGCAAGCCGAGCAGACTGCTCGCATTCCACAAGAGACTGCCATGTGGCCCTTCTGACCGCAAACAGAACAGGTTAGAACTCGGTCCACCATGTCATCGACCATAGCTTCAAACTGCCGAGTTGCCTCTTGTGTGGAAGGAATTTCCAGAGAATCACCCATCGGGCTAAGGCGCATAGATGAATCCAGCCCATTATCGGGAGGCCCAGAAGGAGGCGGATCAGAGATAGGTCCACCCGAGGCATGAAAATCCTGGGCCACCGAGCCCACACACGGCGGGATAACCAATTGAGAAGGGCCCGATGCCAAACATCCAGTTTGAATCAGAGAAGTTCCCGCTTCCTCAAATTGCGCCGAAAGATTACCGGAAATCACGATTTGCGGATCCACCGAAACCGGATCGGGCGGCGGCTCAACAGGCCGCCGGAGCAACTCCGGCGACATGTTCACCGCACCAAACATGATGGGTGGCCTGGCCACCGTCCAAAGCAATTCAGGAGCAGGTGGTTGTCGAATGACAACATGCTCATGGGCAGAAAGATCGTACCCCCCATCAACTATAGTATCAATGCAAGTCTGAGAAGCTGGATATCTATAGACTTTGCAAGCAGAATACTTTTCAAACATGGCAAAAGACAACTTCTTAGTTGCAGAAATTCTAGATTTCAAAGAAGATTTAACCCGGGGCTTATGCACAGCCAATATACCTAGCGAAGACCTACGCTTTGTAGGGCTAATCAAAATCCATTCAGCATCACATTCCTTACGCCAGATCTTAAGTTCTCTGACCCAATTAGGTCCTCCATTACCCCAAAGATGAAAATAGCACTTGAACAGATCACAAGCAAAAGAGCGAAGATCCATAATAATAAAGCCAACTTGCATGCATGAGACTTAGAAAGAAAAAACTTTGTCCTTGACATGACTAACCCGAAGATCAATTGCCGAACCACCAAGCGCAGCTTCCAGCGCCGCCGCCACTGAATCCTCAGATAAACGGAAAGCATGCCTACTGAAGGACACGATCAAAATGAAAGCCCTCCCTCTTCCCATCAGATGAATTGTGCGACCAGTATATCTGAAAACCTCATCCGAAAAAACCCTACCCTTGGAGAAATCCAAGCCAAGGGTAGATCCACCAGAAGAACCCATAGGAGATGGGTATTGCCTTGATCCAGAGAAGACGCTGGAGAAGATGATCGGAAAAGATCAAGAGATCAGTGGAGAGGGAGGGAGATCGCCGGTAGAGAGATCAGCGCCGGGGTGGGAGGTGGGAGCGCCATCGGGGAGGGAGCGCTCTCCTCTCATTGTCATGTTTGTTGGAGTTCTCGATCTTCTCAAATTTTTATAATGACACCATGCCAAGTTTCATGTTTTTAAGATTTTTTATTTATATTTTAGAATAAAGAAACTATAAGCTCCATGTTCGGGGTCACGTCTTGGCACCCAGATGCTTGGAATTCCTTTTCTTCTCTTGTACAAGGCCTAAATATAGACTCAAGAACACAAATTGGAAGTTTCGACCCATTTTGCTAACTTCTTCATGCACTTGAATCTAAACTATATTTTACTAAATGCCTAGAAATTCATTAGTAGCTTAAAATAGCAAATGAACCCTAAAAATGTCAATTTTTGACATGAAACATGTGATTGTGTATTATGTGCGTAGATTTTTGTAAGGTCAAATGATTAATTATGACACTATGACAATTTTCATGTTTTTAGTCTTTGTTTGCTTTTCTAAAATTAAAAGAAAATAAAGTCTATTTTAGTGGAATTACAAAAAATAGAAGAAAGAAGAAAAAAACTTTACCTAGTTCCGTCGAGTGTTTTTTTGACACTCGACAAAGGTCGTGTTTGATGTGTGATCGATGAAATACACTTGGGGCGTGTTTTGTTCGAGTTTGCAACAGGAGCTGCATTGCATGTCCATCTCCAGGCAGCCTGGTTCTTCAAATGCAGGCTCATATGCAACAGATGCAACGTGTTTGGTTGCCTGCATCGCATGAAGGGGCACTTACCCTCCCTGCTGTTTGGTTGCCGTTTTTGTGCTCTGGGTGCGAGCAGATGCAAACTTCAGCTATTTGGTTGCAAACATCGTTTTTGTTCTACTCACCCCATTCAAATGTGGTGGCCTTACCACCACATGATCAACACAACATCAAGCACATACAAAGCAAGATCAAACAAAGCAAGCAAGCAAGCAAAGAAATGACAGCAAACTACTTAGATTAACAGTAGGGGCATCCTCCTTCCCTGCTCCACGCCAGGGTGCTGCTCCTGGCCAAAATATTAACAAGTTCCGAGCACAAGTACCATAAGTCTAGCCACACACAATAAAAGTTCAACACTAATGTCGGTGTCAAAACCGGCGGATCTCGGGTAGGAGGTCTCGAACTGTGCGTCTAAGGCTAATGGTAACAGGAGGCAGGGGACACGATGTTTACCCAGGTTCGGGCCCTCTCGATGGAGGTAATACCCTACTTCCTGCTTGATTGATCTTGATGATATGAGTATTACAAGAGTTGATCTACCACGAGATCGTAGAGGCTAAACCCTAGAAGCTAGCCTATGATTATGATTCTTGTTGTCCTACGGACTAAGCCCTCCAGTTTATATAGACACCGGAGGAGGCTAGGGTTACACAGAGTCGGTTACAGAGAAGGAGATCTATACATCCAAATAGCCAAGCTTGCCTTCCATGCAAAGGAGAGTCCCATCCGGACACGGGACGAAGTCTTCAATCTTGTATCTTCACAGTCCAACAGTCCGGCCAAAGTATATAGTCCGGCTGTCCGGATACCCCCTAATCCAGGACTCCCTCAGTAGCCCCTGAACTAGGCTTCAATGACGATGAGTCCGGCGAGCAGATTGTCTTCGGCATTGCAAGGCGGGTTCCATCTCCGAATACTCCAAAATGAATTTCGAACACTTGAATCGTGTCCAGCTCTGCAAAATAATTTCCACACACCACCGTAGAGAGCACAATACTTTATAGATCTAATCTGCTAACAACTTTTCATAGTGTGACATCACGCCACGGCCCGGTCTTTATTTGAACCATTTTTCGCTACCAGCGACCGCACATATTGTGAGGCGGTTTCCTTGGCATGTCTTGTCAAAGTAGAGATCGTGTCCCCTAATTGCGGGATTCTCGTCAATACGGGTATGGGTAACCCAACCGTGCCATCAATTGTGGCACTTGAAAAATAAGTGATTTTAACAGGCAAGTGGGGAGGCGCACAGTTTCCACTACCTTTATAAAGAGATAAGGATCCCCCATTCTCACCCACGCCTTCTTCATCCATTCTCACATCCTCGAGCTCCAGGCCCAAGTTCCTACTTTCTCCGTAAGACCATTCGCAATATGTCCAGAGTGGGAGGCAAGTGGATGGCCTCCTTCGTCACGGAAGAGGACATTACCAAGCTTCGGGAGGCCGAATAGCTAGCCACGAACATCGCGCACAGGCTTCCAACGAAGGGGCAGATAACCCCCACCCTGAAATCTCGGGAGAGAGTTTTGTTCCTCTCTCATTTCATCCGCGGACTGGGATTTCCACTTCACCCATTTGTCCGTGGGCTCATGTTTTACTACGGGCTAGATTTTCATGATCTAGCCCCAAATTTTGTCCTCAATATCTCGGCGTTTATCATCGTGTGCGAGGCCTTCCTCCGCATCAAGCCCCACTTCGGCCTGTGGCTACAAATCTTCTGCGTGAAGCCGAAGATAGTGAGCGGCCAGCAAGCGAAGTGCAGAGGTGCCATGGTGGGCAAGATGCCCAACGTTGCCTGGCTTGAAGGCTCCTTCGTGGATACCGTGAAGGGGTGGCAATCGGGGTGGTTTTACAGCACTGAGCCGCGCGACGCCAACTGGGCGGTGGCCCCCGAATTCCGATCCGGCATCCCCATGTGGCTCACCTCCTGGGAAAAGAAGTGCTTGGCCTGGGGCGTACCTGAGGAGCTGACCGGACTTCAGAACTGCATCAAAAATATGATCGACAAGAAGATCAAGCTTGTCAATGTGGTCTAGGTCATTATCTTCCGCAGGATCCTTCCGTGTCAAAGATGGGTGTTCAATATGTGGGAGTTCGATCCGGCCGAACACCAGACGCTGCGAGAGCTCTTCGACACGATGCATAAAGACGTCTGAAATGTGTTGTTCAAGGCCGCCGAAGTACCTCCTCCCACTTCCGAGGACCGCGGACTCAGCGCCACGCGCCCCGCCAATCCAGTAAGCTCTCTAAATACCACAAAATGTGCTTTTGCCAGTATATTTGTGGGAGGATTTTAAGTCACCCTACTGATAAAACAGGATTATGTGGCGACGGTGAAGCGGATCGACTATCCGTCTCCGCTGCCCGAAGATCGAGCAACCGCGCTCCTAACGGAGATGCTGGTTCCAGCACCTTACAAGGTGCCAGAGAAGAAAGCCGAAAAGAAGGCTACGGGGACCAGGAAAGGTCTCCGGCGCAAGGCTACACCAGTCGCCTCGTCCCAAGACGAGGGGGAGGGAGAGGGAATCCCCCCCCCCGACCCGGGAGGAGAAGAAAAGGAAGACCGCCCCAACTGGGGAGGCAGAAGGGTCCAAGAAGGCGGCCACGGGGACCAGGAAAGGTCTCCGACGTAGGGCCGTAATAGACTCGTCGTCCGAGGACGCTGAGGCAGACTCCTCCCACGGAGACGGGGAGGAGAATAAGAGAAAAACCGCCCTATAGGGGGAGGCAAGGACGCTGGAGAAGGGAAAGTCACCCCTTCGGGACTACTCCAACACGGCCGCCTACAGCGAGGAGGAGTGGCTGCCCAGGGGCAAGCCCTGGCGAAATCGTAAGTGTTTGTACGCTATATTTCATTTAATGCGTCTTTGCTCCATTGTTTGTTATAACGCCAAACATGCATATGCAGTCCGGCCGGATCCCATCTCATGGTATCCTCTTCAGATGGGTCTCTGAGTGGATCTGCGATGAATTCACTCCCGACGGCCACCTCCCCATGGCCCGCGGATGACACCGAGGTGTTGTCCCAAAGGATATCGGAACAGGGGGCGACGATTCTGGAGACGCCCCAAGGCGAAATCCCAGACGCCGGGCACATGGGGGATAAAATCCCCATGGATTATACCGACGGGGGCCGCAGCAAGTCTGGCTCCCAGCCGGATACTGCGCCGGAACCTCCAAAGGTTCTGGATTCAAGTAGGCAGCCCCTTGCTAAGGAGGGCAAGCCAGCCGTGCCGATGACCTCCGTACAGCCGGAGGCATCAGACGATTTGCTGGAAGTGCTTCGCGGCGCTTCCGTTGACGAAGAGCACCGTACTCTCATGAGTACGGTGATTGAGAAGGTTCGGTCCGCCAAAAGTGGATTGACCGAAGCCTGCACCAGCCTCCTAACAGGCTTTGAGGTAAGTAGTCAAAAGTGTAGGAAAATATCACCTGATAGATACTAGCCCGTGATATTCTGTTTGGTGCTCGGAAAGAAAAAGCCAAACGGAGGGTCACCTTTTATCCGCAGAAGTCTAATAGTGAATTTATGTATGAATAAGTAGGCGTTGCTACTGGCCGCTGCCGCCCGCACTGCAGAGGTCACCGGGCTCAACTGGGACCTAAAACAGGTCGAAGAAGAACTCAGCCTCACGAAGAGCCAGCTCTAAGAGAACAAAAGTAAGTGATACCCCGTCCAGGTGTCATATAAAGGAAGAAAAATTGGTGATGCTAACAAGAGCATCACGATTTTCAAATAGGGGCCGTGACCAAAGTGGCGGCCCTGAAGAAAGCACTATCCGAGGCCGAAGACAAAGCGGCCAAGGAGCGTACCGAGCGTGAAAAACAGGATGCTCGGGTGGGCGAGGTACAGCAAGAGCTCCAGGATTTTGGCAAGAAATTCGAGTCCTTGGAGCGTGACTTCAAGACGCAGGAGTCTGAGCTTGCGAGTTCATGTCGTAATATGAAAACGAGTTCATGTGCGCTATAAAACGCTTTTTGATTTAAAATATTACCTTCTGTGCGGCCGTTTACAAAATTTTGAAAGTTGGCCAGTCGTCGGCTTCCGCCCCCGTGTAACTAGTACTGGGGTGTTCGTGGAAAACTCGAACACTCTTTATACAAATTTTAGGTCCTTTCAGGAGGTGTTTGGCGCAGCGAATGAGGCAATCGCACTATGCGGCTTTATCACTCTCACTTAGCCATAGAACTCTACAGTTTTAAATTTCGGCGAAGCCCCTAGTATTTGGAAGGCCGAACTTGGGGCGCTATACCCGCCTAAATTGGACAAGGCCGATTCCTCGCCTCAAGCAAAAAAAAAACTTTAAGGATTTAAGACCTCTCGAACAGTGACCAGCGCTCGTCGCATCATGACAGTCGGTTTTCGGCTTTCTCTACTGAGGTGCTCGACCAGAAGAACTGGGACACAATCGCAGTAGTTCTCCCTACGCTACCTTAGCCGATATAACGGAACATAAGGTACCAAAACAAGGGAGCCGGGCAAACCCAACTATTGACCCAAGACATGATTCGGAGCTAATGCATATAATGCTATAAGTTCGGGGTGCCACACTGTCGAAAGTGTTCGGACTTTTCTTGCCGTGTTATGGGGCGTAGTAAAGCCTGAACGTACCAAAGTGTACGGGTGCAATATTAAATAAACAGTCGAGGGAAAATATGAAGAAAGTAATAATAAGCTGATGCTGTATATTGTTTCCAGTTGTTATTTAAATAATACGTCAAAGCGTATGTTGACAAGTAATGCGATAAGCAAAAATATGACTATTTGACATGTCCTATCCAAGGGCAGGCTGCATGTGGGTATGTAAAACAGGTATAACGATCGTTAACATAGACCACCTGGGTATTCCCTTGTACACAAGGCCTCTTGCCTCCTTGGTTTTTTCCTCCAGTGATGAGTCCGGTGATCAGGATCTCTGAAGGGGCTGCCCGAAAGTAGGGTCCTGAAAAAGAAAGAAGATAGTAAATGCATGCGGGTTTCGTGACGGTTGGGCCGCACTGTGAACCGCATGGTCATCGTGCCTCCGCCTATGCCCATGGTCTTTTGAATGCGTTTTGTGTACGCGCGACACGAACACCGCCTTGATGGGATTAGGACGGAGGCCGGATTGCTAGTCGAGCCCCAGTCGCACCGGACGATCCTGTTGCAGGGTACTCTGGACTCGCTTAGCGGTGTTCGGCGTCTTTATCGCCGAGTTGACGGTCTGCCAAAGAAGGCTGCTTTGTACTTCTGCCGCAAGGGCCGCAGTGTGCTCCTCCGTACGGAGAGAGCGGTCTGTGTTTTCATTGACTGTTATAACCCCTCAAGGTCCTGGCATCTTGAGCTTGAGGTATGCGTAGTGTGGTACCGCATTGAATCGAGTGAATGCGGTTCGTCCAAGTAGTGCATGATAGCCACTACGGAAGGGGACAATATCAAAGATTAACTCCTTGCTCCGAAAGTTATCTGGAGATCCGAAGACTACTTCCAGTGTTATCGAGCCCGTACAGCAGGACTCTACTCCTGGGTTTACACCTTTAAAGGTGGTTTTGGTGGGTTTGATCCTTGAGGGATCGATGCCCATTTTACGCACTGTGTCCTGATAAAGCAGGTTCAGGCTGCTGCCACCGTCCATGAGGACTCGCGTGAGGTGGAATCCATCAATGATTGGGTCGAGGACCAATGCGGCTGAACCGCCATGACGGATACTGGTAGGATGATCCCTGCGATCAAAAGTGATCGGGCAGGATGATCATGGGTTGAACTTTGGGGCGACTGGCTCCATCATATAAACGTCCTGTAGTGCACGCTTTCATTCCCGTTTGGGAATGTGGGTGGCATAGATCATGTTTACCATTTTCACTTGGGGGGGGGGGGATTTCTTCTGTCCCCCTGTGTTCGACCGCCGGGGCTCCTCGTCGTCCTTGCTATGCAGCCCCTTGTCCTTGTTTTCAGCATTCAACTTGTCGGCCTGTTTGAACACCCAGCAGTCTATGTCAGTGTGGTTGACTGGTTTATCAGGGGTGTCGTGAATTTGACACGAGCGGTCGAGTATGCGGTCTAGACTGGATGGTCCCGGGTTGTTTCTTTTGAATGGCTTTTTCCGCTGACCGGACTTGGAGCCGCTGAATCCGGCATTGACTACCATGTCTTCTGTGTTGTCGCTATTGTTTTGACGCTTATGTCTGTTGCGCCGTGGCTTGCCGTTGCTGTCGCGGATATCTGAAGTGTCAGAGTTTCTTGGTGTGGTGCTACTACGAGCTAGCCAGCTATCTTCGCCCGCGCAAAAGCGGGTCATGAGTGTCGTGAGGGATGCCATGGATTTCGGCTTTTCTTGGCCGAGGTGCCTGGCGAGCCACTGGTCACGGATATTATGCTTAAAAGCCGCTAGGGCTTCGGCATCCGGACAATCGACAATTTGGTTCTTTTTAGTTAGGAACCGAGTCCAGAATTTCCTGGCTGACTCTCCGGGCTGTTGGGTTATGTGACTCAAGTCATCAGCATCTGGTGGTCGCACATAAGTGCCTTAGAAGTTATCGAGAAATGCGTCCTCCAGATTTTCCCAACCGCCAATGGAGTTTGTCGGCAGGCTATTTGGCCAATGTCAGGCCGGTCCTTTGAGCTTAAGGGGAAGATACTTGATGGCATGAAGATCATCGCCGCGGGCCATGTGAATGTGGGGAATGAAATCTTCAATCCATACCGCGGGGTCCGTTGTGCCATTGTATGATTCGATGTTTACGGGTTTGAACCCTTCTGGGAATTCGTGATCCATTACTTCATCAGTGAAGCAGAGGGGATGTGTGGCGCCTCTATGCCGGGCTATGTCACGACGCAGTTCGAATAAGTCTAGTCTGCTGTGTTCGGCCCGGCCAGACTTGTTGTTGGGATATCCGGCATGGCGGTCATCATCACGCATTATGGCACGCCTCGCGATCCGTAGATCGATCTTGTCTGTCCTGCTTTGTTTTCAAGTATGTCTCGCAGGTCCTGCGTATTGCCCCGGGCCATAGTGTGTGGGCGTCGGGGTGCAGGCTGGTGTTCGAGCTGATACGCCGCTTTGTCTCGGCCACGAGGTGGCCGGTCCTCGTCCTGTGCTGGTAGCGTGGGCTCTAGGGCCTCCTCCTCGAGTTGAGGTAGCAACTTGTGCTTTGGGTAACTTTTGGTTGGGCGCTCGAGTCCGTATTCCTCGGCTGCCACGACCTCGGTTCATCTATCTGTAAGCAGATCTTGATCAGTTTGGAGCTGCTGCTGCTTTTTCTTCAGGCTTCTTGTAGTGGCTATAAGCCGGCGCTTGAAGCGCTCCTACTCGATGGGATCCTCCGGCACGACAAATTCGTCGTCGCTGAGGCTTACCTCGTCATCGGAGAGAGGCATGTAGTTGTCATCCTCCAAGTCTCCATCTGTCACCAGTTCATATTGGCTAGCTTGCCCGTCTTCCTGTTCGGCCTGTTCGAAGGTAGGCTGATCGGGATTGTATTCGTCTTCGGCACCATCCGGATTGTTTTCGCCTCATGTGCCGATGTTGTTGTGGCGGGGCTTAGAGCGGTGCCGATGACGCCCATGCTTTGATTGCTTCCCTAAGGGGTTATCCTCCATTGCCTCATCACCATTGGTTTCTTTGGGGGTGTCCACCATATATATATCATATGAAGAGGTGGCTGTCCAGCGCCCTGTGGGCGGTGGTTCCTGTTCTTCTCATGCATCATCGTCCATACCATCGATGTCTTCGGAGTCAAAGTCGAGCACGTCGGTTAAATCGTCACAGTGGCTATTAAGTGGGTGGTGGGTGGGCAGCGAATTTCTTCATCATCTGCTTCCCACTCGGACCGGACATAGTTCGGCCAAGAGTCTCCTGACAAAGAGAGAGACCTTAATGAATTTAGTACGTCACCGGGGGGCGAGTGGTGAAAGATGTCCGCGGCGGTGAACTCCATGATCGGTGCCCAATCAGATTCGATGGGCACGGATGCGCGCGGTCTAGAACCTAAGACCGGAGACAAGTCCGGGGGTCCGGTGACACAGACTTCCCTAGAAGTGGAGTCTGTGTTCGGCTCCAACGCCGCTGAGTGTACGACTTCCGTGGCGAGGTCCATCCCCCTGCCCTCGGACGGTGTGATCTGCTCCGGATTAAAGTCCGGAGCTGCCGCAGGTGCGATATCCCGAATACTGTCCGACGGCAGATCTAATTCGTGCTCATCATGGATGTTCGGCGCTCCTGACGCAAGCCCGAATCCATCGAAGATCAAGTCTCCGCGGATGTCGGCCGTGTAGTTCAAGCTTCCGAGCCTGACCTGATGGCCAGGGGCGTAGCTATCGATCTGCTCTAGATGGCCAAGCGAATTGGCTCGCAGTGCGAAGCCTCCGAACACGAAGATCTGTCTGGGGAGAAAATTCTCACCCTAGACCGTATTGTTGTTGATGACTGAAGGAGCCATCCAACCTTCCAGCGATGACAGAGAGGAACTCTCGATGAAAGCACCAATGTCGGTGTCAAAACCAGCGGATCTCGGGTAGGGGGTCCCGAATTGTGCGTCTAAGGCTAATGGTAACAGGAGGCAGAGGACATGATGTTTACCCAGGTTCGGGCCCTCTCGATGGAGGTAATACCCTACTTCCTGCTTGATTGATCTTGATGATATGAGTATTACAAGAGTTGATCTACCACGAGATCATAGAGGCTAAACCCTAGAAGCTAGCCTATGATTATGATTGTTGTTGTCCTACGGACTAAGCCCTCTGGTTTATATAGACACCTGAGGGGGCTAGGTTACACAGAGTCGGTTACAGAGAAGGAGATCTATACATCTGAATAGCCAAGCTTGCCTTCCATGCAAAGGAGAGTCCCATCCGGACACGGGACGAAGTCTTCAATCGTGTATCTTCACAGTCCATATAGTCCGGCTGTCCGGATACCCCCTAATCCAGGGCTCTCTCAACTAACACCATAAAAGATAACTATATGGCATGCTCAATGTCACCAACGCAGTTGTGCCTGCTGCAACGAAACCTACACATGACCGAGGAGTCGTGGTTGTAGATTTGGACCTTGAGGCCGAGTCCTGAGATGCACACAATGATGAGGTCACCGGGGACGATCCGGTGGCGGCGAGAGAAGTAGTTCCAGCCCTGGCCAAGCACCATGTGCCCCTCGAAGTTCTGGACCTGCACCCAGAACATGAACCGATTGTTCCCCGATATCCTAACCATGCGCGGGAGCCGCTTGATGACCAACCAGGTGTTCATCACCTCCATGAACTTGCAAGGAATGACGAGCATGGCGAGGTCCTCGTTGTCCTTGATCCGCTAGTAGAAGCGCAGCGGCTCCCGGGCCCCTCCTCGTAGCCCTGCCTCGGAGATCATCCCCTTGAACGAGGCAGGCTCATGAAGGCGATCCTGCCAGGCAGGTCCACCATCCTGAGCCACCTGTTCGTGGGGATGAAATCCTCGACGCGCTCAGCTCCGGCCACCACCTGAGCTCCTCCACCTGCCACATCCCAATCACTCTTCAATATCTTGTGAGGTAAGATGATAAGTACTAGTGCAAAAACTCTTTGCCAAATGCCACTTATCAAATGCCACTGATCAGTTGCACTAGCACTACAGGAAATGGCGCTGATCAGAGACATTTGCCCAAGAGCAAATGCCACTGATGAGTGCACAAACTCTTTGCCAAATGCCATTTATCAATGGCACTTGCTCTTGGGAAAATGCCGCTGATCAGGGTACTTACCCAACAGCAAGTGCCACTAATCAGTGGTAGTTGCCCATGAGAAAATGCCACTGGTCAATGAAGTTGCCCATGAGCAAATACCACTGATCATGGTACTTGCCCAACAGCAAGTGCCACTGATCAGTGGCATCTGGTTTTCTGCAACTGCCACTCATCACTTCACTATCCTAAGCATGGAAACAACTAAAAAGAGAAACAACGAGTGCCACTCATCAATAGCACCCATTGTCGGTGTCAAAACCGACAGATCTCGAGTTGGGGGTCCCGAACTATGCGTCTGAGGATCAAAGGTAACAGGAGGCAGGGGACATGATGTTTACCCAGGTTCGGGCCCTCTTAACGGAGGTAATACCCTGCTTACTTCTTGATTTACTTTGTTGAGTATAGGGGTTACAAGAGTTGATCTACCTCGAGATCGTAATGGCTAAACCCTAGATGTCTAGCATGTATGATTTTTATTCTGCCTATGGACTAAGCCCTCCGGTTTATATAAGCACTGGAGGGGACTAGGGTTGTACAAGGTCGGTTTACAAAGGAAGGAAATTACACATCCGTATGCCAAGCTTGCCATCCACGCAAAGGAGACTCCCATCTGGACATGGGAGAAGGCCTTCTATCTCGTTTCTTCATGGCCCATCACTCTGGCCCATGTCACACAGGCTGGCTCCCCGAGGACCCCACAGTCCAGGACTCCCCCATTAGCCCCTGAACCGGGCTTCAATGATGATGTATCCGGCGCGCAGAGTGTCTTCGGCATTGCAAGGCGGGTTCCTTCTCTGAATACTCCAAAGCAGTCTTTCATAGATAATAGCTGTATCCGGCTCTGTTTAATAATTACAACTTTGAGCTGTGAGGGCAAAAATACTCAAAACAAAGTAAGTCATGTCCATAGGCGATTTTTCCAGCGAGGCGTTATGTCCTGGCCTTGTTAGTATCCCGAACCATTTTATAGCCCCCGCTTTGTGTTTCGAGGCAAGGTCATTAACACATCTTGTCAAAGCAGAGATCGTGTCCCCTTATCACGGATTCTCATCAAGACGGGTTTGGGTAATCCAACCATGCCATTCACACATCTCCTTGGGAATAGGCAAGATTTAAGGCTTATGAGGGGATGCTTGATATCCACTGCCTTTATAAGAAGATAAGGATCCGTATTTTTACCCCACGCCTTCGTCCTCTTCAGCCCATCTGCCATTCGAGCTCCAGCGCCCAAGTCTCAATCTTTTCCATTGCCACCAAACACCCCAGCCATGTCCGAATCTGGAGCGCAGGTCAAGTGGATGGCTTCCTCTGTTACCAAGGAGAACATCAAGGAGCTCCGGGAAGCTAGGTACTTGGCCGCGGATATAATCCACTGGCTCCCTACCAAAAAGCAGATCATTCCCACTCCGAAGCCTAATGAGAGGGTAGTGTTCATCCCCCATTTCCATCACGGACTAGGGTTTCCCCTTCATCCGTTCGTCCGCGGTCTCATGTTTTACTATGGGTTAGATTTTCATGATCTAGCCGCAAATTCCTTCCTCAACATTTCAACATTTATCATCGTTTGCGAGGCATTCCTCCGCATCCCTCCCCACTTCGGCCTATGTCTCAAGGTCTTCAATGTGAAGGCAAAGGTGGTTGAAGGCCAACACGCGGAGTGCGGCGGCACCATGGTGAACAAACTTCCCAACGTCACCTGGCCAAAGGGGACCTTTGTGGAGACTGTTAAGGGGTGGCAGCAGGGGTGGTTCTATATCACGGAACCCTGCGATGCCACATGGGCCGCCACTCTTGAGTTCAAGTACGAGCCCCCGATGCGGCTTACATCTTCACTAAATAAGGTCCTAGATTGGGAGTCGCCCGACGAGGTGACGACGCTGGAGAGCCGCGTCAAGGGCATGATAAACAAGAACACCAGTCTAGCATGTGTGATCCAGGTGATGCTTTTTTGCGGGATTCTCCCTTGCCAACGCCGGACTCTACATATGTGGGAATTCGACCCGGCCGGTCCTCGGACCCTGCAGCGGTTCTTCGGCATGACACATGAAGACATATAGAGGCTGCTTTTCAAGGCTCAAAAGTCGTGGCCGGAAACGAGCGAAGACCGCGACCTCGACCGCGCTCGTCCGGCCACTCCTGTAACTTTTATGATGACTTTAATTTGCAAACCCAAGGAGTATATTGAACTTTCCATTACTCCCACAGGGCTGGACAAAGAAGGTGGAGCAAATCCAATGTCCAGCTCCGCTACCCAAAGACCCAACCATCCCTTTGGTGACAAAGATGTTGGTTCCGGCGCTGTATCATGCGCCAAAGAAGAAGACCAAGAAGAAGGGCAAGGAGGCCAGAGGTGGCCTCCGCTGTAAGGGTGCTTCGGACGTTATGTCCAAAGATACCGAGACCTCCTCCTCTCATTACGAAGATGTAGAGGAGGAAGAAAGCAACGCTCCCCTTAAGGGGCGAAAGAATAAAAGGGCAGCTTCCGTGGATCTAGAGGCGGAGGCGACCAAGAAGGGGAAACCCTCCCTTTCGGATGATTCTGAAACGGATGTTGATGCCATCCCCGATTGGCACCCCAGGCCGAAGCCCTCGGCTGGATTGTAAGTATCCCAAGACACCATACACATGTCTGAATTTATGCCTTGTTATTTTAACATATTGAATTGCATGTTGCAGTCCGGCTCGTGATCTCCCCGAACAATCATCGTCATCTGGGAACTCGCTAGGGCCGAACACGATGGAGAGCGATTTGCCTCCATAGGTCTCTCCACCCACCGCTACGGACAACACCAAATTGTTGTCCCAAAGAACCTCTCTAGGTCACGGGGAGGTGCGGGAGGCCGTGAAGGTAAATGGAGGGTAATACCTGTGTCGCCGAAGAGAGAGGGAAATCAACCCCCATGGAGACCGGTGATTTTGGCCATGGTCAATTCGGCCCCCAACCGAATATTATTACAGAGACCCATACGGCTCCGGAATCGGGCCAACAGCCTCCTTCGAGAGAAGGGGGCGCGCCATCTCCACCGGCGTCCTCTATCAGTCCGGAGGCGCCGGACACTCTGGTGGAAGCGCTTCAGAGTGCTTCCATTGTGGAGTAACACCGTACCCTTATGGGTACGGTGGTCGAAAAGGTTCGGTCCGCTAAGAGCGGATTGAACGAAGCCTATACCAGCCTTTTAACACGCTTTGAGGTATGTGACATAATATTTTTTGGCTATTTGCAAAAGGAATGCATGTGTATAGATAGTAGCCCCTGAGACTCTGTTAGGCGTTCGCGAAGAAAAGCCGAACAGAGGATCGAATAATGCTTGGCGGGAGCTAACATAGATGCCTCTTTTGTTGAACAGGCTTCGATGCGTGCGGCAACCTCGCATGCCGCCCAAATGTCCGAACTAAAGCGGAAGTTGGAGGAAAAGCAAGGTATGCGATAACGAAGCATATCTAAAATGATATGAGTTCCAATTTGTTATCTAACTGAGCTTTATGATTATGCTCATAGTTGACACGTCTGAGGTCAAGGCCCTCAAGAGTGCGCTAGCCAAGGCCAAGGAGGAGGCGGATGAGGAACGAACCGCCCGCCGAAAACAAGAAGCAAGGTTGGATGAAGTCCAACAAGAGCTCACAGATACTATAAGCAAATGTGAGTCCCTGGAGCGCAAGGTGTCGGATCGAGACTCCGAACTTGCTACGGCGCTCCAAAGTGCAAAGGAGGCCCGGGTTGAAGCCCAAGGCGCCTGTCGGGAGATCCGAGATGCCAAGCAGATCACGGCAGGTAAGGCCTTTAATATGCAGAGCAAAATTGTAAGGAGAAAGTACACCTTACTAACACACATTTGGAGTTATCCAGGAGCGTTTGTGGATCTACCCTAAAGTATTGCTGATGCTGCAAATTTCTTACAAGCCAAAGAGGGGAGCTCAACAAAGAAGTTGTTCTGGTCGCAGTACCTTGCACCAGAGCATCCTGTGCCCCTCAGTGATCAGCTGAAATAGTTGACCGAGCTACATAGGGTGGCCGAACTGGCCATGAAGGATGTTATAGTCCGTCTTTGGATAGCCGAACCCATACCCAGTAGCTACTTTGGGCTTGTGAAGCGGCTAGTCGATGCCTGCCCACGGCTTGATGCTATAAAGCGGCCATTCTGTATCGAAGGTGCCCAGATGGCCTTCGCCCGTGTCAAGGTGCAGTGGGCGAAGATGAATGCCACCAGTCTTGCAACCGAGGGACCGCCCGCAGGCAAGGAGCATCGTACGCCGAAGCGGTATTTCAACGACGTCCTTGAAGGACCCCGCATTGTAGAGGGCCAGTGTTCAAAGGACATCATTTTTGAATGATTATATTTGTGCTGCCCAAACTTTGTATTTATGAAAAAAAGACGTTTGTATAATATTTTTCTTGTTTCATCGGAAATTATTTTCCCTTTGTTGTGGCCGTTTATTGAATCTAAGAGTTGGCCAGTCGTCGGCTTCAGCCCCTTGCGTAGATAGTACAGGGGTGTTCGGAACAGCAGGAAAAAAGCACGCTTAACCCAACGACTTGGTCCTTGAAGGAGGTGTTAGTGCGGCGAACCAGGCAATCAGACTATGCGGCTTTATCATCCTCACTTAGCCATAGGAGTTTGACAATGAGATTGTAGGTGCAACCGCTGGTATTGTTCAATTATTCGAACTTGATTATTGTAGACGCCTGACTATGTGAAAACCGGTCCTTCGTGTGACATGCTACGTCTTGAGCTAGCGTTGGTTTTCCCCGAAGAAGAGAGGGTGATGCAGCAAGTGTAGTGTAAGTATTTCCCTCAGATTTTGAGAACCAAGGTATCAATCCAGTAGGAGGCTCCTCAAAAGTCCCACGCGCCTACACAAACAAACTGAGAACTCGCAACCAACGCAATAAAGGGGTTGTCAATCCCTTCACGTCCACTTGCGAAAGTGAGATCTGATAGAGATAGTATGATAAGATAAATATATTTTTGGTATTTTATAATATAGATGCAAAAAAGTAAAGATGCAAATAAAAGTAGATTGAAAGCAAATACGATAAGAGATAGACCCGGGGGCCATAGGTTTCACTAGAGGCTTCTCTCAAGAGCATAAGTATTACGGTGGGTGAACAAATTACTGTCGAGCAATCGATAGAAAAGCGCATAGTTATGAGATTATCTAGGAATGATCATGTATACAGGCATCACGTCCATAACAAGTAGACCGACTCCTGCCTGCATCTACTACTATTACTCCACACATCGACCGCTATCCAGCATGCATCTAGAGTATTAAGTTCATAAGAACAGAGTAACTCATTAAGCAAGATGACATCATGCAATATGATATAAACCCCATCTTGTTATCCTCGATGGCAACAATACAATACGTGTCTTGCAACCCTTTCTGTCACTGGGTAAGAACACCGCAAGATTGAACCCAAAGCTAAGAACTTCTCCCATGGCGAGAAAGATCAATCTAGTAGGCCAAACCAAACCGATAATTCGAAGAGACTTGCAAAGATAACTCAATCATACATAGAAGAATTCAGAGAAGATTCAATTAATATCCATAGATAAATCTGATCATAAACCCACAACTCATCGGATCTCGACAAACACACTGCAAAAAGAGATTACATCAAATAGATCTCCACAAGAGAGGGGGAGAACATTGTATTGAGATCCAAAAAGAGAGAAGAAGCCATCTAGCTAATAACTATGGACCCATAGGTCTGTGGTAAACTACTCAGAACTCATAGGAGGGGCAAGGATGTTGATGTAGAGGCCCTCCATGGTCGATTCCCCCTCCGGCAGAGTGCCGGCGAAGGCTCCAAGATGGGATCTCGCGGATACAGAAGGTTACAGTGGTGGAAATTGTGTTTCGTGGTGCCCCTGTATGTTTTCGGTGTCCGTAGGTATATATAGGAGGAAGAAGTGCGTCGGTGGACGCCCGAGGGGCCCACGAGACAGGGGGACGCGCCCTACAGGAGGGGGGGGGGGCACCCTCCTATCTCGTGGAGGCTCCGGTTGTTTCTTGACTTGCACTCCAAGCTCTCCGGATCTTGTTCGTTCCAAAAATCACGCTCCCAAAGGTTTCATTCCGTTTGGACTCCGTTTGATATTCCTTTTCTCCGAAATACTGAAATAGGCAAAAAAATAACAATATGGGTTGGGCCTCCGGTTAGTAGGTTAGTACAAAATATGATAATAATGTATAAAATAAAGCCCATAAACATCCAAAACAGGTAATATAATAGCATGGAACAATAAAAAATTATAGATACGTTGGAGACGTATCAAGCATCCCCAAGCTTAATTCCTGCTCGTCCTCGAGTAGGTAAATGATAAAAACAGAATTTTTGATGTGGAATGCTACCTAGCATAATTCTCAATGTAATTTTCTTTAATGTGGCATGAATGTTCAGATCCAAATAATACAAAATAAAAGTTCATATTGACATAAGAAATAGTAATACTTCAAGCATACTAAGCAAAGTAATCATGTCTTCTCAAAATAACATGGCTAAAGAAAGTTATCCCTACAAAATCGTATAGTCTGGCTGTTGCTCTATCTTCATCACACAAAGTATTTAATCATGCACAACCCCAATGACGAGCCAAGCAATTGTTTCATACTTTAATAATCTCAAACTCTTTCAACTTTCACGCAATACATGAGCGTGAGCCATGGACATAGCACTATATGTGGAATAGAATGGTGGTTGTGGGGAAGACAAAAAAGGAGAAGATAGTCTCACATCAACTAGGCGTATCAACAGGCTATGGAGATGCCCATTATTAGATATCAATGTGAGTGAGTAGGGATTGCCATGCAACGGATGCACTAGAGCTATAAATATATGAAAGCTCAACAAAAGAAAACTAGTGGGTGTGCATCCAACTTGCTTGCTCACGAAGACCTAGGGCATTTTGAGGAAGACCATCATTGGAATATACAAGCCAAGTTCTATAATGAAAAATTCCCACTAGTATATGAAAGTGACAACATATGAGACTCTCTATCATGAAGATCATGGTGCTATTTTGAAGCACAAGTGTGGAAAAAGAGATAGTAGCATTGTCCCTTCTCTCTTTTACTCTCATTCTTTTTTTATCTTCTTTTTTCTTTATTTTTTTTCTTTGGCCTTTTTTTTTCTGGCCTTTCTCCTTTTTTTTTTCTTTTTGTAAAGTCCGAAGTATCATCCCGACTTGTGGGGGAACCATAGTATTCATCATCCTTTCCTCACTAGGACAATGCTCTAATAATGGAGATCATCAGACTTTTATGGATTTACAACTCAAAAATTACAACTCAAAGCTAGAACAAGATATGAATCTATGTGAATGCCTCCGGCGGTATACCGGGATATGCAATGAATCAAGAGAGACATGTATGAAGATTATGATGGTGGCTTTGCCACAAATATGATGTCAACTACATGATCATGCAAAGAGCAATATGACAATGATGAAACGTGTCATAATAAACGGAACGGTGGAAAGTTGCATGGCAATATATCTCGGAATGGCTATGGAAATGCCATAATAGGTAGGTATGGTGGCTGTTTTGAGGAAGGTATATGGTGGGTGTATGGTACCGGCGAAAGTTGCACGGCACAAGAGAGGTTAGCAATAATGGAAGGGTGAAAGGGTGCGTATAATCCATGGACTCAACATTAGTCAAAAGAACTCATATACTTGTTGTAAAAATTTAGAAGTCATCAAAAACCAAAGCACTACACGCATGCTCCTAGGGGGATAGATTGGTAGGAAAAGACCATCGCTCGTCCCCGACTGCCACTCATAAGGAAGACATTCAATAAATAAAATTGTGCTCCAACTTCATCACAAAGCGGTTCACCATATGTGCATACCACGGGAATCACAAACTTCAACACAATCATTCTTTAAATTCATAATCACCCAACTAGCATGACTTTAATATCACTACCTCCATATCTCAAAACAATTATCAAGCATCAAATTGATCATAGCATCCAATTCACTTTCTATGATAGTTTTTATTATACCCAACTTGGATGCTCATCATTCTAGGACCAAATTATAACCATAGCAAATACCATGATGTTCTAAGAGACTCTCAAAATAATATAAGTGAAGCATGAGAGACTAGCAATTTCTTCAAAATTAATCCACCACCATGCTCTAAAAGATATAAGTGAAGCACTAGAGCAAAAACTATCAAGCTCAAAAGATATAAGTAAAGCACATAGAGTATTCTAGCAAATTCTAATCAAATAGGCTTCTCCCAAAAGGTGTCTACAGCAAGGATGATTGTGGTAAACTAACAAGCAAAGACCAACATAATACATAATGCTTCAAGCAAAACACATATCATGTGGCAAATAAAAATATAGCTCCAAGTAAAGTTACCAATGAACGAAGACGAAAGAGGGGATGCCTTCCCGGGGCATCCCCAAGCTTAGGATTTTGGCTATTCTTGAATATCTTGGGGTGACTTGGGCATGCCCAAGCTTAGGCTCTTGCCACTCTTTATTCCATAGTCCATAAAAGCTTTACCCAAAACTTGAGAACTTCACAACACAAAACTCAACAGGAAATCTTATAAGCTCCGTTAGTGAAAGAAAAGAAAACCACCACATAAGGTACTGTAATGAACTCATTCTTTATTTATTTTGGTGTTAAACCTAATGTATTCCAACTTCCTTATGGTTTATAAACTAATTTATTAGCCATAGATGCATTCAAATAAGCAAACAACACACGAAAAACAGAATCTATCAAAAAACAGAACAGTCTGTAGCAATCTATAACTAACGCAAACTTCTAGAACTCTAAAAATCCTACCAAAATAGGACGTACTGGACAATTTATTTATTGATCAGAAGCAAAAAGAATCAATGCAAAAGCACGTTTCTGTGATTTATTGAATTTTTCTCGTGAGCGCAAAGTTTCTGTTTTTCAGCAGAATCAAATCAACCATCATCATAGTTTATCCTATAGGTTCTACTTGGCACAAACACTAAACAAAAGATAAAAACACATCTAAACAGAAAGTAGAAACAAAATTTAACACTAAACAGGAACAAAAACAAAGAACATAAAAAAAACTGGGTTGCCTCCCAACTAGCGCTATTGTTTAACGCCCCTAGCTAGGCATAAAAGCGAAGATAGATCTAACGAGTGCCATCTTTGGCACTTGATTCATAAGTAGCAAGAGAGGATCTCCTTTCTATGGCATTCATCCTTCTATTCAGAGTAAGAACATTGCCATTAATGGATGAAGTAAGATTAAGCATGTTACGGAAATTTGCATCTAAGCTAGACTTCATTTCTTTGATAATTTCATTTTGATAAAAGCACAAGAGAGTGGTTGATTCAACTTTATCATTTAAAGGGTGCCCAAATATGGTTTTCATTTTTTCATAGATATCTATAGCATCCCCTTCAAGAAAACCTTCTTCAAAAATAGAATCTAGAACTTGTTTGAAAGAAGCGGGCAAGCCAACATAGAAACTTTTTAAGTAAACATCAATTTGATATTGTGGCACATAGCTAGCCCGAATCCTTAATAACCTATCCCAAGCATCTTTTAAAGATTCATCAAGCAAATAGCGAAAAATTCCGGAGTCATCTTCATCAAAATCATCTAAACTCTCATTGGTGGTGGGTCTTCCCGTAGCATCATTGTTTATGAGCTTAGAGAGGATAGAGGGGTTATCCAAGGCACTAGAACTCGGGAGAAATCCCTTAGTTCTTTATTATTCGGACATGGCAACGGGAAGGCAAACAAAAATGCGGAGAGGAGATTGGGAAACGAGAGGCAAATGGCAAATAATGTAAATGCGAGGAAGATGGGTTTGTGATAGGTACTTGGTATGTCTTGACTTGAGCGAAGACCTCCCCGGCAACGACGATAGAAATCCTTCTTGCTACGTCTTGAGCTAGCATTGGTTTTCCCCGAAGAGGAGAGTGTGATGCAGCAAGTGTAGCATAAGTATTTTCCTCAGTTTTTGAGGACCAAGGTATCAATCCAGTAGGAGGCTCCTCAAAAGTCCCACGCGCCTACACAAACAAACTGAGAACACGCAACCAACGCAATAAAGGGGTTGTCAATCCCTTCACGGCCACTTGCGAAAGTGAGATCTGATAGAGATAGTATGATAAGATAAATATATTTTTGGTATTTTATAATATAGATGCAAAAGAGTAAAGATGCAAATAAAAGTAGATTGAAAGCAAATATGATAAGAGATAGACCCGGGGGCCATAGGTTTCACTAGAGGCTTCTCTCAAGAGCATAAGTATTACGGTGGGTGAACAAATTACTGTCGAGCAATTGATAGAAAAGCGCATAGTTATGATATTATCTAGGCATGATCATGTATATAGGCATCACGTCCATAACAAGTAGACCGACTCCTGCCTGCATCTACTACTATTACTCCACACATCAACCGCTATCCAGCATGCATCTAGAGTATTAAGTTCATAAGAACAGAGTAACGCATTAAGCAAGATGACATGATGTAGAGGGATAAACTCATGCAATATGATATAAACCCCATCTTGTTATCCTCGATGGCAACAATACAATTTGTATCTTGCAACCCTTTATGTCACTGGGTAAGAACACCACAAGATTGAACCCAAAGCTAAGCACTTCTCCCATGGAAAGAAAGATAAATGTAGTAGGCCAAACCAAACCGATAATTCGGAGAGACTTGCAAAGATAACTCAATCATACATAAAAGAATTCAAAGAAGATTCAATTAATTTCCATAGATAAATCTGATCATAAACCCACAATTCATCGGATCTCGACAAACACACCGCAAAAATAGATTACATTAAATAGATCTCCACAAGAGAGGGGGAGAACATTGTATTGAGATCCAAAAAGAGAGAAGAAGCCATCTAGCTAATAACTATGGACCCGTAGGTCTGTGGTAAACTACTCACAACTCATAGGAGGGGCAAGGATGTTGATGTAGAGGCCCTCCATGGTCGGTTCCCCGTCCGGCAGAGTGACGGCGAAGGCTCCAAGATGGGATCTCGCGGATACAGAAGGTTACGGTGGTGGAAATTGTGTTTCGTGGTGCCCCTGGATGTTTTCGGGGTCCGTAGGTATATATAGGAGGAAGAAGTACGTTGGTGGACGCCCGAGGGGCCCATGAGACAGGGGGCGCGCCCTACAGGTGGGGGGCGCCCTCCTATCTCGTGGAGGCTCCGGTTGTTTCTTGACTTGCACTCCAAGCTCTCCGGATCTTGTTCGTTCCAAAAATCACGCTCCCGAAGGTTTCATTCCGTTTGGTCTCCGTTTGATATTCCTTTTCTCCAAAATACAGAAATAGGCAAAAAAACAGCAATATGGGCTGGGCCTCCGGTTAGTAGGTTAGTCCCAAAAATGAGAATAATGTATAAAATAAAGCCCATAAACATCCAAAACAGGTAATATAATAGCATGGAACAATCAAAAATTATAGATACGTTGGAGACATATCATGACACGGAAAAAATCGCAAGAGATTTATACTGAGTCACCGTATAGCTGACCAGCTATCACCGCATCATGACAGTCAGTTTTCGGCTTTCTCTACTGAGGCGTTTATCCGGATGAACCAGAAACACAATCGCAGTAGTTCTCCCTTTACTTCCGTAGCCGAACAATCGGAACGTAAGGTAGTAACCACAGGAGCCGGGCAACCCAACTATTGACCCAAGACATGATTCGAAGCCGATGCATATAATGCTAGATTCAGGACACCGAATTGTACTATAAAAGTGTTCGGACTTATGTTATTTTTAAGAAATGTACGTGGCTAAATGGAGCCCCTGGCGATTTAGGTCATGCCGAGGTGTACATGAAAATGAGATGAAAGAAAAGAGGGAATACATATTAGGAAATAAGCCAGTGCCGAATGGGTTGGGCGAAAAACTGTTTCCATTATAGTCTGATTGATACGTCAAAACGTATTAGTACAGAGAATGCTATAAGCATCGAGGCTATTTTACATGCCGAGCAAAAGGGAAAGCTGTGTACAGGTACTAAAAAGGGGAAGAGGTGATGTTTGAAGATCCTTTAGGTACCCTGCCATACATCTGCGCTACTTTTCACCTTGGTGTATGATCCTTTGAGAGGATTAATGAGGTAGTTTTCATAGGGTGTCGGGAAAAGGGCCCTTGGCACCATAAAAAGGTGATGTGGGTTGTAGGGAACCTAAAAAAAAAGAACTTAAGAAAAATGTAGATATGTGGGTCCAGGTACGGTTGAGCCGCATTGTGGACTTTATCCTTGATGTGCCTCCATCATTGCCCATGGTATATTTAGTGCATAGTAATGTGCACGCGGTACATACGCCGTAGTTCGGTTGGGGCTAAGACAGAGGCCGAACTGCTAATTGAGCTCCTGACGAGCAGGACTGTCATTCTGTAGGGTAGTCCGGACTCGTTTGACAGGGTCCGGGGGCTTGACTGCCGATGTGGAGTTTGGCTTGATAAGGCCGGCCTGCACTTCCGCTGTGAGGGCTGCGGTGTGTTCCTCGGTACAGAGGGAGCAATCCATGTTTCCATGGACTATTATAACACTGCGTGGTCCTTACATCTTGAGTTTTAGATAAGCATAGTGCGGGACCGCATTGAAGCGGGCAAACGCAGTTCGTCCGAGTAGTGCATGATAGCCACTGTGGAAAGGGACGATGTCGAAGTTCAAGTCTTCGCTTCGGAAGTTGTCCAGCGAACCGAAGACGACTTCCAATGTGATATAGCCTGTGTAGCGGGCCTCCACACCAGGTATTACTCCTTTAAAGGTATTTTTTGTGGACTTGATTCTTGACGAGTCAATACCCATTTTCCGGACTATGTCCTGATAGAGTAGGTTAAGACTGCTGCAACTGTCCATCAGGACTCTCGTGAGGTCGAATCCATCGATAATTGGGTCGAGGACCAACGCGACTGAACCTCCATGATGGATACTGGTCGGATGGTCTCTGCGATCAAAAGTGATCGGGCATGCTGACCATGGGTTGAATTTTGGGGCGACTGGCTCTATCGCATAGACGTCCCTTAATGCGCGCTTGCGCTCCCTCTTGGGGTTGTGAGTAACGTATATCATGTTCACCATTTTGACCTCGGGGGGGGGGGGGATTTCTTCTGTCCCCCTATGTTCGGTGGGCGAGGCTCCTCGTCGTCACCCTCGCTGGGCGATCCTTTCCCCGTGTGCTCAGTGTTTAACTTACCGTCCTGTTTAAAGACCCAACAACTTCTGTTGGTATGGTTGGTAGGCTTGTCAGGGGTGCTGTGAATCTGGCAAGGTTGATCGAGTATTCAGTCCAAGCTAGATGAACCGTCTATGTTTCTTTTGAATGGCCTCTTCCGCTGACCGGGTTTGGGGCCACTGAATCCGGCGTTGACCGCTGTGTCGTCGGTAGTGTCAGTGTTGCTCTGATGCTTGTTTTTGTTGCGTCGAGGCCTACCGTTTATGTTTCTGGCTTCAGAAGTGTCGGGGTCACTTGTACTGTTGCTGCTACGGGCTAGCTAGCTATCCTCACCTATGCAAAAGCGGGTCATGAGTGATGTGAGGGCTGCCATGGATTTTAGATTTTCTTGGCCGAGGTTTCTGGCAAGCCATTCATCGCGAATGTTGTGTTTAAAGGCTGCTAGAGCCTCGGTGTCCAGACAATCAAAAATTTGGTTCTTCTTGATTAGGAACCTGGTCCAGAATTTTCTGGCTGACTCTCCAGGCTGCTGGACTATGTGACTGAGGTCATCGGCGTCCGGGGGCCGGATATAAGTGCCTTGAAAGTTGTCTCTAAAGGCGTCCTCCAAGTCTTCCTAGCTTCCAATAGAGTTTTCTGGGAGGCTGTTTAACCAGTGCTGAGATGGTCCCTTGAGCTTTAGGGGGAGATATCTGATGGCGTGTAAATCGTCACCGCGAGCCATGTGAATGTGGAGAAGAAAGTCTTGAATCCATACCACTGGATCTGTTGTGCCATCGTATGATTCAATGTTCATGGGTTTAAACCCTTTTGGGAACTGGTGCTCCATTACCTCATCGGTGAAGCATAGTGGGTGTCCGGCGCCTCTGTATCGGGCAACGTCATGACGCAGTTCGGATGGAGTCTGTATGCGGTTTTCGGCTTGGGTGAAGTTGTGCTTGTCGTTCCAGGCTTGATAGCCGTCTTCTCGCGCTGGGGCACGCCCCCTTGATCCATACATTGATCTGATTTGACCGGCTCTATTAGCCAGGTCCTGTCGTAGGTCATAAGTGTATCCTGCAGCTGTTGTCTCTCTGCCTTTATGGCGGGGTGGTGCAGGCCGATGTTCGGCTTGAGTTGTTGCTCTGTCCCGTCCACGTGGTGGTCGGTCAGGTCCGTCGGTAGTGTTACGCGTTGGTGGTATAGGCTCTGGGGCCTCATCGTTGAATTGGGGTAGCAGCTTGCACTTCGGGCAACTCTTAGTTGGGCGTTCGAGGCCGTATTCCTCGGCTGCCAGGACATTAGTCCATCTGTCATTGAGCAGATCCTGATCAGCTTGAAGCTGCCATTGCTTCTTTTTCAGGCTTCTTGTAGTGTCTATTAGTCGGTGCTTAAAGCGCTCTTGTTCAAGGGGTTCCTCTAGCACGATGAAATCTTTGTCGCCGAGGCTCTCGTCTTCTTTAGAGATCAGTAAATAGTTACTATCCTCTGAGCCCTTGTTCCCGATAGGATCGTCGGGGTTGACTTGCCCATCCTTCCTATCATCATGCTCGGATGTTGGTTCGGTAGGGGCTTCTTGGTCTTCGGCGTTATCCGGAGTGTTATTGTCTCTGGTGCCGGTATTGCTGCCTTTTTCGGGACGTGATTTCGAGCGGCGCTGCTGACGTCGATGCTTTGGTGGTGCCACGAGGGGCTTGTCCTCGACTGGATCCTTCCCACCTTCGTTGTCATCCTCTTTGGGTGTGTCCACCATGTACACGTCATATGTGGAAGTGGCCTTCCAGCGTCCGGTAAACGGCGGGTTCTGGCTTTGCTCTTCTTCGGCATCATCGTCCATGTCGTCGATGTCTTCGGAGGCGTAATCGAGCATGTCGGTTAAGTCCTCGAAAGTGGCTATGAAGTGGGTGGTGGGTGGGACGTAAAATTCCCCGCTCTCAGCCCCTAGTGTGGGCTGGGCGTAGTTTGGCAGCGATTCTTTTGCAATGGTGAGAGATCGCATTATGTCCATGGCCTTGTTTAAGAATGAGGTTTGGAAAGGGAAGCGAGAGTCCATGGAGCAGCGCATGACAAAAGTTCCCTTGCCAAGCTCATATAACGCGGATCTCCAGAATTCAGAGTTGGAGTTCGGAGGCGAGTCCGGCTTGATGAGGATAGAGGGAGCCTGGCGTGACTCCCGGCCTGCCGGTGATGCAATCCCCTCCGGTTCTCCAGTGCCAGGCTCTATAGCCGCAGAGAGTCCGACGGGCTTTAAAATCCCGTCTTCAGACCTGGTGGTGCACTCTGGATCTAAGGCCAGGGCGGTGATTGGGGCCGCGAACCTTTGGGAGATTAAGTCTCCTCGGATGTTAGCGACATAGGTCAGATTTCCAAAACTGATCTGATGACCAGGGGCGTAGCTGTCGATCTGCTCCAGATGGCCAATCGAGTTGGCACGCAGTGCGAAGCTGTTGAATACAAAGATTTGGCCAGGGAGAAAAGTCTCCCTTAAGGCAGTATTGTTGTAGATGATCGATGGAGCCATCGAGCCTTCTAGCGATGGCATAGTGGAACTCTCATTCAAAGCACCAATGTCGGTGTCAAAACCGACAGATCTTGGATAGGGGTCCCGAACTGTGCGTCTAAGGATCAAAGGTAACAGGAGGCAGGAGACATGATGTTTACCCAGCTTCGGGCCCTCATAATGTAGGTAATACCCTACTTCCTGCTTGATTGACTTTGTTGAGTATAGGGGTTACAAGAGTTGATCTACCTCAAGATCGTAATGGCTAAACCCTAGATGTCTAGCCTATATGATTGTGATTCTGCCTATGGACTAAGCCCTCCTGTTTATATAAGCACCGGAGGGGACTAGGGTTGTACAAGGTCGGTTTACAGAGGAAGGAAACTATACATCCGTACGCCAAGCTTGCCATCCACACAAAGGAGCAGACACGGGAGAAAGCCTTCTATCTCGTATCTTCACGGCTCATCGGTCCGGCCCATGTCACACGGGTCAGCTCCCCGAGGACCCCACAGTACAGGACTCCTTCACCCATTTGCACCCATGCACATTTGGATCCACAAGAGAGGGGGAGAACATGGTATTGAGATCCAAAAAGAGAGAAGAAGCCATCTAGCTAATAACTATGGACCCAAAGGTCTGTGGTAAACTACTCACAACTCATCGGAAGGGCTATGGTGTTGATGTAGAAGCCCTCCATGGTGGATTCCCCCTCCGGCAGAACGCCGGTGATGGCTCCAAGATGTGATCTCACGAATACAGAAGGTTACGGTGGCGGAAATATTTCTTTGGTGGCTCCCCTGATGGTTTCGGGGTACGTAGGTATATATAGGAGGAAGAAGTACGTCGGTGGGTGCCCGAGGGGCCCACGAGACAGGGGGCGCGCCCTATAGGGGGGCGCCCTCCACCCTCGTGGCCGCCTCGGGAGCTTCTTGACTTGCACTCCAAGTCCTCTGGATCACGTTTGTTCCAAAAATCACACTCCCGAAGGTTTCATTCCGTTTGGACTCCGTTCGATATTCCTTTTCTTCGAAATACTGAAATAGGCAAAAAAAACAGCAATACGGGTTGGGCCTCCGGTTAGTAGGTTAGTCTTAAAAATGATATAAAAGTGTAAAGTAAATCCCATAAACATCCAAAACAGGTAATATAATAGGATGGAACAATCAAAAATTATAGATACGTTGGAGACGTATCATTGAGTTTCAAGAGAATTCATTGTTTGGACCTTAACATGTGAATTGGTTGCTACTATAACATGAGAAGTTTTATAAGAAAGAATTGTTGTTATGATGCTAGGAAAAGTGATTGAAATTATCATTGATCAAACTTATGCACTTTGCTAGCATTCACACTTTATAAATTATTTTTTTATCATTTACCTACTCGAGGACGAGTAGGAATTAAGCTTGGGGATGCTTATACATCTCCAACGTATCTATAATTTATGAAGTATTCATGCTAATATATTATCATTCTTGGATGTTTTACAATCATTTTATAGCAACTTTATATCATTTTTTGGGACTAACCTATTGACCCAGTGCCTAGTGCCAGTTGCTCTTTTTTGCTTGTTTTTTATATCGCAGGAAATCAATATCAAACGGAGTCCAAACACCGCATAACTTTTTGGAGATTTTTTATGGACGAGAAGACCGCTAGTGGGCCAAGGAACCACCTCGGGGCTGCTCTAAGGGAGCATCACCCACCAGGGCGCGCCAGGAGGCCCAGGCGTGCCCTGGTGGGTGGTGCCCAACTCGGATGCCCCCTGGACTGCCTCTTCGCCCTATAAATTCGCAAATATTCCAAAACCCTTTGGGGTAGCCCTAGATCAGAAGTTTCGCTGCCGCAAGGCCTCTATATCCATGAGATCCAATCAACACCCCGTTCCGGCACCCTGCCGGAGGGGGGAATCATCTCCGGTGGCCATCTTCATCATCCCGGCGGCTACCACGATGAGGAGGGAGTAGTCCACCCTCGGGGCTGAGGGTTTGTGCCAGTAGCTATGTGTTTAATCTCTCTCTCTCTCTCTCTCTCTCTCGTGTTCTTGATATGTCACGATCTTGATGTATAGCGGGCTTTGTTAATATAGTCGGATCATATGGTGTTTTCCCCTCTCTATCTTGTTGTGATGAGTTGAGTTTTTCTCTTTGAGATTTCGTTGTTATCGGATTTAATACTTTTATGGATTTGAGAACACTTGATATATGTCTTGCAATTGAATACTCGTGGTGACAATGGGGTATCATATTGATTCACTTGATATATGTTTTGGCACTCAACTCGCGGATTCCCGCGGTGACATTGTGGTAATCTATGCATAGGGGTTGATGCATGTTCTTGTCTTTTGTTTCTCCGGTAGAAATCTTGGGGCACTCTTTGAAGTTCTTTGTGTTGGATTGAGTATTATGAATATGAATTTGATTTGGTTTTATTTTAGTACGAACTCTAGGATAGATCGAATCGAAAGAATAGCTTTGTGTTATTTTAGCACGAACTCTTGAATAGATCAAACAGAAAGAATAGCTTTGAGGTGGTTTCGTACCCTACAAATAATTTATCTTATGTTCTCCACTAGATAGGAACTTTGGAGTGATTCTTCATCGCACTTTGAGGGATGGTTATGTGATCCAACTATGTTAGCATTGTTGAGAGATTGCACTAGTGAAAGTATGCACCCTAGGCCTCATTTTCCATCATTGCAATACCGCTTTTGTGCCCGTTTACTATTCGCTACCGTGCTATTTTTATTTATTCAGATTATAAAATATATTTCTATGATCCATATTACACTTTTATCACCATCTCTTCGTCAAACTAGTGCACCTATACAATGTGCCATCGTATTGGGTGTGTTGGGGACACAAGAGATTTCTTGTATTTGGTTGCAGGGTCGTTTGAGAGAGACCATCTTCATCCCACCTCTCACGGATTGATAAACCTTAGGTCATCCACTTGAGGGAAAATTGCTACTGTCCTACAAAACTCTGTGCTTGGAGGCCCAACACGTGTCTACAAGAATAAAGTTGCGTAGAAGACATCAAGCTCATCTCTGGCGCCGCTGCCAGGGAGGTGAGTGCTTGAAGGTATATCTTTAGATCTTGCAACCGAATCTTTTATTTTCTTGCTTTATCACTAGTTTGGTTTATAAAAGAAAACTACATAAAAATGGAATTAAGGTTGCATCATATTATTTATCATCTTTATAATATCTTTCTTGATAATGATGGTTCGGATAATTGTGCTCATTTGATAGAAGAAGAATTTAATAAAATGATGAGCATGATGGCAATGTTGTAGTATGGATTCTTTGAATATCCATGATGTTAATTATATGCAAAGCTACAAGCTTGGGGATGCTATGTTTGATGAAGATGATATTTTCACTCCCCCAAGTTTTGACGGGATAAATTATTATGATGATAGCATGCCTCCTATTCATGATAATTATAATGATGAAAGTGGATATGGAGAGGTCATGACTTTATTTAGTGATGAATCCACCATTTTGGATGAGGCCTCAATTGACTATGATAACAAGGTTGCTATCTATGATGATTATGGTGATGACATGTATGATATAAAGAATAATGATAACCATGAAACTTGTCATCATGAGTTTAATTTTCACTCTCATGATATTTATTTTGTTGAGTTTGCTCCCACTACTATTGATGAGAATAAATTTGCTTATGTGGAGTGTAATAAATTGTATATGCTTGTGGATCATGAAAAGAATGCTTTATGTGATAGTTATATTGTTGAATTCATTCATTATTCTACTGAAAATTATTATGAGAGAGGAACATTTGCTTGTAGGAATCACAATAATATAAAGTTTCCTCTCTATGTGTTGAAAGTTTTAAAGTTATGCTTGTTTTGCCTTCCTATGCTAGTTGATTCTTATTCCCATAAGTTGTTTCCTCACAAAATCCCTATGCATAGGAAGTGGGTTAGACTTAAATGTGCTAGTAATGTGCTTCATGATGCCCTCTTTGTGTTTCAATTCTTATCTTTTATGCGAGCATCATTGAACTCATCATGCCTAGGTTAAAAGGCATTAAAGAAAAGCGCTTGTTGGGAGACAACCCAACACTTTTACCAACTGTTTTTGTGTGTTAACATGATTAGGCTACTGTAGTAATCATGTTTTATTGTCTTAGTTTCAATAAAGTGCCAAGTAAAGCCTTTGGGGTCATGTTGAAGGTATGGTGAAATTTTAATCTAAACAAAACACAAAGTCTAAGCGACGCCCTAAGGGCTGTATATATGGAGGAAGAGGGGGAATTTCGTGGCCCTTGAGGGAGGGGTCCGAAATCAACCATATCTCTTGTTTCCCCACACATACGGACTCTAAAAACAACCTATAATCAAGTATTTCTAAATAACATGGGCTTGGCCCAATAATAAGGTGACGCAGCACCTAGAATAGCCTGTGGACGAAAGTTTTTTTTACTGTGTTTTCTTTATTTTGTTTTTGATTGTGCATGTGGACGAAAGTTATGAAGTAGCATCTTGTATATTTCGTCCAAGGCTTCATGCACTCATTATGGTGGCTTCAACGTCCTGAAATCATCACTTGTAACTTTGTTCTTGTTCCCCTTGCGCATGCCATCATCTCCATGCTTGTTCTTGCTCCAATGTTCATCCTTCTCCAAGCTAGGCCCTTCATTTGTAAGCAAAACAAATGTATCCAATTTAGGCAGCATCATATTCTCATGAACATTAGAATCATTTGCAAGAAACGGAAGTACCTGGTAATTTAATTGGTGTGCACGAGCTCTAGTAATTGGTCCAGTATGTGTAGCAACAGGGGCTGTGGGTGTAACAATGGTATTGATGTCCTCATCATCCTCCCCTTCTTGAAATGAAGTCGTCCTCGATGGAAGTTCATCTTCCTCTCCCAAATAAGGCTTCAAATCTGCAATGTTATTAGTGGGACTAACCCCAAAATCTGCAGACAGCTCAAGTTTATATGCATTATCATTTATTTTATCTAACACCTTAAAAGATCCGTCAGCATGTGGCATTAGCTTTGATTTGTGCAAATCAGGAAATCTATCCTTACGCAAATGTAACCAAACAATATCTCCAGGTGCAAACACAACATGTTTTCTACCCTTATCTCCAGCAAGTTTAGCATTCATATGCTCAATGTTTTCCTTAGTTAACTCATGCATTTTTAAAATCAATTCAGCACATTGTTTAGCATCAAAATTAACCTTCTCCGGAGATGGAAGAGGCAACAAATCAATAGGTGCACAAGGTAGGAAACCATACACAACTTCAAAAGGGCACATCTTAGTAGTAGAATGCAATGAACGATTATATGCAAATTCAATATGAGGCAAGCATTCCTCCCATATTTTCTTATTATTCTTCAAAACAGACCTAAGCATAGTAGACAATGTTCTATTGACTACTTCAGTTTGTCCATTAGTTTGGGGGTGACAAGTAGTACTAAAAAGCAGTTTAGTCCCCAACTTAGCCCATAAACATCTCCAAAAGTGGCTAAGAAATTTAGTATCATGATCTGAAACAATAGTATTTGGCACACCACGCAAGCGAATAATTTCACGAAAGAACAAATCAACAACATTAACAACATCATCGCTTTTATGACATGGTATAAAGTGTGCCATTTTCGAGAATCTATCCACGACAACAAATATGCTATCCCTCCCCTTCTTTGTTTGAGGTAAACCTAAAACAAAGTCCATAGATATATCCTCCCAAGGAACACTATGTACATGCAATGGCATATATAAACTATGAGGATTGAGCCGTGACTTAGCTTTTTGACATGTAGTGCAGCGAGCAATAAAACGCTCAACATCCCATCTCATCTTTGGCCAAAATAAATGTGTAGCAAGTACGTCCTCCGTCTTCTTCACACCAAAGTGTCCCATTAATCCTCCTCCATGCACCTCCTGCAACAACAAAAGACGAACAGAGCTAGCTGGAATGCATAGCTTGTTAGCACGGAACACAAATCCATCATTAATGACGAACTTGTTCCACATTCTTCCTTCTTTACAATTATGCATTACATCTTTAAAATCAGCATCATGCACATATTGATCTTTGATGGTCTCCAAACCAAATATTTTGAAGTCAAGTTGTGAAAGCATAGTATAGCGACGAGACAATGCATCAACAATAACATTTTCTTTACCCTTCTTGTGTTTCATGACATAAGGAAAAGTCTCAATGAATTCAACCCATTTAGCATGTCTACGATTCAGTTTAGGTTGACTTTTAATATGTTTCAAAGATTCATGATCATAATGTATAACAAATTCTTTGGGCCATAAATAATGTTGCCATGTTTCTAAAGTCCGAACAAGAGCATATAATTTTTTATCATAAGTAGAATAATTCAGACTAGGCCCACTCAATTTTTCAGAAAAGTATGCAACAGGTTTGCCATCTTGTAATAACACACCTCCTAGTCCAATTCCACTAGCATCACATTCAAGCTCAAAAGTCTTATTAAAATCAGGAAGTTGGAGTAAAGGAGCATGTGTCAACTTATCTTTCAATACCGTGAAGGCTTCTTCCTGTGCGGTACCCCAAACAAAAGGCACATCTTTCTTTGTAAGCTCATTGAGAGGAGCAACAATGGTGCTGAAATCTCTCACAAAACGCCTATAGAATCCAACGAGGCCAAGAAAACTCCTCACTTGTGTGACCGTTTTGTGCTGCGTCCAACTCTCAATAGCTTCAATCTTGGCTTTATCAACTTCAATTCCCAGTGGAGTAACAACATAGCCAAGAAAAGATACTCGGTTGATGCAAAAGGTGCACTATTCCCAAGGTTACCAAACAAACGTGCATCACGTAAAGCAATAAAAACAGCACGTAAATGTTCCAAATGTCCTGTAAAGATCTGCTATAAATCAGTATATCATCAAAATAGACTACCACAAATCCTCCAATGAAAGCACGTAAAACTTCGTTCATTGATGTCATGAAAGTACTAGGTGCATTAGTTAACCCAAAAGGCATGACTAACCACTCATATAATCCAAACTTAGTTTTAAATGTTGTTTTCCATTCATCACCCAATTTCATACGAATTTGATGGTATCCACTGCACAAATCAACTTTGGAGAATATTGTAGAGCCACTCAATTCATCAAGCATATCATCTAGCCTAGGAATAGGATGACGATAACGAATAGTAATATTATTAATGCCTCTACAATCAACACACATACGCGATGTACCATCCTTTTTCGGCACTAGAATAATAGGAACATCACAAGGACTAAGGGATTCGCGTATATAATCTTTGTCGAGAAGCTCCTGTACTTGACGCATAATCTCCTTCGTCTCCTCTAGATTAGTACGGTATGGCGCACGGTTTGGCAGTGAAGCACCAGGAATTAAATCAATATGATGCTCAATCCCTCGAATAGGTGGTAATCCCGGTGGCACGTCTTGTGGAAAGACGTCAGCGAACTCCTGCAAAATGTTAGTGACAGCAAGAGGCAAAGAGGAAGGCATGTCCTCGAATGAAAATAATTCCTCTTTGCACACAAAAGCATAGCAAACAGATTTGCTGAAATCTAGCTCACCAATATCAGATTTAGTGGCAAGTAAACATGCACTTTTCAATTTAATTTCAGAAGCAACACTAGATGGTTTACTATTAGGCTTCATTTGTTGCTCAAATTCTTTTGCGACAATCTGATTTTCACTCTTATTTTTCTCCTGTTTTGCTTTATTTGCTCTATTAATATCATCTTTCAAAATGGAATCAGGAGTCATAGGAAGCAAAGTAATATTTTTATCCTTATGAACAAGAGTATAATGATTGTTTCTACCATGGTGTACAGATTTTTTATCAAATTGCCATGGTTGACAAAGTAATAAGGAACATGCTTGCATAGGTACCACATCACAATCAACATAATGAGCATATGTAGAGATACTAAAATGCACACGAACAGTAAGTGTTACCTTAACCTTGCCGCTGTTGTTGAACCATTGGATGTAGTAAGGATGTGGATGTGGTCTTGTGGTGAGAGATAGCTTCTCCACCATCTCCATGCTAGCCAAGTTGTTGCAGCTCCCTCCGTCTATGATGACGTGCACAGAACGTTCCTTCACAACTCCCTTTGTATGGAACAAATTGTGTCTCTGATTTTTCTCAGCTTGTGTGACCTGCACACTCAAAACACGTTGAGCAACTAAACATTCATACCTGTCAGCGTCTTCAGGGGCCGTGTATTGCGTCTCATGATCATAATCATCTCCACCATGTTCTTCACGTGTAATAAGAGCCAAAGTCTCCTCATCATAGTCACTAGCGGACTCATACCCACCATCCTCAGTAGCAATCATCACACGCGGAGATTTGCAGTCTCGTGCATAATGACCTCTTCCCTTACAACAACGACAAATAATATCACTTGTGTGCCTTGTTGATGCCATGGAAGAAGAAGAACTCTGAGCAGGCCCGGCAGGTGCGCTCTTGGCAGATAATGGTGGTTGTGCCTGCTTTCTTGTATCACGGTTGGAGGTGGCACCTGATGGAGGTGCTGGTACAGTTGAAGTAGAAGATGCACGCGGTGTCCATGATGAAGGTCGGCCTGGAGAAAAGTTAGTTCGCGCCAATGCTTGTCGATCTTGCACTTCACGTTCAGCTTTACAAGCAAGATGGAATAAACGAGTGATATTAGTATACTCCTTATACTCTAGAATGGTCTGAATCTCTCTATTTAATCCACCCATAAAACGTGCAAGCATAGATTCATTCTCCTCAACAATACCACATCTAATCATGCCAGTTTGTATTTCCTGATAATATTCTTCTACATAATTTTTTCCTTGTCTTAAACGTTGCAATTTTTGAAGCAATTCACGTTGATAATATGGTGGAACCCAATGAGTATGCATAGCAGTTTTCAAAGCAGCCCAAGTAGCTGGAATAGGACATAATCTACAATGTTCAGACCACCATACACATGCAAAACTAGTGAAAGCACAAACAACAGCAGCAACCCGTCTCTCCTCGGGATATTGTAAACATGTAAAACGTTGTTCAGTTTCTAACTCCCAAGTAAGATATATATTAGGAACACATCTACCCTCAAATGGTGGAATATTCAATTTTAGTTTAGGAACATGGTCATGATCTCGTACCGGAGGTGGTGGTGCAGGCTTACCATTGCGATTATATACCTGAGGTCGACCTGCTGGTGGTGGTGCTGGTGGCTGCACGTAGTTCTGATTTTGATCAACCTCATCCGCGTAATAGTCCTCCACCTCTGCAGTAGCAGCAGGAGCTACAGAAGCACCAACAGCAGTAGCAGCGGCTCCAGAATTTTGTCTTGGCTCAATAGGAACACGATGTGCTCGCCCTACTGTATCACGGCGTAGAACAGGTTGTGGGAGACGGTTGAGTAATTCATCGAACTTGGCGTCCAACTTGGTGTCAATTGTCTTCTGAGTGTAATCCATCCTCTCCAATGCCTTTCCAAAGCTGACCATCACGTCTTCCACCTGTTGACCCAACATTTGATGAAACTTATCATGAAGCTCCTTGTTCGTCATGTTCTCCCAGTCAATCTCGTCGGCTTGTGTTCCTGCCATAGTTAGCAGCAATAGAAACAGACAAGAATATGATCCTACAGACTACTGGAATATGGTGGTGGTGGGTGTCACAAATCCGTCAAGTGAATCTCAAATTCTTACCAGTTCTTACCCTGCAGCAGGTGATGATCGGCAACCGTTGTAGTCAAAACTCTCAAAGCTTGGATAGAGCGATTACTAGGGAGAGTCAAACGCACAACGTAGATGTATGTGGAACTGGGAAGGCTTATAATATGGTAGCAAAAAGGGTCAGCAATAATCAATTCAGAGATGCAAAGTTGAATAAACGCTCAACGACGGTACTCTGCTGGTCCTAGGCTAAACCGTGCTAGAGACGTGAGCCTAGAACACTAACAAAATCACAGCGCGGGACGTAAACAAGGAAAAAGCACATTCTGTAAAAAAAATCACTCTTTTTTTCCGCTCTTTTTTTTGCGCTACTCATTTTTTTGCGAAAATTCACTATAATGGCGAGTGTCTCAAAACTCTTCCCAAGTCAAGGTAACAGGATAGACACGAAATTTTTGCGACCAATTTTTTTTTGACTGGCCGGACCAAAATTTGGAAACGGCTCAAAAAAACTTTCTATAATGGCACGTGTCTCAAAACACTCAGAAACACCTAAAAATAGGATAGCCAGAATTGTTTTTGACAAGTGCGTTTTCGGAAAATTTTGGGCCTAAACGGAGGGTGGTTTCCAGACTTTTTTTTTTCGTGAGACCTACTCAGGCAAGGAAACACGAATCGGAAAGTAGATGGATCTCGAAATCAAACCTAGTATGACAAGAACTCGGATTGGGGGTGGATATATGGTGGTATATGGAAGCGGTGGTGGTATATGGCAACAGTGGTGGTATATGGCAGCGATGGTAGGATATGGCAGCGTAGGTGGTATATGGCAGCGGTGGTGGTATATGGCAGTGGTGGAAAGATATGGCAGCGGTGGTGGTATATGGCAGCAACGATGAAGATGGTGCGGCGGCGGCATGACAAACTGTGACAGAACTCGAAACTCTAAAGGACTAGACGCTAAGACCAGCAACTCGACACGACGATGTAACCACAAATTCAACAAAGCAAAATACTGAAAAGATTATGCAAAGGCTCAGACTGGTTCGGATATGATGACCTAACCCTAATTTTTTTTGTGGCTTTTTCGTGGACTGTAGGTATGAAGAACAGACTCGATCTAAACTATGAAAAACTATAAAATCTCACCGAGCAACCTGGAAATCTGATACCACCTGATAGAGGTAAAGGTGTCCCGTCTTTCGATGAGATGGTGGCTATCGTTTTTGTGGAAGTCGACTTTGATGATCCGACTACGAACGTGCGAGGACGTCGCGCCTTAGCAATCGCTAAACCAACTCCGAGAGGTTATTGACCACACCGGAGCACGATCAACCTGACCACGAAGGTCTATTTCCTGCAAGCAAACGAAGAACAAGCAAGAAACTAAGATTGCAATCTGGATATTGTGAATAATAGAGGAAAGCTTTATTAATGAAGGTGGGGTTCTGTGACGCCTTTGTCTGGTCGTTGAACACAAACGAAGTACGCAAAGTTCCAGCTATGCCGAACTTTTAATGTAAACAAAACCCAAAGTCTAAGCGACGCCCTAAGGGCTGTATATCTGGAGGAAGAGGGGGGAATTTCGTGGCCCTTGAGGGAGGGGTCCGAAATCAACCCTATCTCTTGTTTCCCCACACATACGGACTCTAAAAACAGCCTATAATCAAGTATTTCAAAATTACATGGACCTGGCCCAATAATAAGGTGACGGAGCACCTAGAATAGCCTGCGGACGAAAGTTATGAAGTAGCATCTTGTATATTTCGTCCAAGGCTTCATGCACTCATTATGGTGGCTTCAACATCCTGAAATCATCACTTGTAACTCTGTTCTTGTTCCCCTTGCGCATGCCATCATCTCCATGCTTGTTCTTGCTCCAATGTTCATCCTTCTCCAAGCTAGGCCCTTCATTTGTAAGCAAAACAAATGTATCCAATTTAGGCAGCATCATATTCTCATGAACATTAGAATCATTACCAAGAAACGAAAGTACCTGGTAATTTAATTGGCGTGCACGAGCTCTAGTAATTGGTCCAGTATGTGTAGCAGCAGGGGCTGTGGGTGTAACAGTGGTATTGATGTCCTCATCACTTATGTTGCTCAATATAAATTGTGGAAATGATATGCTACAGTAGGCATTGTGTGGAAACAATTACAAATCTTGTCTTTGATAGTACCAAAAGTGAAATGGTTTGCTCTTTATCATAGTAACCTATCTCATAAAGTTCCTATAAGTTTTGTGTGATTGAAGATTTTAAGTTTTGGGTGAGATGTCGATATGAGGAGAATAAGGAGTCACAAGACCCTAAGCGTGGGGATGAACTAGGCACCCCATGGTAATATTCAAGGAAGATCCAAGCAACTAAGCTTGCGGATGCCCCGGAAGGCATCCCCTCTTTCGTTTCCAACATTATCGGTAACCTCACTTGGAGCTATGTTTTCATTCGTCACATGATATGTGTTTTGCTTGGAGTGTCAATTTATTTTGTTATTATTTGCTTGCTGTTATTTATAATAATGTTTTGCATCTTTTATTTCAATAAAAGTGGCAATGATAGCCTTTGCCATGCTTATTTTGCAGGTATAGATGTTGCTGTTTCAAAACAGAAAGTTTATCGATGTTGCAAAAATTCCCTAGAAACTTCAGAATATGATAAATTGTTGAAACTTTTTGCAAAATAAGCTCTGATAAATTTTCTACAATGTGGTATTTTTCTGATAATTTTTGTAGTTGAATAAGTATTTATACTCTTGCATTCTTTACAGACTGTACTATTTTGGCAGATTGCTGTTGTGGTTGCACTGTTTGCATATGTTTTCTTGTTTAATGATTCTATTTGAGGATAGGACAATTAAATATGCATAGTAATTTAGTATGCAATGTTGAATAATAATTTTAGTGATTTGGTACAGTAGAGAATGATAAGGTTATTGCATTGGTTTATACTAACTTATCTCACGAGTTCTTGGTTAGTTTTGTGTGGATGAAGTTTTTGAGATTTGGGGAAACCATGATATAAGAGGAATTAAGGAGACACAAAAGCTCAAGCTTTGGGATGCCCAAGTCATCCCAAGCTTATATTCCAATAAGTCTCAAGCATCTAAGCTTGGGGATGCCCCGGTAGGCACCCCACCTTTCTTCTTCAACAATTATCGGTTAGTATCGGTTGAGCCTAAGTTTTTGCTTCTTCACATGATGTGTGCTATTCTTGGAATGTCATTTTGTTTTTTTGCTTGCTGTTTTAATAAAATACTTAGACCTGAAAGTTTTTAAATGAAATAGAGTCCTCAAATAGTTGCCAGGGAGGCTACGTAAGCGACATTCACATCCCATCAACGAAGCTCTTTTCTATGGAATTGCTTTAGTGATTCACTTATATCCTATGAGTGAATTGTTGAATAAATTGAATGTCTTGAAGTTGAAATCATATCATGACTAGTAGTGTCTTCACATTGGGTTTAGAAAGTGAAAGCTTTTGAAACTTGACAATCACAATATTGGTCATGCAAGCAATTCACGAATAATTAGTATAAGGAAGAGAACTTTCACATGCGAATACACTATCTTGGAAATCTTTTGTGATTGTGAGCCCCCATAAAAATATTATATGCCAAAATTGTTGAGTTGGACAAGGAAGACAAAGTAATGATTTATGTTTTTTCATATTCACATGGAAGTTATATTGTCATAGATCCTTCAACATGTGGTGCTTGCCTCCTATCCTTGCTAGCCAAACATTACGCACCAAGTAGAGATACTACTTGTGCATCCAAAAACCCTTAAACCCAAATCTTTTTTTGAGAGTCCACTATACCTACCTATGTATAGAGCAAGATCCTTCAAGTAAGTTGTCATCGGTGCAATAAGGCAATAAAAATTGCTTCTAAAAGTGTTAGATCATTTAGTGTAAGAGAAAATTGAGCGTTGTACGAACTTGTGATGGCAAAGAATAAAAGCGACAGACTGCATAATAAAGGTTGCTATCATAAGGGGCATATAACGTGATGTTCTTTTGCACTAAGGGGTTGAGCATACAAACAAATAAGCGCATGGAAACCTCTGGTTCCCTCTGCGAAGGGCCTATCTTTTACTTTATGTATTTACTTTTATGCAAGAGTCAAAGTTTTTCTTTATATTCCTTTTTATTTTTCTCCTTTGGCAAGCATCATGTGGTGGGGAAAGATCTAGGCACATATGTCCAGCTGAATATGGGTAGCATGAGTTATTATTGTTGACATCACCCAAAGGTGAATGTGTTGGGAGGCGAAATTATAAGCCCCTATCTTTCTATGTGTCTGGTTGAAACGTTTTGCTCATGTGTATGTGGTGAGTGTTATCAGTCATAGAAGACTATATGATGGTTGAGTATGTGGAGATCTTACTTAGACTCTATTGAATAAGTTGAATTGCAATTGCTTGGTGACTGAGAACATAGGTTGTTGAGTATCAAGAGTTCAGTGTTTGGATCTTAACATGCGAATTGGTTGCTACTATAACATGAGAAGTTTTGTAAGAAAGAATTGTTGTTATGATGCTAGGAAAGGTGATTTAAATTATCATTGATCAAACGTATGCACTTTGCTAGCATTCACACTTCATAAATTATTTCTTTTATCATTTAGCTACTCGAGGACGAGTAGGAATTAATCTTGGGGATGTTGATACATCTCCAGCGTATCAATAATTTATGAAGTATTCATGCTAATATATTATCATTCTTGGATGTTTTATAATCATTTTATAGCAACTTTATATCATTTTTTGGGACTAACCTATTGAACCAGTGCCCAGTGCCAATTGTTGTTTTTTGCTTGTTTTTTACATCGCAGGAAATCAATATTAAACGGAGTCCAAACGCCGCGTAACTTCTTGGAGATTTTTTATGGACCATAAGACCACTAGTGGGCCAAGGAAGTACTTGGGGGGCTGCTCGAGGGGAGCAGCACCCACCAGGGTGTGCCAGGAGGCCCAGGCGTGCCCTTGTGGGTGCTGCCCACTCGGGTGCCCCCTGGACCGCCTCTTCGCCCTATAAATTCCTAAATATTCCAAAACCCTTCGAGGTAGCCCTAGATCAGAAGTTCCGCTGCCACAAGGCCTTTGTATCCACGAGATCCAATCTAGACCCCATTCCGACACCCTGCTGGAGGGGTGAATCATCTCCGGTGGCCATCTTCATCATCCTGGCGGCCACCACGATGAGGAGGGAGTAGTCCACCCTCGGGGCCGAGGGTTTGTACCAGTAGCTATGTGTTTAATCTCTCTCTCTCATGTTCTTGAGATGTCACGATCTTGATGTATCCCGGGCTTTGTTAATATAGTCGGATCATATGGCGTTTTCCCCTCTCTATCTTGTTGATGAATTGAGTTTTTCCCCTTTGAGATTTCGTTGTTATCAGATTGAATACTTTTATGGATTTGAGAACACTTGATATATTTCTTGCAATTAAATACTCGTGGTGACAATGGGGTATCGTATTGATTCACTTGATATATGTTTTGGCACTCAACTCGCGGATTCCCACGGTGACATTGGGATAATCTATGCATAGGGGTTGATGCATGTTCTCATCTTTTATTTCTCGATAGAAATCTTGGGGCACTCTTTGAAGTTCTTTGTGTTGGATTGAGTATTATGAATATGAATTTGCTTTGGTGTTATTTTAGTATGAACTCTAGGATAGATCGAACGGAAAGAATAGCTTTGTGTTATTTTAGTACGAACTCTTGAATAGATCGAACAGAAAGAATAACTTTGAGGTGGTTTCGTACCCTACAAACAATTTATTCTTATGTTCTCCGCTAGATAGGAACTTTGAAGTGATTCTTCATCGCACTTTGAGGGATGGTTATATGATCCAACTATGTTAGAATTGTTGAGAGATTGCACTAGTGACAGTATGCACCCTAGGCCTCATTTTCCATCATTGCAATACCGTTTTTGTGCCTGTTTACTATTTTCTACCTTGCTGTTTTTATTTATTAAGATCATAAAAATATATTTCTACCATCCATATTACACTTTTATCACCATCTCTTTGCCGAACTAGTGCACCTATATAATTTGCCATCATATAGGGTGTGTTGGGGACACAAGAGATTTCTTGTATTTGGTTGCAGGGTCATTTGAGAGAGACCATCTTCATCCTACACCTCTCATGGATTGAGAAATCTTAGGTCATCCACTTGAGGAAAAATTGCTAATGTCCTACAAAACTCTGTGCTTCGAGGCCCAACACGTGTCTACAAGAATAAAGTTGCATAGTAGACATCAAGCTCTTTTTTGGCGCCGTTACTGGGGAGGTGAGTGCTTGAAGGTATACTTTTAGATCTTGCAATCGGATCTTTTAGTTTCTTGTTTTATCACTAGTTTGGTTTATAAAAGAAAACTACATAAAAATGGAATTAAGGTTGCATCATATTATTGATCATCTTTATAATATCTTTCTTGAAAATGACGGTTCAGAAAATTGTGCTCATTTGGTAGAAGAAGAATTTAATAAAATGATTGGCATGGATGACGAGCATGATGGCAATGTTGTTAGTATGAATTCTTTGAATATCCATGATGTTAATGATATGCAAAGCTACAAGCTTGGGGATGCTATGTTTGATGAAGATGATATTTTCACTCCCCCAAGTTTTGATGAGATAAATTATTATGATGATAGCATGCCTCCTATATATGATAATTATAATGATGAAAGTGGATTTGGAGAGGTCATGAATTTATTTAGTGATGAATCCACCATTTTGGATGAGGCCTCAATTGACTATGATAACAAGGTTTCTATCTATGATGATTATGGTGATGACATGTATGCTATAAAGAATAATGATAACCATGAAACTTGTCATCGTGATTTTAATTTTCACTCTCATGATAGTTATTTTGTTGAGTTTGCTCTCACTACAATTGATGATAAGAAATTTGCTTATGTGGAGAGTAATGAATTTTATATGCTTGTGGATCATGAAAAGAATGCTTTATGTGATAATTATATTGTTGAATTCATTCATGATGCTACTGAAAATTATTATGAGAGAGGAACATTTGCTTGTAGGAATCGCAATAATATCAAGTTTCCTCTCTATGTGTTGAAAGTTTTGAAGTTATGCTTGTTTTGCCTTACTATGCTAGTTGATTCTTGTTTCCATAAGTTGTTTGCTCACAAAATACCTATGCATAGGAAGTGGTTTAGACTTAAATGTGCTAGTAATGTGCTTCATGATGCCCTCTTTGTGTTTCAATTCTTATCTTTTATGTGAGCATCATTGAACTCATCATGCCTAGCTTAAACAACATTAAAGAAAAGCGCTTGTTGGTCCACAACCCAACACTTTTACCTACTTTTTTTGTGTGTTAATATGATTAGGCTACTGTAGTAATCATGTGTTATTATCTTAGTTTCAATAAAGTGCCAAGTAAAGCCTTTGGGATCATGTTGGGTGATTTTTTGATTTGATCTTGCTGAAAAACAGAAACTCTTGTGCTCACGAAAATAGCTCTCATTTTTAACATAAGGGTGATTTTGAGTTGATTCTTTTTGCAGAAGATTAATATACAAATGACGCACGTGGTAATATTTTATTTCATAATTTTTGGAGTAGTATAAGTATGGTTTGAGTACAGATTAGTACAGACTATTCTGTTTTCGATAGATTTTGTTTTCAATGCATAGTTTGCTTGTTTCCTTGTTTCTATGGCTTATGTTGCTCAATATAAATTGTGGAAATGATATGCTACAGTAGGAATTGTGTGGAAACAATTATGAATCTTGTCTTTGACAGTACCAAAAGTGAAATGGTTTGCTCTTTATCATAGTAACCTATCTCACAAAGTTCCGTTAAGTTTTATGTGATTGAAGATTTCAAGTTTTGGTTGAGATGTCGATATGAGGAGAATAAGGAGTGACAAGACCCTAAGCTTGGGGATGACCAAGGCACCCCAAGGTAATATTCAAGGAAGATCCAAGCAACTAAGCTTGGGGATGCCCCGGAAGGCATCCCCTCTTTCGTTTCCAACATTATCGGTAACCTCACTTGGGGCTATGTTTTCATTCGTCACATGATATGTGTTTTTCTTGGAGCATCAATTTATTTTGTTTGGATTTGCTTGATGTTATTTAGAATAATGTTTTGCATCTTTTATTTCAATAAAAGTGGCAATGATAGCCTTGGCCATGCTTATTTTGCAAGTATACATGTTGGTGTTTCAAAACAGAAAGTTTATCAATGTTGCAAAAATTCCCTAGAAAAGTAAGAATATGATAAATTGTTGAAACTTTTTGCATAATAAGCTCTGATAAATTTCATACACTTTGGTATTTTTCTCATAATTCTTGAGTTGAATAAGTATTTATTCTCTTGCATTATTTACAGACTGTACTGTTTTGGCAGATTGATGTTATGGTTGCATTGTTTGCACATGTTTGCTTGTTTAATGATTCTATTTGAGGATAGGACAATTAAATATGCAGAGGCATTTAGTATGCAATGTTGAATAATAATTTTAGTGATTTGCCACAGTAGAGAATGATAAGGTTATTGCATTGATTTATACTAACTTATCTCATGAGTTCTTGTTGAGTTTTGTGTGGATGAAGTTTTTGAGATTTAGGGAAACAAGGGATACCACGCATGCACACACTATTTAGATGACACCGAAAGCATATATTTGGACAAATGCAGGAAGGATGTGTACCTGGGGCATGGTCGATTTCTTCCGACCAACCATCAATGTCGAATGAAAGGCAAGCATTTCAAAGGCGAGGCAGATCACCGGAAGAAGCTCATCGTCCGTACTGGTGATCACATACTTGCTATGGTCAATGATTTACAAGTAATATTTGGAAAGGGTCCCGACGGACTATCTGTTCCGAATGACGTTGAGGGATGCGTACCCATGTGGAAGAAGAAATCTATATTTTGGGACCTACACTACTGGAAAGACCTAGAGGTTCGCTCTCCAATCAACGTGATGCACGTGATGAAGAATCTTTGTGTGAGCCTGCTAGGCTTCTTGGGCTTGTATGGGAAGACAAAAGATACACCGGAGGCACGGCAGGACCAGCAACTTGTCCACGAAAAATATGACATGCCTCGAAAGCAATATGAAGGTCCTGCCAGCTACGCTCTTACCAAAGAAGAGAAGGAAATCTTCTTTGAATGCCTGCTCAGTATGAAGGTCCCGTCTGGCTTCTCGTCGAATATGATGGGAATAATAAATATGGCAGAGAAAATGTTTCAGAACCTAAAGTCTCATGACTGCCCGTGATTATGATGCAACTGCTTCCGGTTGCATTGAGGGGGCTTCTACCGAAAAACGTTCGTTTAGCCATTGTGAAGCTATGTGCATTCCTCAATGCAAACTCTCAAAAGGTGATCGATCCAGAAATCCTACCAAGGTTAAGGAGTGATCCGTCACAATGTCTTGTCAGTTTCGAGCTGGTGTTCCCACCACCCTTCTTCAATATCATGACGCACGTCCTAGTTCATCTAGTTGACGAGATTGCCATTTTGGGCCCTGTATTTCTACACAATATGTTACCTTTGAGAGGTTTATGGGAGTCTTAAAGAAATATGTTCCTAACCGCGCTAGACCAGAAGAAAGCATCTCCACGGGCCATCAAACAGAGGAGGTCATTGGGTTTTGCGTTGACTTCATTCCTGACCTTAAGAAGATTGGTCTCCCTCAATCGCGGTATGAGGGAAGACTGATTGGAAAAGGCACGCTAGGAGGGGAATCAATAATATGTAGGGATGGGCATTCCTTGTCTCAAGCACACTACATAGTTCTACAGAATTCTACCTTGGTGACCTCGTATGTCAATGAACACAAGAATATTCTGCGCTCCAAACACCCGGAGCAGTGTGACGACTGGATTACATGTGAGCACATCAGGACTTTCGGCAGTTGGTTGCAATCACGTCTCATGGGTGACAAAGCTGTTTATGATGAGCTGTACTCGTTGGCCAGGGGACCATCTTCGACTCTATTTTCTTCCAAAGGGTATGAGGTAAATGGGAATACATTTTACACGATCACCCAAGATCAAAAGAGCACCAACCAAAATAGTGGTGTCCGCTTTGATGCGGCAACCAAGAAGGGAAAGGACACATATTATGGTTACATAGTGGACATATGGGAACTTGACTATGGACATGATTTTAAGGTCCCTTTGTTTCAGTGCAAATGGGTTAATCTGTCAGGAGGCGGGGTACATGTAGACCCACAATATGGAATGACAACAGTGGATCTGAACAATTTTGGGTACATAGACGAACCATTCGTCCTAGTCAATGATGTGGCGCAGGTTTTCTATGTGAAGGACATGTCTACCAAACCCAGAAAAAGAAAAGATAAGGAAGCGAATACATCATACGATGAGCCAAAGCACCACATAGTTCTTTCACCAAAAAAGAGACATCATGGGAGTGGAGGGCAAGACAGACATGTCTGAAAATTATGAAAAGTTTCATGAAATTCCTCCCTTCAAAGTCAAGGCTGACCCAAGCACCCTGTTAAATGATGAAGATTATCCATGGTTGGAGCGCAATAAGCAAAGGACACAAGCGAAGAAAAAGTGAAGACTTTCTCTCCACAACTATTATGTTGATGCCTTTGATCTAGAATATCACTGTAGTTACATATCAAAAAATGAAATCCCTTTGTAACAGATGAAAAATATTTTTCAATTTCAGTTATGATGATGTCGTAACCCTCTCAACTTTTTAGAGCATGCTATGTGGGTGAAATGATAATACCATGCCAACTTTCAACCTTTTTAGAGTTCATTTACAGTGCTTTTCAATTTCAGGGTCATTTAGCTCAAACAAATCAGTAAATGCATGAAAAATAGCAATTGAAGTCAGAAAGGGTTGAAAGTTGATAATGTGGCTTTGAATTGTGCATTTTGAACACACAAAAAGTGTGGAGTTCAAATAAGTTCAAAAAAATGAAATCCCTTTGTAATAGATGAGTTTTCGTCCGAAACCCTGATACTTCGAAAGAGATTGTCCGTTTTGTACATGAAGTGCATCCAATTTTTGTCGTAACCCTCTCAACTTTTTAGAACGTGCTATGTGGGTGAAATGATGATACCATGCCAACTTTCAACCTTTTGAGAGTTCATTTGCAGCGCTTTTCCATTTCAGTGTCATTTAGCTAAAAAACAGTAGATGCATGAAAAATAGCAAATGAAGTCAGAAAGGGTTGAAAATTGATGATGTGGCTTTGTATGGCCCATTTTGAACACACTAAAATTATGGAAGTATTTTTGTTCAAAACATTAATAGCAAAAAGAATTTTTATAAATATTTTTTGTTAGAAACTTTAATAGCAAACTAAAATAACAAAATCTATTTTTGATTAAAACAGACATTTAAAATAACCTAAAAATTCTCAGATTGAATATAATGATAAAACACAATAATATTAAATAGTAGGAAAAAGAATCACTCAAAAGTCTATTTTTATAGTAAAGTTATTCACAAACTAGTGATTCATACAAATTTCATAGAATTGAAATTTAAACTATTCAAATTTGAAAACTAATGGCACTAACAAAAAGTTTATAATTTTTGTGACCTAAAAGCAAAAAGAATCACTGAAAAACTATGAGTATAAACAAAAGAAAATAAATAAAGCAAAAAATAAAACAAAAAAACTGGAAAAAAACTGGAAAAAATTAAAAAAAGTCACCTACTGGGCCACCGCTGCGTGAATATGACTAGAAACCCAACCATGGGCCAGAGGATTCAGGCCCGCAGATGGCCCAGTAGGCCCACAGGCACAGAGAGTGTGTTTAGGCCCATAAGCCTGCATTAGGGAAGAGCTCGACATCGAAGGGGCAAGAGGGCTTATAAAGAGGTCCTGGCCTCTCTCAGCTAGCAAGGTGGGACTAAACTTCCACCGCACCGCGGCTATGCCAGGCAGAGGCCATTGGTCCCGATTCTTGCCACCAACTTGGACCAATGCCCACATTTAGTCCTAGTTGAGGCCACCAACCGGGACCAAAGGGATCTGCTTCCCGCCCTTTGGGCTGCTGGATATTGACCTTTAGTCCCGGTTGGTGCCACGAACAGGGACCAAAGGTCTCTGCTTCCCGCCCTTTGGGCTACTGGAAATTGACCTTTGGTCCTGGTTTGTGGCACCAACCGGGACTAAAGGTCCACATTGGTCCCAGTTTTTTGCCACGAACTGGAACCAAAGGTGGTTGCTATATAACCCACCACTTAGGAGATTTCCCCCCACCCACCCATTCTTCTCTCGAACGCCGCCAGGCTGCTCCTCGACACAGGACGCGCCCCTGCCCCGACGTTGTTGTTGCTACCTCTTGAGCACTGTGTTGGTTTTCCCTTGAAGAGGAAAGGGTGATGCAGCAAAGTAGCGTAAGTATTTCCCTTATTTTTTGAGAACCAAGGTATCAATCCAGTAGGAGGCTCCTCACAAGTCCCTCGCACCTACTCAAACAAACAAGAACCTCGCAACCAACGCAATAAGGGGGTTGTCAATCCCTTCACGGTAACTTGCGAAAGTGAGATCTGATAGAGATAATAAGATAAGATAAATATTTTTGGTATTTTTATGATACAGATTGGAAAGTAAAGATTGCAAAATAAAGTAGATCGGAAACTTATATGATAAAAGATAGACCCGGGGGCCATAGGTTTCACTAGTGGCTTCTCTCAAGATAGCATAAGTATTACGGTGGGTGAACAAGTTACTGTCGAGCAATTGATAGAAAAGTGCATAGTTATAAGAATATCTAGGCATGATCATGTATATAGGCATCACGTCCGCAACAAGTAGATTGAAACAATTCTGCATCTACTACTGTTACTCCATACATCGACCGCTATCCAGCATGCATCTAGAGTATTAAGTTCATAAGAGCAGAGTAACGCATTAGGCAAGATGACATGATGTAGAGGTATAAACTCAAGCAATATGATATAAACCCCATATTTTTATCCTCGATGGCAACAATACAATACGTGCCTTGCTGCCCCTGCTGTCACTGGGAAAGGACACCGGAAGATTGAGCCCAAAGCTAAGCACTTCTCCCATTGCAATAAAGATCAATCTAGTAGACCAAACCAAACTAATAATTCGAAGAGACTTGCAAACATAACCAATCATACATAAAAGAATTCAGAGGAGATTCAAAAATTTCTCATAGATAAACTTGATCATAAACCCACAATTCATCGGATCTCGACAAACACACCGCAAAAAGAGTTACATCAAATAGATCTCCAAGAAGATCGAGGAGAACTTTGTATTGAGATTCAAAGAGAGAGAAGAAGCCATCTAGCTAATAACTATGGACCCGAAGGTCTGTGGTAAACTACTCACAACTCATCAGATATGCTACGGTGTTGATGTACAAGCCCTCCATAATTGATTCCCCCTCCGGCGGAGCGCCGGCAAAGGCTCCAAGATGGGATATCGCGGATACAGAAGGTTGCGGCAGTGGAAATAGGTTTTCGTGGTGCTCCTAGATGTTTTCGGGGTACGTAGATATATAAAGGCGAAGGAGGTAGGTCAGGGGAGCCACGAGGGGCCCACAAGGGTGGGGGGCGCGCCCACCCCCCTAGGGCGTGCCTTGCAGCCTCATGGCCACATCGGTTGCTTCTTGACGTCCACTCCAAGTCTCCTGGATTGCGTTTGTTCCAAAAAGATCACTCCCGAAGGTTTCATTCCGTTTGGACTCCGTTTGATATTGCTTTTCTTCGAAACACTGAAATAGGCAAAAAAAACAGCAATACGGGTTGGGCCTCCGGTTAGTAGGTTAGTCCCAAAAAATGATATAAAAGTGTAAAGTAAAGCACATAAACATCCAAAACAGGTAATATAATAGCATGGAACAATCAAAAATTATAGATACATTGGTGACGTATCAAGCATCCCCAAGCTTAATTCATGCTCGTCCTCGAGTAGGTAAATGATAAAAACAGAATTTTTGATGTGGAATGCTACCTAGCATATTTCTCAATGTAATTTTCTTTATTGTGGCATGAATGTTCAGATCCAAATGATTCAAGATAAAAGTCCATTTTAACATAAAAATAGTAATACTTCAAGCATACTAACAAAGTAATCATGTCTTATCAAAATAGCATTGCCAAAGAAAGCTTATCCCTACAAAATCATATACTTAGGCTATGCTTCATTTTCATCACACAAAATACTCCCATCATGCACAACCCCAGTTTCAGCCAAGCATTTGGTTCATACTTTTTAACACGCTTCAGCCTTTTCAACTCTCACGCAATACATGAGCGCAAGCCATTGATATAGCACTATATGTGGAATGGGATGGTGTTTGTGAAGATGACAAAAAAGGGAGAATATAGTCTCACATCAACTAGGCGTATCAATGGGCTATGGAGATGCCCATTAATAGATATCAATGTGAGTGAGTAGTGATTGCCATGAAACGGATGCACCAGAGCTATAAATATATAAAATCTCAACAAAAGAAACTAAGTGGGTCTGCATCCAACTTGCTTGCTCACGAAGACCTAGGGCATTTTGAGGAGGCCCATCATTGGAATATACAAGCCAAGTTCTATAATGAAAAATTCGCACTAGTAAATGAAAGTGACAACATAGGAGACTCTCTATCATGAAGATCATGGTGCTATTTTGAAGCACAAGTGTGGAAAAAGGATAGTAACATTGTCCCTTCTCTCTTTTCTCTCATTTTTTTGGTGGGCTTCTTTGGCCTCTTTTATTTTTATAAAGTCCGAAGTATCATCCCGACTTGTGGGGGAATCATAGTCTTCATCATCCTTTCCTCACTTGGGACAATGCTCTAATAATGAAGATCATCACACTTTTATTGATTTACAACTCAAGAATTACAACTCAATACTTAGAACAAAATATGACTCTATGTGAATGCCTCCGACGGTGTACCGGGATATGCAATGAATCAAGAGTGACATGTACGAAAGAATTATGAAGGTGGCTTTGCCATAAATACGATGTCAACTACATGATCATGCAAAAGCAATATGACAATGATGGAGTGTGTCATAATAAACGGAACGGTGGAAAGTTGCTTGGCAATATATCTCGGAATGGCTATGGAAATGTCATAATAGGTAGGTATGGTGGCTTTTTTGAGGAAGGTAAATGGTGGGTGTATGATATCGGCAAAAGTTGCGCGGCATAATAGAGGCTAGCAATGGTGGAAGGGTGAGAGTGTGTATAATCCATGGACTCACATTAGTCATAAAGAACTCATATACTTATTGCAAAAGTTTACTAGCCCTCGAAGCAAAGTACTACTACGCATGCTCCTAGGGGAAGGGTTGGTAGGAGTTAACCATCGCGCGATCCCGACCTCCACACATAAGGAAGGCAATCAAAAGAGCACCCCATGCAACAAATTTGTTACACAACTTTTACCAAACGTGCATGCTACGGGGCTTGCCAACTTTAACACAAGTATTTCTCAATTTCATAATTACCCAACTAGCATGACTCTAACATTACTACCTTTATATCTCAAAACAATTATCAAGCATCAAATTGATCATAGTGTTTAATGCACTTTCTATGATAGTTTTTATTATACCCAACTTGGATGTCCATCATATTAGGACCAATTTTATAACCATAGCAAATACGATGATGTTATAGAAGACTCTCAAATAATATAAGTGAAGCATGAGATACCAATAATTTCTACAAAATTAAGCCACCGCCGTGCTCTAAAAAGATATAAGTGAAGTACTAGAGCAAAATTGCCTAGCTCAAAAGATATAAGTGAAGCACATAGAGTATTCTAATAAATTCCGAATCATGTGTGTCTCTCCCAAAAGGTGTGTACAGCAAGGATGATTGTGGTAAACTAAAAAGCAAAGACTCTATCAAACAAGACGCTCCAAGCAAAACACATATCATGTGGCGAATAAAAATATAGCTCCAAGTAAAGTTACCAATAGACAAAGACGAAAGAGGGGATGCCTTCCTTGGCATCCCCAAGCTTAGGCTTTTGGTTTTCCTTGAATTATATTGGGGTTCCATGGGCATCCCCAAGCTTAGCTCTTGCCACTCCTTATTCCATAGTCCATCAAATCTTTACCCAAAACTTGAAAACTTCACAACACAAAACTCAACAGGAAATCTCATAAGCTCCGTTAGTGCAAGAAAGAAAACCACCACTTAAGGTACTGTAATGAACTCATTATTTATTTATATCAGTGTTAAAGCTACTGTATTCCAACTTCTCTATGGTTCATACCCCCCGATACTAGCCATAGATTCATCAAAATAAGCAAACAACACACGAAAAACAGAATCTGTCAAAAACAGAACAGTATGTAGCAATCTATAACTTTCGAATACTTCTGGAACTCTAAAAATCCAACAAAAATAGGGAGTCCTAAGAAATTTGTCTATTGATCTACTGAAAAGATAATAAACTAAAAAACACGTTTTTGTGATTTATTAAAATTATTCTCGTGCGTGTAAAAGTTTCTTTTTTTCAGCAAGATCAAATTAACTATCACCCAAGATGATCCTATAGGTTCTACTTGGCACAAACACTAATTAAAACATAAAACCACATCTAAATAGAGGCTAGATTAATTATTTAATACTAAACAGGAGCAAAAAGCAAGGAACAAAAATAAAATTGGGTTGCCTCCCAACAAGCGCTATCGTTTAACGCCCCTAGCTAGCCATAAAAGCGAAGAAAAATCTAAGTATTCACATCTTTGGTGTTCAATTCATAAGTGGCTGTCATAATAGATTCATAAGGTAATTTTATTTCCTTCCTAGGAAAGTGTTCCATGCCTTTCCTTAATGGAAATTGGAATCTAATATTTCCTTCCTTCATATCAATAATTGCACCAATCGTTCTAAGGAAAGGTCTACCAAGAATAATAGGACATGAAAAATTGCAATCTATATCAAGAACAATAAAATCTACGGGCACATAATTCCTATTTGCAACAATAAGAACATCATTAATCCTTACCATAGGTTTCTTAATAGTGGAATCCGCAAGGTGCAAGTTTAAAGAGCAATCATCAAATTCACGGAAACCTAGCACATCACATAAAGTTTTTGGAATCATGGAAACACTAGCACCCAAATCACACAAAGCATAGCATTCATGATCTTTAATCTTAATTTTAATAGTAGGTTCCCACTCATCATAAAGTTTTCTAGGGATAGAAACTTCTAATTCAAGTTTTTCCTCATAAGATTGCATCAAAGCATCAACGATATGTTTGGTAAAAGCCTTATTTTGACTATAAGCATGAGGAGAATTCAACACGGATTGCAACAAGGAAATACAATCTACTAAAGAACAATTATCATAATTAAATTCCTTGAAATCCAAAATAGTGAGTTCATTGCTATGTAAAGTTTTGACCTCTCCAATCCCACTTTTACCAAATTTAGCATCAAGATCTAAAAACTCCGAATCATTGGCACGCCTTTTAACTAAAATTGACTCATCTCCAGTCCCATCATTATCAAGATTCATATTGCAAAACAAAGATTTAATAGGGGACACATCAATTACTTTCACATCTTCATCATTATTTCCCCCTAACCCTTCTGGTTTGACAACCATCTTATTAACTAAGGTGGATTGCTTATCAGCAATTTGGGCTATTGATTTTTCAAGACGAGCAATCTGAGAATTCAAACCATAAAATTCTTTAGACATATCATCAAGCTCTTTATTCATGTACTCCATAAAGCTTTTTTATTCTTTAAGCTCGTTCCTAAAGAAATTATTATGCTCAAATTGTAAAGTCATAAAGCTTCTAACGTTTAATTCAATCTCTTCCAACCTTCTAAGATGAAGATCAGCGTTCTTAGGCAAAGCCATAAGGGCAAACAGGCACACAAGAGGCAAGCAAAAGAGAGGCGAACGGGAAAGAGAGGGCGAACAAAACGACAAGGATGAAGTGGGGGAGAGGAAAACGAGAGGCAAATGGCAAATAATGTAATTCGAGGGAGATGAGTTTGTGATGGTACTTAGTACGTCTTGAGCACTGCATTGGTTTTTCCTTGAAGAGGAAAGGGTGATGCAGCAAAGTAGCGTAAGTATTTCCCTCAGTTTTTGAGAACCAAGGTATCAATCCAGTAGGAGGCTCCTCACAAGTCCCTCGCACCTACACAAACAAACAAGAACCTCGCAACCAACGCGATAAAGGGGTTGTCAATCCCTTCACGGTAACTTGCGAAAGTGAGATCTGATAGAGAAAATAAGATAAGATAAATATTTTTGGTATTTTTATGATATAGATTGGAAAGTAAAGATTGCAAACTAAAGTAGATCGGAAACTTATATGATAAAAGATAGACCCGGGGGCCATAGGTTTCACTAGTGGCTTCTCTCAAGATAGCATAGGTATTATGGTGGGTGAACAAATTACTGTCGAGCAATTGATAGAAAAGTGCATAGTTATGAGATTATCTAGGCATGATCATGTATATAGGCATCACATCCGCAACAAGTAGATCGAAACGATTCTGCATCTACTACTATTACTCCACACATCGACCGTTATCCAGCATGCATCTAGAGTATTAAGTTCATAAGAACAGAGTAACGCATTAGGCAAGATGACATGATGTAGAGGGATAAACTCAAGCAATATGATATAAACCCCATCTTTTTATCCTGGATGGCAACAATACAATAGGTGCCTTGCTGCCCTGCTGTCACTGGGAAAGGACACCGCAAGATTGAGCCCAAAGCTAAGCACTTCTCCCATTGCAAGAAAGATCAATCTAGTAGGCCAAACCAAACTAATAATTCGAAGAGACTTGCAAAGATAACCAATCATACATAAAAGAATTCAGAGGAGATTCAAATATTTCTCATAGATAAACTTGATCATAAACCCACAATTCATTGGATCTCGACAAACACACCGCCAAAAGAGTGACATCAAATAGATCTTCAAGAAGATGGAGGAGAACTTTGTATTGAGATTTAAAGAGAGAGAAGAAGCCATCTAGCTAATAACTATGGACCCGAAGGTCTGTGGTAAACTACTCACAACTCATCGGAGAGGCTATGGTGTTGATGTAGAAGCCCTCCATGATCGATTCCCCCTCCAACGGATCACCGGTGAAGGCTCCAAGATGGGATCTCGCGGATACAGAAGGTTGCGGTGGTGGAAATAGGTTTTCGTGGTGCTCCTGGGTGTTTTTACGGTACATACATATATATAGGCGAAGGAGGTAGGTGAGGGGAGCCACGAGGGGCCCATGAGGGTGGGGGGCACGCCCACCCCCCTAGGGCGCGCCTTGCACCCTTGTGGCTGCCTTGGTTGCTTCTTGACGTCCACTCCAAGTCTCCTGGATTGCATTTATTCCAAAAAGATCACTCCCGAAGGTTTCATTCCGTTTGGACTCCGTTTGATATTGCTTTTCTTCGAAACACTGAAATAGGCAAAAAAACAGCAATTTAGGTTGGGCCTCCGGTTAGTAGGTTAGTCCCAAAAATGATATAAAAGTGTAAAGTAAAGCCCGTAAACATCCAAAACAGGTAATATAATAGCATGGAACAATCAAAAACTATAGATACGTTGGAGACGTATCAATCGTCGCCTCCCCGAGCCGTCCCGAGGTTGCCGTCGCCCCGTGCCCCTGCCCTGCCCGACGCACCGCCCCGTGCCCCTTGCCTCGACGCTGCTCGCCCCATGCCCGGCCCTGCCCTAACGCTGCCCCGCGCCCCCGGCCTGCCCCGACCACGCCGCACCTCTCCTCCCCGTTCGGTCCGGCCGGCCTCCTCCCTCTCTGTCCTGTTTTTATATATATGATGATTTTTTCCAGAGATGATAAGTAGTGTATATGATGATATGTATGTGTATATATGATGATATGTCCTGATTTTTCATAAAAAACATTTGTTCATATATATGATGTTTTTCGTTCATAGAATATGATGTTCTTTTGTTCATAGATGATCATATATATGATGTTTCTTTGTTCATATGTATGCATGGATGTGGATGAAATATGATGTTTTTTTATTCGTAGAATTGTTTTTGTTCATGAGAGAGAGACGGGGATGTCGGACATTCATGAGAGAGGCGGACATGTCATGTGGCATTTTTTTGGTTCATATATATGATGATTTTTTTCACAGATGATATGTATGTGTATGTGTGATGATATGTCATGTTTTTTCATATTTTTTTTGTTCATATATATAATGATTGCATTGATAAAAAAGGGTACATAATATAAACAAGGGTTTGATTTTTAATAGCCAAAGGTGAAACAAAACTCTCACCTATGAGAGAAAATGGCCGACGGTAGATGTGTGCCTCTCGGTTATTTGAGAAAATACCCGATGTCGGTGTATAGTGATAACCGGCGGTTGACTTCCCCACTCGATGATATGTTTCAATGGACAACATCGATGAATGTAGAATGAACGATGTTATATTCTAGATAATTTAGTATAAGAAGATTCCAAGAACTAACATCTAGCATTCTATTGTAAGCGAGTGCATTATGTTCATTTTCAGAATTAATATATAGGATGATTAAAAAATTGGTAAAGGACAATACAAAGATGATGTTTTAAAAAAATGCACTTACAAAAGTACTAGTTTGCTAATTTCTTGGTCATGTACTTCTGTAACTTGGCTTACAAACAAATGCACTTAAAAATGCACTTACAAAATATCATTTTGGTCTTTGAATAATTCTTTGTGATTTTACTGTTCTAGACAATATTAAATAACATTTTGGTCACTTGGGCTTGGGGATAAGCTACTCATCCGGCCACTATCATTGCTTCTTGACGCCGGCCATGGAGCCTAAGAATAGGCCGTCTGCAAGAGCTTTTCGTCGTGTTCAAGATCAATGGGAAGAGACTTTCAACTGATGCCAGCTAGAACTACGTCGGTATTTCCCCAAAGAGGAAGGGATGATGCAGTATAGCGACGGTAGGTATTTTCCTCAGTGATGAGACCAAGGTTATCGAACCAGGAGGAGAACCTCCTAACACCACGTAAACACCCCTGCACACAAATAACAAATACTCACAACCCGACGTGTTAAAGGGGTTGTCAATCCCTTTCAGGTACGGCGCATCAAGTAGGCAAGATAATGAGAGATAATTGTGGTAGATAGGATAAATATATAGTGGAATAAATAAATTGCAGCAAGGTATTTTTGTATTTTTGGTGTAATAGATCTGAAAAATAAAAGCAAAAGAAAATAGATCACAAAGGCAAATATGATGATAAGAGACCCGGGGGCCGTAGGTTTCACTAGTAGCTTCTCTCGAGAAAAATAAAAAACGGTGGGAAAACAATTACTGTTGGGCAATTGATAGAACTTAAAATAATCATGACGATACCAGGCAATGATCAATATATAGGCATCACGTCCAAAATGTGACGCCCGGATAATTAAGCTACAGTGAACCTCTGCTAATGACGCCATGTCACCTCAATTATAGTTGCTAATCTCGAGTTAGTTCGAAACCGATTCAAATTCAAGATTTTAATTAAAGACAAACAATAAAAGTTTTCAAAAATTAAAACTAAAATGTTCGGTGGTTGTCAAATATTACAAAGGTAATTGTGGTGAAGTAAATACATTTTTGGAAAATGTCTAAATAACTTAAACTAATTTAAAACAGAAAAGTAAATAAATAAAAGAAAAGAAAACAAAACTAAAACAAAAAAGGGGGGGAAGCCCCCCGGACCAGGCGGCCCAGCTCAACCCGGCCACAGCCCTGCCTCCCTGGACCGCCACCAGCCTGGTCGGCCCAGCCGGCCCATCTCCTCG